>NC_054473.1:86804358-87110193 GCF_017639515.1 Carcharodon carcharias
GTGCTCTTCTTATTCTGGCCTCTTGAGCATCCCCGATTTTATTTTCTCCACCACTGGTTGATGCGCCTTCAGTTGCCTGGATCCCAAGATCTGGAATTCTCTCCCTAAACCTCTCCATATATTTACCTCGCTTTCCTCCTTAAAGCCATAACTTAAAACCTACCTCAACCAAGCTTTTGGTAATCTGACCTAACATCTCATTGTGTGGCTTGGTGTCACACTTTATTTTATAATGGTCCTGTGAAACTCCTTGGGATATTTTATTATGTTAAAGTTGCTAAATAAATAAAAGTTGTAGTTGTACAATTGTGAGAGTTATAAGATCGTTATGTTTTGGGGCTGTAGCTTTAAATTTAGGACAAATGAAGGGGTCATGTGACCTGTTCTGAAGTCTGCCTGACAGTAAGCCTGGGTGGCTTGATTGTTAAAGATCAAAAGAAGGTTTAGATTGTTTCACTGAAAAGGTGTAAGGTATTTATGCTTGGAGACAATGGCAGCAGTCTCTGAGTTTACAAACTGTGGACTCTAACTCTTCCACAGTCCCAGAAAAGTTTTGTTGGCATCAGGTTAGGATCAAAGATAGTTAATTAACATTTCTACCTGGGTGCTGGTTAATGCATTTTTTTTTGCCATTGAGAAGAGGACAGAGGAAGCCATTTTTGAGATCAGATTACAAGCTTCCCTACAACTCAATGAATATCACAGCAGTGGCTCTGTGTGGTCAGCAGAGAGAAAGGGCTGCTTGGCTTTGCAAACTACCACAGTCAGATGCGGGAGGTAGACAGTCTCCTTGCGAAGAGGCGCATCCTGCAGTCATCTAATGATTCCAGGAGATTCGTCCGAGCATGGCCATGGGGAAGAAGAATCTGAACAAGCTTTACTGGTGTCAATGGATTTAAGAAACTCTCAAAAAACTAAGCAAAGCACCTGGAGATGGCCACTTAAAGTTACTACTCAGTGAAATAGAAATATGGGAACCCATTGGAAGTGGGGTTCAACTGTAATTCCAGGTAGAGTACAAAGGGTGATAAGAATATTTAGGGAACATCACCTTCTGTAGTGTAAAGTATAAGTTGCCCAGAAAAAGAAAGTAGTTTTTAGTCAGAAGTGTTTTCTAGTCATTTGTTACAGTAAAAGTTTTAAAACATAAAACCTTGTTGTCTCATCCTTTCAGCTAATAACTGGAAGGTTGAATCTTTAATTTAAATTTAATAATTTAATTTAAAAATTTAAAAATTATCAGTCTCTACGGAGATCACAATATAGTTGTTGATTATATGTTGGTGATTGTATGGCGAATATTTGGTGATTATATTGGGTGTGTTGGTGATTTTCTGTTGATATTTTGGTGAATATATGGTAAAGTGTTGGTGATGATATAGCGCTGTATCGATGTTGATTTAGTGATGTGTTGGTGATGATATGGTGATATTTTGGTGGTTATATGGTAAGTGTTAGTCATTCAGTTCCTTCACACCAAGTTTGGCAGTGGCATTGTTTGACATATTGGATGCATTGCATTATCGTTCTCCTCAGAGGTTTCTGTATTCTCTCAAATCTATGCTTATTCCTTGTGTTTACACATAGCTTTGAAATTAATTTGTATTGTTGACAAAACTAGTCATGAGACAGAACAGATTTAGAGTCCTCTACAAGGAACTTTGATAGTCTAAATGAAGCTTGTTTGATTGGAAGTAGTACAACATGTATACACTGAGTGGTTCATAAATATTCAAAGGTTAAATATTCAATTATTATTTATGAAAACTGTTTTATTGAATCACTAAAACCCATGTCTCATCTATTTATGTTCTTCCTAAAATAAAGTTATTTGTCGAATAGCCTCTATTTATTCATGATGCTAATGCATTTCAGTCTAAATAGTAATTTTGGACTTACTGTTCTCTGCAAATTAACACAATCACATTGAGAGAACACAGACACCCTCACACTGAGGGAAATCCCTGACAGATTGACACTGAAGAACACTGACACACACAAACCGAGGGAAGAATGACACACACACTGAGGAACATTGACACATATACTGAGGACCACTGACACACACACACTGGGGAACACTGGCACACTCTTGCTGAAGGAAATCTCTGATACACTCACACTGCAGGAAATCCCTGACACACACATATATTGAGGGAAATATCTGACAAACATAATGAGAGAAATCCCTGACACTCACACTGAGAGGAACACTGACACACACACACTGAGGTAAATCGCTGCCACACTTACACTGAGGGAAATCCCTGACAGATTCACACTGAGGAACACTGATACACACACTGAGGAGCACTGGCACACAAACTGAGTAAATGCTGACATATTCACACTGAGGGAACACTGACAAAAACTGAGGGAATACGGACACACTCACATTGAGGGAAATCCCTGACAGATTGACACTGAGGAACACTGACACACTCGTACAGAGGGAAAACTCGTAACACTCATACTGAGGAACAGTGGTACGCTCACACTGAGCAGCACTGACACAGTCACACTGAGGAACATTGACACATTCACACTGAGGAGCACTGACACACACACACTGAGGAACACTGACACACACACACACACACACACACACACACAGAGGGAACTCAGCGTGCTCACTCTATGGGAAATACCTGAAACATTCAACTGAGGAACACTGGCAAGCTCACACTCAGGAACACTGACACATTCGCACTGAGGGAAATCACTGACACACTCGTACTGAGGAATGCTGACGCAGTCATAATGAGGAACATTGACACATTCACATTGATGAGCATTGACACAGTCACACTGAGGAAAACAGACACACTTGCACTGAGGGAAATCCCTGACACACTCACACTGAGGAACACTGACACACTCACACTGATGAACACTGACAGGCTCACACTGAGGGAAATCTCTGACACACTTGCACTGAAGAAACACCGACATATTCACACTGAGGGAACACTGACACACTCACACCGAGGGAACATTGACAAGCTCACACTGCGTGAACTCAGCACGCTCCCACTCAGGAACACTGACAGTCATACTGAGGAACATGATACAGTCACACCGAGGGAAACTGACACACTTGCACTGAGGGAAATTCCTGACACAGTCACACTGAGGAGCACTGGCACACTTAAACTGATGAACACTGACACACACACTGTGGGAAATCCCCCAAACACTTACCCTGATGAACACTGGCACACTCACAGGAACTCAGCGCACTCACACTGAGAGAAATCCCTGACACACTCACGTTGTGGTAAATCTCTGACATGTTCACACTGAGGAACGCTGACACACTTGCACTGAGGGAAATACCTGACACACTCACACTGAGGAAATCCCTGACACACTCACACTGAGGAAATCCCTGGCACCCTCACACTGAGGAAATCCCTGACTCACTCACACTAAGGGAGATCTCTGACACACACAGTGAGGAACACTGATAAACTCACACTGAGGAACACCCACACACTGATGAACACTGACACATTCACACGAGGAACACTGGTACTCACACTAAGGAAATACTGAAACGCTTACATTGAGGTAGAACTGACACGATGACACTCAGGGAACACTGACAGGCCAACAGGAGGAAATGCCTGACACATTCACACTGAGGAACACTGACACACTCACACTGAAGAATATTGACACACTCTCACTGAGGAACACTGACAAACTTGCACTGAGGTAAATCCCTGACACACTCACACTGAGAAAATCTCTGGCACCCTCATACTGAGGAAATCCCTGGCACACACACTAAGGGAGATCTCTGACACACATTGTGAGGAACACTGACAAACTCACACTGAAGAACACTGACACACATACTGAGGAACACTGACACATTAACACTGAGGAACACTGACACAGTCGCACTGATAGAACATTGACACACTCACTCTGAGGAACACTGACACACTCACACTGAGGGAAATCCCCGGCACACTCATGCTGAGGAAAGTTGGCACACTCACACTGATGAATGCTGACTCAGTCAAACTGAGGAACATTAACACATTCACACTGAAGAGCACTGACACAGTCACACTGATGAACACTGACACAGTCACACTGAGGAACATTGACACACTCGCACTGAGGGAATCTCTGACACTCTCACACTAAGGTAAATCCCTGACACATTCACACTGAGGAACGCTGACATTCACATTGAGGAACACTGAAACACACAATGAGGGAACACAAACACTCTCACGAAGGAACACTGAGACACTCGCACTGAGGAACACACACACAAACTGAGGGAACACTGGCACATGCTGAGGAACACACACAGAAACTAATGAACACTGACACTCACACTGAGGAAACTCAGCACAGTCACACTGAGTGAAAACACTGACACACTCACATGAAACTGGTACACACAGACTAAGGAAATACTGAAACACTTGCATTGAGGGATCACTGACACAATCATACTCAGGTAACATTGACAGGCAAACTGAGGGAAATGCCTGACACACTCATACTGAGGAACACGGACACATACAGGAAAACTGACACACACTGAGGGAACACTGACATACATACTGAGGAACACTGATACACACCAAAGAACGCTGATACACTCACACTGAGGAACACTGACACACACATACTGGGGAACACTGACACACACACACACACTGAGGAACACTGACACACTCCCACTGATATAAATCCCTGACACACTGACACTGAGGGAATCCCTGGCACCCTCACACTGAGGAAATCGCTGACACAGTCACATTGAGGGTACACTGACACACACACTGAGGGAAATCTCTGAAACACTCAGTGAGGAACACTGACACACACCAAGGAACATCCACACACACTGAGGACACCCACACACTGATGAATATTGGCACATATACACTTGGGGCACTGCGGAACACTGACACACACACTGAGGAACACTGACATTGTCACACTGAGGAACACTGACACACTTGCACTGAGCGAAAACCCTGACACACTCACACGGAGGTAAATCCCTGACACATTCACAATGAGGAACACTGACACACACACTGAGGAACACTGACACAGATACACTGAGGGAACACTGACATACTCACACTGAGGGAACATAGAACCACTCTCACTAAGGAACATTGACACACACACTGAGGGAACTCAGCACACTCTCACTGAGGGAAATCCCTGACACACTCACATGAGAGAACACTGACACACACACTGAGGAACACTGTCATACACCGAGGAAGACTGACAAAACTCACACTGGGGGAACTCTGACACATTCACACTGTGGAAGACTGACACACTCACACTGAGGGAACACTGACACACTCACACTGAGGGATCACTGACATCCTCACTCTGAGGAGCCCTGCAATGCTTGCACTGAGGGAAATCCCTGACAAACTCACACTGAGGGAATGCAGCACATTCACACCTAGGGAAATCCCTGAAACCTTCACACTGAGGAACACTGACACTCTCACACTGTGGGAAATCGCTGATACCTTCACACTGAGGAACACTGGCACACACAAACTGAGGGATCACTGGCACAATCACACTGAGGAACACTGACGTACGCACTGAGGTAACACTGACACACACTGAGGAATACAGACACACACACCCTGAGGAACATTGACACACACACGCGCGCGTACACACACACAGGAATGCTGACACACTCACACTGAGGAACACTGACATACTTGCAGAGGTTAATCCCTGACACACTCACACTGAGAAAACCCCAGCCACACTCTCATAAAGGGAAATCTCTGACACACACACACTGAGGGAACACTGACATACACTGAGGGAAATCCCTGACACACACACACTGAGGAAGTCCCTGACACACACACACTGAGAGAAATCCTGACACATTCATACTGAGGAATACTGACACACACACTGGGGAACACTAGCACACACACTGAGTGAACACTGACGCACTCTTGCTGAGGGAACACTGACACCTCGACATGCACTCTCACTTATCTCCAGTATTCTTCTATTTGTGTGAATATTTTTCAGACCTATAGTCAGAACTTTGCAAGGACCTGCCAATATACTAGGTTTGTTTGGTAACAGCATAGGGTTTCCAGATCTCCTGTAATCAGCATCAATCTCCCGGTGGCTAAATAAAGCCTATGGGTGGATTTTGAAACAATGTATAATTGACACCATTGAGTAAGTTGGGCTACGTTGGCCCACAAGCATCATCATCCCCCAACACAGCAAGGAGGATGCTGCAGCCTTGACTAGAGCCTTGGCTAGCAAACGTAGCCTCTCTATCCCTGCATTGTGGAAAGCTGGGTACTGGGTGGAGAGCAGACTACAACTCCCTGAGGACACTGCAACCGGAAGTGGTGGTTGGGGAGTTGGGGTGGAGAGTAACTGGTGACATGACTTGTCAAGCGAAATGCCCGAAGTTGAGGTAACGGTTGAGAGTAGTGGCTGGAAATAGCTGTGACAGAGGGCTAGTAGCAGCTCAGTTGAGATTGAGATTTTCTTTATGCTGATGTTTCCAGTATCTCTCGGCTCCACCCAATTATTGTGCTTTGACAGCAGTAAACGGAGGTTGGGCAGGACTTTTATTTATGTATCTCTGTTAATATAGCCAACTCATAAACCTAGAGCTCACTTGTGCCTCACCGCCCACTTTCTGTGGCATCCCTCCGGCCGACATCTCCTGGAATATGTCCAGCCAGAGTTGGTAGCCCTATAGCAATTAAGCTGTAACTGACCTCAAGATCTCCACTTACAGCGCTTAGACTTAGTAGGCATAAAGAACTGTACCATGGCAGAAAATTTACTAGTTAAACTTCCATGACAATGCTTAAAGAAAAATAATGTACATGATGTTCTGTAATATTTACAGAAACCAGCATTCTTGCTATACTTATATCAAAATATTAGGTGTAACCAATATCACAGAAATGTTACTAAATCCTGCCTTAATCTTGGCATTGTAAAATGACATATTCTCTGAGTTACCATAATGAGTGCCATAATGGGTCCATGTGTTATGGTTAAGGCTGTTCAAGCTGCACTCTGCTGGATATCCAGTGATGGTCTGCATTTATAAAGTGAACTAGTGACCAATAGAAAAATAGGAATTTGGTCCAGGGGCGTGAATTGTCACTTCAGGATGATCCTGAAAAGTACTCATCGTGAAGCAAAAGTTGAGAATTGGTGAATGAGAGAAGCTTGTATCCACTGCAAGGGACTGAGGAAATGCAGGTGGTGTTAGATCTGCTGAGCCCAGGCAGGACCATTGTCTCTTTGGTATCATCATCCAAATACATTTTGGCCGCTGATGGTGAGGACACACTAATCTGAGCCTTTTCTTTTATTTATTTTTATATTTTTTCTTAGGAACGAGACGTTTTATACTTTGATGCAAAAGCAGGAACATCTGATGTAAGTCCAGAAGTTGAATATTCGTTGCATGTTTGACTTATTCAACTTTCGGCTGTTCTCTCTGTGTCTTTGCTGTTGTACCAAGGTCTTGTCTCACTGTGAAGATGGCAGCTAAGAAATGCAAAGAAAGAGATGGGGTGACTTTCAGTTCTGGCTTGGGGCCAACAGGTACAAGTGAAACACAGTGGTTTAATAGAAAGAATCAACAGTGATTGCCTGCCCCTGCCTTCCTGTCCTTAACAAGACAACAAGCTCCCCAGCCCATCCTCGATGTGGTGGCTGGTTTAGTGAGTGGCTGAACCAAACATACCAAAAAAGTTACTCCCCCCATCTGCGTCAAGTTAACATCTCATCTGCAATGGCGAGGAAGGGACAATTCAGGCAGGACGACCATTACTGATATTGCCCAGTAATGCCAACTGGAAACAGGTGTGTGGATGCTGTAATAACCCTATAACTAAATGAGCTGCCAATAATCATAGCTGAGGCTCACACATGGAGAATGGCACTTAGGTGAAATATCAGAGGGCAGCTGGTATTGGACAAACCCTATCCCAGTAAGGAGTCGGCACCTGCACAAGGATTGGGGGGTAATGTGTTGAATGAAAAGCGTTTCAAAGACCCTGTCAAACCTCAGCTCCTCTAGGAACATTCAGATTGAATAATGTGAGACAAGATACAAGATGGGAGGATAGGTAAAGACCAGCTGGCCCATTGAGCCAGCCCTATACTGGCTCGCTGTGGCTTGTCTACACCAATGTCCTAATTCCCCCCTCCCCCACACATCAACCTCCATGCAGCCTCCTGAAGGAGAGGAAAAATGCTTAGGCCAATTTTAGAGCAAAATGCTTGGAAATTCTTTTCCAATCCCCCAAAATAATCAATCTGCAGTAGACCAGAATTGTGCTGGAGTATTGTACATGCTGTGTGTTGTTTGCTTTTGTGCTATGTGTTTTATGTTATGTGTTGTGAATTGTGATAGTTCCATATAAGTAAACTTCCTTCCATGTGAGAATACTTGACAAATGTCATTGATCCTGACACCTGAAAGATTTAGGGCCTTCCATTGTAATGTCTGTAATGTCACTGAAGGAATTATAGTTTGAAATCATTTTATTTAATATGAATTTCTCTGGCCTTCAAGGTAAGAAGTGTGAGAACACATTCCATTTCTGACTCTTGTTATTAGCAACAAATATTCCCTGGTTAGGCACAGCACGAGGAAGAGACAGAAAAAGCCCCCTCTGCCCTGCCCAATGCAGTGGCCCAGCTCAAGCTTCAACTCCACTTTCCTGCCTGACCCCAGTGCTTTGATTTCCTTTGACCTCAAAAGTATGTTGATCTCAGCTTTCTGGGATAAAGATTCACAACCTTCTGAAAATGATCAATCCCTTACTTGAGATTATGTCCCCTAGCTCTAAACTCTTCAGCCAGGAGAAACAGTCTCTCAGAATCTACCCTGTGAAGCCCATTTAGACTCTTGTAAGTTTCATTGAGATCACCTCTCACTCTTCTAAACTCCAGAAAGTATAGTCCATTCTACTCATTCTCTTCTTATACGGAGACAGGATTGTCCAAAGATTTAATCTAGTGAACTTTTGTTGCAACCTGTCCAAGACAAGCATATCCTTCCTTAAAGTACAGAAGCTAAAATTGTGAACAGTGCTCTAAGTATGGTCTTACTAAAGCCATATATAATTGCAGCAAGACTCCTATATTCTTGAACCCCAAATCCATTGCAATAAAGACGAGCATACCATTTATCTATCTAATTGCTTGCCATACCTGCATTTTAACTTGGTGTTTCGTGTGCAAGGGCATGCAAACCTCTGAAAACAAACGATAGTTTCTCGCCATTTAAAAATTATTCTGATTTTCTATTCTCCCTACAAATATGGATATCCCACATTATATTTCATTTCATTCATTGATCCGACTCAGTAAATCGCGAGGCTCTGTGGAATTTTTTTAAATTCTTTGGCTGGGCGTCACTGGCTAGGCCAGCATTTTTATTGCCCGTCCCTAATTGTCCTTGAGAAGGTGGTGGTGAGTCGCCTTCTTGAACCACTGCAGTCCATGTGGTGATTGTGCTGCAAAGATTTGGATCTCCAAGAAACTTCATCACAATCCTGCAACTCTTTTGAGTGAGAGATCTGAAATAGCTGCCTCCAAAATTCAGAACAGTGTCAAGCAAGGTTGCGTGACAGCCCCCATACTATTTACAATCAACCTGACAGTGGCTATTCACCTCATCAAAGACATACATGATCTACAGTTTGTGGATGACTTCAGTGCGGTTGCCTACTCTGCACCAAATTTGAAAGCCACTTTCGATCTCTTCGATTCCACATGCAAGAAACTCAGCCTGTCCTTGAATGTTACTAAAACAAAACTCATATATCATGCCACAGCCAGCCAGCCAGATATTCCACCTCCCATATATGTTGAAGGAGAGACTCTGGAATATGTTGAGCACTTCCAGCAAAGGCCTCCACAAATCAATAAAAGCCCTGGTGTACAGAGGAGTTGTCGTTACCACGCTCCTATACTGCATTGAGACCTGGACTGTGTGTTAGTGATACATCAGAGCACTAGAGAAATTCTATCAGCAATGCCTCCACCACATCCTCCAGATTCAATGGGAGGACGGTCGAGAAATGCTAGTGTCCTTCTTGAAGCCAGCTCCACAGGCATTCAGGCAAAACTCCTGCAAAATCAACTTTGATAGAATGGACGCTGTCAGCCAGTTTGCCGAAAACCATCTTCCACGCCAGGCCTTGTTCCCTCAACTCTAAAATGACCAGCATTCCAAGGGAGGGCAAAGAAAATGCTTCAAAGACACTCTAAAGCTGTCCCTGAAATGCAGCAGTATTGACATTAATGACAGGGAGGAGCTTGCTATCAATCGTTCAAAATGGTAACAACTTGTCCATCAAACTCCATATGCTTTGAGTCCCAATGCCTTAACGATGCAGAGCAGCGTTAGAGAAGGAGAGAAAAGGAAGCAAATCCTGCACTCCAGATCCTGCCCCATGAGCTGAAAGGTCTGTGGGTTGATTATTGGCCTGTTCAGTCACATGAAGACCCATGGCAGAAACTCAGGACCCTGAATTGACATCATCCTCGAATTAAGGGACAGCCGCCACTGCCAAAGATTCTACCTTCTTGCCTACTCATTTAACCTATCAATATTCCTTTGCAGCCTCATTGTGTCCTCCTCACACTTCATTTTCCCATCTAGCTTTATATCATCGGCAAACTTGGAAACAATACAACCAATCCCTTCATCTAAGATATTAGTATTGTTTGCAAATAGCTGAGGCCCCAGCGGTACCCTATTTGTAACAGCTTACACCCTGAAAATGACCCATTTATTCCAACTCTTATTTTTTGTCCTTTAACCAATCGTCAATCCACGCTGATATATTACCCTCAACCCCATGAGCTCTTGCGCAATAGCATTTTGTGTAGTAAAATGAATGTCTTTTACTGGTTTCCCTTTATCTACCCGACAGTTACATCCTTGAAATACTCATAGATTTGTCAAATATGATTCCCCTTTCATAAAAGGTGTTGACTCTGCTTAATCATTATATTATAGTTTTACAAGTGCCCTGAATCGCTTCTTTAATAATTGATTCCAGCATTTTCCTGAGAGCTGATGTCAGGCTACAAGGCTTGCAGAATCACAGAATCTTTACAGTGCAGAAGGAGGCCATTGGGCCCGTCAGGTCTGCACTCATTCTCTGAAGGAACATTCTACCTAGTCCCACTGCCCTGACTTATCCCTGTAACCCTGCACATTCTCTCTTTTCAGATAGTAATCCAATTCTCTTCTGAATAGCTCAATCAAACCTGCCTCTAGGATCCTCTCAGGAGGTTCATTCCAGACTCCAATTACCCTCTGGGTGGAAATTTTTTTCCCCACTTTTACTCCTTTTGCCAATTATTTTGAATCTGTGTCCTCTAGTTCTTGATGTTCTCTTGATTGGGAACAGTTTCTCACTATTGGGGAGGCAGTGGCATAGTGGTATTGTCACTGAACTAGTATTCCAGAGACCCAGGGTAATGCTCTGGGGACCCAGATTTAAATCCCACCAAGGCAGATGGTGAAATTTGAATAAAAACCTGGAATTAAAAGTCTAATGATGACCATGAAATCATTGTTGATTGACCTACAATGTAGTTGACTTTTAAAATGCCAATTAGGGATGGGCAATGAATGCTGGCCTATCCAGCAATGCCCACATCCCATGAACGAATAAAAAAAAAAATTACCCAGTCCATACCCCTCAAGATCTTGAATACATCTCAGCATTCTTTTCTCCAAGGAAAACAGTCCCAACCTCCAATCTATCCTCATAGCTACAGTTCTTTATCCCTGGAATCATTCTTGTGAATCTCCTCTGTACTCACTCCAATGCTTTCACATCCTTCCTCAAGCATGGCGCCCAGAACTGGACGCTGTGCTTCAGATGAGGCCTAACTCGTGTCTTATCCAAGTTCAACATGACCTCCTTACTCTTGCATTCAATGCCCCTATTAATAAAGCCTAAGATACCATATGCTTTATTAACTGCTCTTTCAACATGCCCTGGCATCTTCAATGACTTATGTACATAAACACCGAGATCCCTCTGTTCCTGCACCTCCTTTTGAGTTTCTCCTTTTATTTTATACTGTTTCTCCATATTCTTCCTGCCAAAATGAATCATCTCACACTTCTCTGCACTGAACTTCATCCACCACTTGTCTGCCCAATCCACCAACATGTCTATGCCCTTTGGGAGTTCAAGACAGTTGACATTGTTTCCATCTTCGTATCATCTGCAGATTTTGAATTCATGCCACAGTCTAGATCATTAATCTGTGTCAGGAAGAGCAAGGGTCCCAACACTGGCTCCTGGGGAACTCCACTATAGAACTTCCTCCAACCTGAAAAACACTTATTTATCACTACTTTCTGTTTTCCTGTCACTCAGCCAATTTCTTACTCAAGTGCCTACTTTCCCTTTTATTCCATGAGCTAGAATTTTGCTCACAAGTTTGTTGTGTGGCACTGTATTAAATACCTTTTGAAAATCCACATATATCACATCAACAACGTTGCCCTTATCAACCTCCCCTGTTACCTGCTCAATAAACTCCAAGTTAGTTAAACATAATTTTCCCTCAATTAATCCATGCTGGCTTTCCTTAATTATCCTACACTTGTCTAAATGACTATTGATTTTGTCCTAAACTATAATCCCCTAAATACTCTCCCACTGATATTTGATCCACTTGGGCCAACTCATTCCCCAGAACCAGATCCAACAGTGCTTGCCCTCTCATTGGAACGGAAACATACTGCTGCAGAAAATTATCTTGAACACATTTCAGGAACTCGCGACCCTCTTGTCCCTTTGCACTATTCCTGTCCCAGTCTATATTTGGATAATTGAAGTTCCCAGTTTTCTCTCTCCCTTGCTTATTGAATAGCGGGTTACATGTACTACCTTCCAATCCACCAGAACTGTTGCAGAATCCTGCACCCACATCTTTTTTAGTCCTTGGATTTTATTTTTGGCTTTTAGCCTCATTCATTATTTTCTATACTCAGTATTACTTACTTTAAATTCCTCATTCTTATTAGACCATTGTTTCTGTCCTCTACTGTAAAGACAGACACAAAATATTTCTTTATTCCCCATTATAATTTCTATTGTTTTAGCTTCTAAAGGACCCATGTTGACTTTCATTGCTCTGTTCCTTTTTTACATACTTATGGAAGCTGTTGTGATCTGTTTTTATATTTCTTGCTAGTTTACCCTCATATCCTATTTTCTTCCTCTTTATCAAACTTATAGTCAGCCTTTGTTAATTTCTAACATGTTCCCAATTCTCAGACTTGTTGGCAATATTGTCATCTAATACTATCTTTAACCTAAAGATAAAAGCAAAATACCGCAGTTGCTGAAGTAAAAACAGAAAATTCTGGAAAAACTCAGCAGGTCTGGCAGCATCTGTGGAGAGAGAAACAGAGTTAATATTTTGAATCCGTATAATCTTCTTCAGAGCTGAAGAAGAGTCATATGGACTCAAACCGTTAACTCTGTTTGTCTCTCCACTAACCTCTTTAGTTAACCATAGATGGATCACTTTTCCCATGGAGCTTTTCTTTCGCAAGGGCATGCACATTCATTGAGAATTATGAATAAAGTTTCACTACTGCTTAAGTATCACCATACCCTTTAATTTAATTGCCCGATCTACCTTAACCACCTCACCCCTCACCCTCATACTTATGCATTTCATTTAATTCAATACTTTAGTTTTACATGTTCTTACATATTGTAATTACCCTTCCCAAGAGGATCCCTTACTATGAGATTACTAATCAACCCTGTCTCATTGTCCAAGACAAGATCTAAATTAGTGTCTTCTCTGGTTGGTTCCATCACATATTGTTCTAGAAAACTGTCTCAAGTGCATTCCATGAACTCATTCCCCCCAAACTACTTTTACCAATTTGATTTATCTAGCCTAAATGAAGAATAAATCTCCCATAATTACTGAATTGCCGTTGTTCCTCTTATTTTCTATTTGTCCAGTAGTACAGTTACTGTTAGGGAGCCTATAAATTACTCCCACCAGTGTTTTCTGTTCCATCTTATTTCTTATCTCCATTGATACTAATTCAACTACTTGCTCTTTTGAGCCAAAAATCCTTCTTCACTACTGTCCTTGTCTCATCCTTTATTATGAGGGCAAACTTCAACTTCCATTCTATGTCTCTCTTCGAAACTTCAAGTTCTAATCTCTCCCACAAGTGAAAACATCCATGCGGTATCTACCCCATCAAATCCCCTCAGGATCTTATATGTTTCAATAAGATCACCTTTCATTCTTCTAAATTCCAACCTGTTCAACCATTCTTCATAAGATAAGCCCCTCACCCCAAGAATGAGTCGGGTGAACTTCTCTGAACTACTTCTAATACAATTTATATTTTTCAAATGAGGAGACCAAAACTGTACACAGCATTTCAGATGTGTTCTCACCAAGGCCTGCTATAGCTGCAGTAAAACTTTCCTACTTTTATATTCCATTCCCCTTGAAATAAATGCCAACATTCTATATGCCTTCCTAATCACTTGCTGTACCTGCATACTAACTTTTTGTGATTCATGTTCCAGGAAACTCAGATCCCTCTGCATCACTGGGTTCTGCAATCTCTCTCCATTTAAATAATGTGCTGCTTGTCTATTCTTCCTGCCAAAGTGGATAAGTCCACATTTTCCCACATTATACTCCATCTGCCAACTTTTTGCCCACTCACTTAACCTGTCTGTACCCTTTCGCAGATTCTCTACCTCCTCTTCACAACTTCCTACTTATCTTGGTGTCATCAACAAAGTTAGCTATCATATATCTGCTCCCTTCATCCAAGCCATTGATGTGGATTGTAAATAGTTAAGGCCCCAGCACTGACCCCTGTGGCATTCCACTTGTTTTGGTTGGCAACCTAAAAATAGCCCATTTATCCCTAATCTCTGCTTCCAGTTGGCTCAATCTAATAGCTAATATGGTACGCCCTACACCATATAATCTTTGCTTCTAGTAAGCTTTGATGTAGCACCTTATCAAATGCCTTCTGGAAATCCAAGTACACCACATCTACAGGTGCCCCTTTATCTATCTTGCTTGTTATTTCCTCACAACACGATTTCCCTTTCACAAACCCATGTTGACTCTGCCTGATCAAATTATGATTTTCTAAGTATCTTGCTATAACCCCTTTAATAAGGAATTCTAGCAATTTCCCAATGACAGGTGTAGGGCTAACTGGCCTGTAATTTCCTGCTTTCTGTCTCCCTCCTTTCTTGAATAAAGGTGTTACATTAGCTATTTTCCAGTCCACTGGGACTCTTCCAGAATCTTAAGGAACTTTAGAGATTATAACCAATGCACCTACTATCTCTGCAGCCACATCTTTTAAGACCTTATGATGCAGACCATCTGGCCCTGGGGACTTGTCAGCCTTTAGGTCTAATGGTTTTCCCAGCACCTTTTCCCTAGTGATGGCGATCGCTTTAAGATCCTCCCTCCCATTCAGCTCTTGATTTTCAAGTATCTTTGCACGCTTGTACTAGGTTGCTTTAAGTGGAGCACTTCCTAATGGGACAGCTCCCTCTTTCCCCAATACTTGTGCCTGTAGCTCATGATTCAAAACCCCTGTCTCCCATGCAATTCTTTGAGCTACACATTCAACTCTCTGATTTGTTTGACTTATGCCAGATTTCGTGGAACTCAAAGAGAAATCCAGATTGCTGAGATTCTGCTTATTAATTTGAACGCTATAGCTCCTCCAACTTTCTCAGCAGAACCTTTTTCTACCTATGCCATTGGTTCATATGTACATCATGACAACTGAAAACTCCCCCTCCCACTCCAAGAATGTCTCAGAGCGGCTGCAGGACATTCTTCTGGAGGAAGGCGATCAGCCAAACGTCGTGGTCCACTGATTTAGTTAGGAAGGGGGATGTAGTCCTGCAATCAAAATTTAGGGAGCTCGGTAGAAAATTAGCAAGCAGGACCTCAAACGTAGTAATCTCTGGACTACTCCCAGTGCCACGTGCCAGTGAGTACAGAAAAGGAGGATAAGGCAGATGAATGTATGGCTGGAAAGATGGTGTGGGAGGGAGGGCTTTAGATTCCTGGGACATTGGGACTGGCTCTGGGGGAGATGGCACCTGTATAAGCCGGACAGGTTGCACCTGAACAGAGTTGGAACTGAGTTCCTTGCGGGTTATTTTGCTAGTGCTGTTAGGAGGGCTTTAAACTAACTTGGCAGGGGTGTGGGAACCAAGCGAAAATATAGAGAGGAAAACCAGGATGCACAAAATTCTGGGAGGGACAGATAGCACTAGTATAGAGAATAGTAAGTTAATAGGTAAAGTCGGGACAAGGGAGAAAGTAACAAAATCTAAATCAGGGTTACTATGTATGTATGTGAATGCACGGAGTATAGTCAATAAGATTGGGGAGTTATAGGCGCAGATTGCCATGTGGAAATATAATGTTGTGGCGATATCAGACCTGGATCAAGGAAGGACACAACTGGGTGTTAAATATTCCTGGGCACAAGGTGTTCAGAAGAGATAGAAAAGGAAGGAAAGGAGGAGGGGTGGTGGTATTGGTTAAGGAGAGCATTGCAGTGCTAGAGGAAGAGGATGTACCAGAAGGTTCAAGGACAGAATCAATTTGGCTAGAACTAAGGAACAAAAATGGTGCAATTACATTGCTCAGTGTAGTCTATAGACCGCCAATTAGTGAGGAGAACATAGAAGAACAAATATGCAAGGAAATTGCAGAGAGATGCAAGCACTATAGAGTAGTTACAATGGGGGACTTTAATTACCCGAATGTAGACTGGGACAGTGGTAGTGTAAAGGATGGAGAGGAGCAAAAGTTCCTAGATTGTGTTCAGGAGAATTTTCTACAGCAGTATGTGTCCAATTCAACAAGAAAAGATGCACTGTTGGACCTGGTTCTTGGAAATGAGGTGGGCCAAGTAGATCAAGTGTCAGTGGGAGAACATTTAGGAGACAGTGACTGTTGTATTGTACATGTTAGGATGATGATAGAAAAGGACGATAGGCAATCCAGAGTAAGAATAACTAAGTGGACAAGAGCCGACTTTGATGGGGCAAGAAAGGAGATGAGCCAGATAGACTGGAACGAAAGGTTGGCAGGAAAAATTGTAGCTGAGCAATGGGCTACCTTCAAAAAATAATTGGTTCGGGCACAGCAAGATAAACTCCATCAAAAGGGAAAGGTAGGGCAAACAAATCCAGAGCTCCCTGGATGAGAAAGGAGATTGAAATTAAGCTAAAAAAGACAAGGTGCGCTTATGATGGGTGTCAGGCAGAAAATACAATTGAGAACCAAGAGGAATACAGAGGATTCAGAGGGGAGGTGAAAAAGCATATTAGAGAAACAAAAAGGGATTATGAGAAAAGACTGGCGGCCAACATAAAGGGGAATCCCAAAGTCTTCTATAGACATATAAAAGCATGGTAAAAGGAGGAGTAGAGCCAATTAGGGACCTAAAGGGAATTTACATATGGATGAAGGGGCCATGGCTAAGGTATTAAATGTATACTTTGCATCCGTCTTTACCAAGGAGTTAGATGCTACCCAGGCCATAGTGACAGACGAGGAAACACTGTCACTCTTAAGGGTTCAAAATTGACAAGGAGGAAGTGTTGAATAGACCGTCGGCACTTAAAGTTGACAAGACACCAGGACCGGATGAGATGCATCCAAGGATATTGAAGGAAGTCAGAGTAGAAATTGAGGGGCACTGGCCATAATAATTCAGTCTTCCCTAGACTTGGGGGTGGTGCCTGAGGACTGGAGAATTACAAGCATTACGCCCTTGTTCAAAAAAGGTTGTAAGGATAAGCCCAGCAATTACAGACCAGTCAGTTTAACTAAATTGGTGGGCAAAATTCTAGAAACACTTATTCAGGATAGAATTAATAGTCGCATGGAAAAATATGGGTTGATAAGGAAGAGCCAGCATGGATTTCTAAATGTTTAACTAACTTGCTGGAGTTTTTTGAAGAGGTAACGAAAAGGTCGATGAGGGTAATGCTGTTGATGTGGTGGACGTGGACTTTTAAAAGGCATTTGACACAGTACCACACAACAGACTTGTGGGAAAAGTTATTGTTCATGGAATAAAAGGGACAGTAGCAACTTGGATACAAAATTGACTGAAAAATAGGAGAGTAATGGTCAATGGATATTTTTCGGGCTGGAGGAAGGTTTGTAGTGGAGTTCCCCAGGGGTCGGTATTGGGACCCTTGTTTTGCCTGATACATATTAATGATCTAGATCTTAGTGTGCAGGGGACAATTTCAAAGCTCATGGATGATATGAAGCTTGGGAGTGTTGTGAACTGCGAGGAGGACAGTGTGGAACTTCAAGAGGACATAGACAAATTGGTGGAGTGGGCAGATAGGTGGCAGATGAAGTTCAATGCGGAGAAATGTGAGGTGATGCATTTTGGTAGGAAGGACATGGACAGACAATACAGGGTGAAATTTTGAGGGGTGTGCAGGAGCAGAAAGACTTGGGTGTATATGTGCATAGATCATTGAAGGTGGCAGGAGAGGTAGAGAGAGCAGTTAATAAAGCATATAGCATCCTGGGCTTTATTAATAGGGGCATAGAGTGCAAGAGCAGGGAGGTTATGCTAAATTTATATAAGACACTCGTTAATCCTAAGCTGGAGTATTGTTTACAGTACTGGGCGTCACATTATAGGAAGGATGTGAACATATTGGAGAGAGTGCAGAAGAGGTTTACAAGAATGGTTCCAGGGATGAGAAACTTCAGCTATGAGGATAGATTAGAGAGGTTGTGACTGTTCTCCTTGGAGAGAAGAAGGCTAAGAGGAGATATGATAGAGGTGTTCAAAATCATGAGGGGGCTGGACAGAGTAGATAGGGAGAAGCTATTCCTGCCCATAAAAGGGTCATGAACGAGAGGGCACAGATTTAAAGTGATTTGTAAAAGAAGCAAATGTGACATGAGAAAAAATGTTTTCAAACGAGTGGTTCGGGGCTGGAATGCACTGCCTGGAAGTGTGGTGGAGACAGGTTCAATCGAGGCATTCAAGAGGGCATTAGGTGATTATTTGAATAGAAACAATGTGCAAGTGTATGGGGAAAAGGCAGGGCAATGACACCTGGCCATAATGCTCATTTGAAGAGCCAGTGCAGAAATGATAGGCCGCATGGCCTCCTTCTATGCCGTTAAAATTATGTGATTCTGTGGAAGTTCTTCCCTAGCCACGGGGAGATGTTGTTAACCCTGGTCCTGGGCAGGCAACACAACCTTCAGAATTCCCAGCTGTGGCTGCAGAGAACAGCATTTAGGCCACCGAGTATACAATCCCCTGAGCATTACCACATTCCTGTTCACTCCCCCCACTTGAATTGCTCCCTGTACTACATTGATGTTCAGCTTATCCATCCTCATCCATACAGGCAGCAAGAGCCTCATACCCTGTTGATAAGGGCAAAGACCAAGGCTCATACAGCACTGCACCTGGGAAATCCATACCTGCCTGATTCGCAGTCACACCCTCCTGTCCATGACCAGTAACCAAACCTAACTAAAACTTATTAACTTAAGGGCCTGACTCCTGGAAAAAACTGTCAAGGTAACTGTCCACCTCCTTTACGCCCTGCAATTCTCAGAATGGTTCCAAATTTGCAGATGGCACTGCAATTGCAGGTTACAGCTCACAGCAATCCTTCTATCCTAATTAGAAACTTAAAAATAGCTTCTTAGACATAAAGTCATTATTTATGTAATTTCTATTAACTAGATCTAAACTTTTAATGTATTAAATTAATCTAATTTTTCCGTTCGATCCTCAAAGCAAGCTAATCAATGGTTATTTATTCAAGCTTAACATCAAGAACCTGAATAATAGATATGTAGATCTTTAACCTATATACTTATTTTAGCATCCTTCTGTGACTTCACTCCTTCTGTTTACGATCTATTCTGATTGCGATTCACCCAGCTCTGGGTGTCGAGGGAGGAAGAGGCTCTTCATGATTCATATTTTCAATTTGGGAGGAACAAGAGAAGTATCAGTGAGAGGAATTAACAGGGTTGTAATGAGACAGAGGTTGGAGCCTCATGGTGAGACAGAAATCAGCTATCAGCTGACGAGTTTCCTCTTGTATCCTACTCATCAGTGTGGAAAAGGCATTCAAAGGCCTATCCCAGATAGAGGCTAATATTTCTCAGACCTCGCTTGCATATGGGAATAACAGGGCCCTCAGTGTCCACCTATTATCCTATAGATATTAGTATGTTTTGCAGATATTCTACAAGGCCAAAACCTTGCTGTGTTTTCTGACATCTGATTACAGTGAAACAGGTACTCTACAGTTCTTAATGCAGCGTCTAATTATCAGCTACCATAATGCGATGTGTTTTGTTCAGTTAGGTTGATGTGTAAAAACCCATGCTTACAGGATAGTTCCATCAGGCTTGGATCAATCAGTATCCTGTGAAAAGCAGCATTTATAATAAGAGCACATTGGGTTGATGAAATTAACTGACTCTTAAAGCAGTTTGTCCTTGGTGCCAAATTGTCTCCCTCAATTAAAATCATGAGATCAGGTTAAAATTTCCTTTCGAATAATATCCATCTTCTGGCACTTTTTGGAATGGCAAATGGAATAAAATGGGATAGTAATACCTACCACCTCAAAGCTGCAAATGTAAATGTGCACCAGAATTGTCCTCATAAAAATATCACCAGTGACTGGCAAGTGTCTGACCTGCCATGTTTAAATGCTGTAAAGTGAATGATGCTAATTCTTCTGCCCCATTGTTTCCAGCTTCTGCTGCATGTTACTAATGTCACGATAGAGTGGCTGCAGGAATGCTGCTAAGGTATCCCTGAGATGGTACTGCTTTGAGGAGACCATTTTGTTTACTGCAACTGAAGGCTGGTCTTAACTTTCCTGCATTTGGTACTTTACCAGCATTTGTGCTGCATGTTTTCATCAGCTCTGTAGAAACTACAGCTTTTGACAGTGACAATTCTTCTCTTCCTATATTGTGAAGAGTGTTGAGGAATTTCAATACTGTGGAGAAACTAGAGAATCTGGGTTGTTCTCTTAGAGCAGAGAAAGTTACAGGGAGTTTGAATAGATGTGTTCAAAGTTATATGGCGTTTTAATAGAATAAAGAGGGCAAAACTGTTTCCACTGGCAGGAGAGCTAGTAAGCAGAGGACAAAGATTTAATATAATTGCCAAAAGAACCAGATGGGAGGTGAGGAGAAACCTTTTTACACAGTGAAGTATAACACCCTGCCTTGTAAGGGTGGTGGAAGCAGTCCCAATCTCAACTTTCAAAAGGGTTACACATGTAAAAGAAAAAAAATGCAGGACCATAGAGGAATAGCAGAGAATGTGACTAATTGGATAACTCTTCCAAAGAGCCAGCACAGTTTGAAAGCCCTTTTCCTATGCTATATGGTTTTGGGATTCTAGAAACAAGATGAATGATTGATAAAGATCAGATTGAAAGCATGTAGAATGAGACATCTCGGACAATGTTTGCTTCCTACTTACAGACACCTACTCAAGGTCTTGCCTCAGAAAGTCACATTTTGCCCCCCAGAAGCAACTGAGGGCCTATATCAGCTGCTAACTGTTGGCATGCAATCTACATCCACTGACTGTAGCAAGTTACCACCACCATAAGTTCTTTACCACCGAGTCCTTCCAGGCTGCAACTGGAGACCTTACCATTGTATTAATCTCTTTGTATACGCTACCCAGTTTATTTCCATCCCAATAGAATCAGAGAGAGAGAGAGAGATAGAATCTTTTACAGGCTTTCAGAATTCCCATTGGTACAAGGAGTAATTGACAGGACATGTGTACCACTTTAAGAGTTAATGAAAACCCCCTCAATTCCTGCAGTCGGAAAGGCTTTCATTCTGTTAGTGTGTGCCTATTGTGCAATGCCAATTAACTTATCCTGAGCATGAATATTCACTACCTAGAAGCTGCCATGATGCTTTAATGTGTCATTTAGCCAGATAAGCATTGATTCAAAGTCCACATATCAGGGTGATTAACTGTCTCTGATTGCTCTTAGTCCTTATGGATATAACAGCTACTGCAAGTGTAATATAGCAGACTTTAGGTGTCTTATATTAGGTGGCTGGATAAATCTGGTAGATTCCACATTACAGTCCTACCAGAACCTCTAGACTCTGTACTACACAGTTTTGCAATGACAAAAGTCTTTCTGTACTTGAAAACTGAAGGCGCTAATGAAGTGGGAAGAGGAGTGGAGAAGGACCTCGCTTCCCAAAACGTGAGGAAGGTGCAAAGGAAGAAAATGGTGTGGGACAGGTTAGCCAGCAGCCAGAGAAAGGAGTGTGCAACTAATAACCTGAGTAAACTGATTAAAATCACCAGGTTACTTGCCTGACCTCCAGCCATCAAGCATCTCAGCATCTGCAATTTTTATTCAGGTTTCTGTATGGCCCACTATTATTTTAATGCCAATCTGAATGGGGAAGTTGCTGTAGATTTGAGTAAAGTGATGATTCTGGAGTAGAAAAGGCTCTGTTGGACCTCGTATTCCCCTCTTACTAGACTCTCCCAGAGCTCTCTTCCCCTGCAGCTATCTGCATGCCAACAGGTGGGCAAGGTTTTTTCATTCATTCATGGGAAGTGGCCAAGGCCAGCTAAATGCATTTGTGAACCGCTGCCTTAAACTGCTGCAATCTATGAGGTGTAGATAGGGAAGGAGAATCTGGATTTTGATCTAGCAATGATGAAGAAATGCCGATACATTTCCAAGTCAAGTTGGGTGCGTGACTTTGGGGGAAACTTGGAAGTGGTGGTGTTCCCATCCGTCTGCTGCCCTTGCCCTTCTCAGTAGTGGAGGTTGGAGTTTGGAAGATGCTGTCAAAGGGAGGTGAGTTGCTGCAGTGCATCTTTTAGATGGTACACACTGCAACCACTGGGTGTTGGTGATGTAGGGAGTGAATGTTTAAGATGGTGGATGGGGTATCAAGGCATCAGTCAAGTGGGCTGCTTTGTCCTGGATGGTGTCGAGCTTCTTGAGTATTGTTGCAGCTGCACTCATCCAGGCAAATGGAAAGTGTTCCATCACGCGCCTGACTTGATGGTGGACACCTTTGGAGAGCCAGGAGGTGAGTTACTTGCCTTACAATTCTCAGCCTCTGACTTGCTCTTGTAGCCACATATTTATGCGGTTGGTCTGGTTAAGTTTCTGTTCAATTGTGACCCCATGGATACTGATGATGGAAGATTCGATAATGATAATACCTTTGAATGTCAAAGGGAAGTGGGTAGATTCTCTCTTGTTCAAGATGGTCATTGCCTGACACTTAAGTGGCAAGTAACATTTACACCACTTATCAGCCCAAGCCTGAATATTGTCCAGGTCTTGCTGCATTTGGACATGGACTGCTTCCGTATCTGAGGAGTTGCGTATGGTACTGAACATTGTGCAATCATCAGTAAACATCCCTACCTTTAGCCTTATAATGAAAGGAAGGTCATTCATGAAGTAGCTGAAAATAGCTGGGCCTAGGACATTACCTTGAGCAGCTCCTGCAGTGATTTCCTGGGGCTGAGATTATTGACCTCCAACTACTGCAACCATCTTCATATGTACTAGGTATGACTCTAACCAGTGAAGAGTTTTCCCCCCTGATTTCCATTGATTTCAGTTTTACAAGGGCTCCCTGATGCCACACTTGATCAAATGCTGCCTTGATGTCAAGGGCATTCACTCTCACTTCACCTCTGGAATTCAGCTCTTTTGTCCAAGGCTGTAATGAGGTCAGGAGCTGAGTATTGAGCATCAGTGAGCAGGTTATTGCTGAGTAAGTGCCACTTAATAGCACTGTAGAAAACACATTCCATCACTTTGCTAATGATTGAGAGTAGACTGATGTGGCAGTAATTGGCTGCATTAGATTTGTCCTGCTTTTTGTGAACAGGGCATACCTAGGCAATTTTCAACTTTGTTGGGTAGATGCCAGTGTTGTAGTTGTACTGGAACAGCTTGGCAAGAGGCGGGGCTACTTCAGGAGCACAGGTCTTCAACACTACTTCTGGGATGTTGTTGGGGCCCACAGCCTTTTCTATAGCCAGTACTCAGCCATTTCTTGATATCATATGGAGTGCATCAAATTGACTAAAGATGATCTTCAGGTGGAGACCTCTGGTTGCCTGATTTTTAACAGGCTTGCAACAGTTTCCTATGCACTTCCTGCCCATTCTGATTGGGAAGTGAACCAGCACCATTTAAATGAGGCTGGGAAAGAAAATCGCCTGAATTTGTTTCCTGCTTTACCTGGTGAGGTTCTAACTGACAGTTCCCCTTTTCAGCTGATGATCATGAGGATGTTTTTCCTTTGGGAGGAGAAAACACAATTTCCAGACTTGTGAATCACAAACATGCAGCTTATCAGAGGTGGCAGTGTATGGTCCTTTAAGCAAGTGTCCTTGAAGAATAACTGAACCTCCTTTGACTGAGAGTTGACAAGGTTGTTTTGAGTAATGATAGTGGTTGAATGCTTGCAGAGGTTGTCATTTGAGATTCTGACATCTAGATGCTGAAAGAGAGAGTACAAGATACAAGGTGATTTGTGAACCAATATGTGTGGTACAGAATGTTTATTTGCACCAGTGCCTTGGCCACCCACTGATCAGGTCAGTCACTGTCTTTCTCTCCCTCAGCTGTGTCACTCACATCCCTCTGGTTGGGTTGGTCACTCAAATCACGCGTTAGTCACTCAGATCTCTCTGATCAGGTGGATTACTCAGGTGTCTCTGGGTGGGAGGGTTGCAATTGTCTCCCTAGTCAGGTGGGTCACTCATGTCACTTTGGGTGGGTGGGCTGCCCCGTGTCTCTTTGGTTGGGTGGGCCACCCATGTCTCTTGAGTCAGGTGGGTTGGAGTGGATTAGAATCCTAGCCCCTTTTTGGGACTTTTTCGGATCAGGCATACCCCTCAGACGATCACTCTCACTCAAGGTTGAGAAAGACAGATATCAATGACACTTGAATGGGTCTTAAGAACTGATCTAACTCTCCCCAAAAGTAAAGGAACCAGCAGAAAATATTGTACATGGAATACAATTTGTATGAGACATTTTGTAGATTATATAAAAGTTTATCAAAAAATATGTAATTCACGTTTGATGGGAAAGTCAATCAGAACATTAATAGTTCTAGGAAGAGAAAATATATTCTTGTTTCTAACACAGAACCCAGTTTTAAGCCGTAAGTATTTTGTTACATTAAGATAGTTAAGATATCCATCAACATTTAAAGCAGCATTTACTTGGAATCCCTGAGTAGAAAGCTGCAGAGTTTAGCGAGATACCTCTATCCTAATTAAGGGGAGAGTTATTGTTGCTGCACCATAATAGCACTACGTAAAGAAAAAAAAAATAATAGCACTACGTTTATCGTGAGAAATGTTGGAGTGAATCCAATTAATCTAAAAACCTACTCTGTGGTTCCTAAGTTTATCTTGTTTCTCAACTGCATAGCTAATATTCTTTATGTGTGGGTGGGCGTGTAGCCCCTTGAAAAATAAGTATGCCCCCCTTTTCCCAAATAAGGCTGTCAATTTATAGTTAAAATCCAAATTATTTAATTCATAAGAAACAGCTAACCCAGCAGGAATCTGTGAGCTAAAAACAAAAAACTGCGGATGCTGGAAATCCAAAACAAAAATAGAATTACCTGGAAAAACTCAGCAGGTCTGGCAGCATTGGCGGAGAAGAAAAGAGTTGACATTTCGAGTTCTGTCGAAGGGTCAAGAGGACTCGAAACATCAACTCTTTTCTTCTCCGCCGATGCTGCCAGACCTGCTGAGTTTTTCCAGGTAATTCGGAATCTGTGAGCACCTGTCAACATCCTCAGAGCAGAAAGGTTGCTGAGAGGTGCAAATGGTCGTAACTTCCTCCCCACACAATGGTGTCTTCAGATTAGAACTCAGTTTCTCAGATTCCTTTGACAAGTGATTTAGGAATATCCGTAGAAAACAGGTTATCCATTGTTAGATTGTGGTAACTTACAATGATAATTTACAAAATCTGTATCATCAATACCTTACTGAGGTGATGTATCCATGATTTTCAGGAGCCAGTTCCTGGTTTTCAGAAACTGCCTTGTGTTAGGGGATGAGAACAGTGTGCCACAGGATGTGAGTATCCTTGAGCATAAAGTATACCCAGTCATGCTTATAAACTTTTTTTCCTTTTACAGGCAGATAAACCTGTTTTGAATTTTCTAATTCCTACTTAATAAAAAAAATCGCTGTTTTAATTTTATAACCCCTTATGGTTGGATTCCTTCACAGGGTCACCTGGGCCTCTCTGGGTGAGTGGGTCGTTAGTGTCTCCCTAGTTGGATGGATTACCCTATGTCCTTCTGGGTAAGTGGATCACCCTCTGTACCCCTGTGTGGGTGGATCACCCTGTGTCTCTTTGGGTGGGTGGATCACCCTGTGTCTCTCTGGGGGGAGTGGGGGGGGGGGGGCGGCAAATCACCCCATGTCTCTCTGGGGGGGGGCGAATCACCCCATGTCTCTCTGGGGGGGGGGGGGGGGTGCGAATCACCCCATGTCTCTCTGGGAGGGGGGGGGGTGAATCACCCCATGTCTCTCTGGGTGGGTGGATCACCCCGTGTCTCTCTCAGTGGGTGGATCACCCCGTGTATCTCTGGGTGAGTGCATCACCCCGTGTCTCATTGTGAGTGGATCACCCCCTGTTTCTCTGGGTGGGTGAATTGCCCCTTGACTCTCTGGGTGGGCAGATCATCCCATGTCTCTCTGGGTGTGTGGGTCACTATTGTCTCTCTAGTTAGGTGGGTCACTCACCTCTTCCCTGTCCTTGATGTAAATTGGCTTAATTTGAAAGGCATATTGTTAATAGAGAGTATCTCACTAATTGTAGTTAGATATTTGTAGATTATACAAACGCGCTGAGGCTTGTTCATTCTCCCAAATCCACAACCTCTACTAACTAGAAGGACAAGGGCAGCAGGTACATGATTCCCCTCAAAGTCACATACCACCTGAACATATATCACCATTCCTTCATCGTCACTGTATCAAAATCCTTGAACTCCCTGCCTAACAGCATTTTGGGAGTCCATGGGTCGCTTGAACTACAGCAGTTCAAGAACATAAGACATAGGAGCTAGAGAGGGCTATTTGGGCCTTCGAGCCTATTGCACTATATAATAACATCACGCCTGATCTTCTACCTCAACTCCACCTTCCCGCACTATTCCCATATCCTTTAATTCCTATACCCAAAAATCTATGAACCTCTATCTTGAATATAGTCAATGACCGAGCATCCACAGATCTGCGGTGTAGAGAATTTCAAAGACTTACAACCACTTGAGTGAAGAAATTTCTCTTCATCTCAGTCTTAAATGACCAACCCCTTATTTTCAGTCTCTGGGCACATGTTCTAGATTTTCCTAACCAGGAGAAACATTTTCTCAGCCTCTAACCTGTCAAGCCCTTTAAGAGCTTAATATTTTTCAATTAGACCACCTCTCATTCTTTTAAACTTCAGGGAATATAGGCTTAGTATACTCAATCACTCCTCATAAGTAACTTATCCGAGGAGCTAATCAAGTGAAACTTTGATGCAATCTCTCTAGGGCAAGTATGTCCTTCCTTTTTTCACTGCCTTCCTCCAGAACCACTAGGGATGGGTAATAAATTCTGACCTTCCCAGTGATGCCCACATCCCAAGAATGAATGAATAAAAAAGCAGCAAGATTATGAGGGAGTCCAGGGAAGCATTAACTTCCCAACAGCTCAATGCCCTGGAGTGACAGGTAAATAGAAATATCTTGATTCAGGAAACAGCGCGTCAGTTGCTGCAGGTTAACAAGGTGTCTGCCAATACATCAGTGAAGCAATTTGTGGAAGAGCCTAAGGGGCAGCTGTGCAGCCACTTAACTAATGAAGCTTTCAAACACTTAGCACTCAGCCTTCATCTTACTTAGTCATCAAGCTTGGCCTAAATAGCCAAGTGGTTATGGTACTGGGTTTATAACCCTAAGATCAAAAGTTCAAATCTCACAATGGCAAACTATGAAACAATGTAACTTCATCTGAAACAGATGGAAATGGGTTTGTACTCGAAAGAGTTACAACAAAAGTCATGGAATGTATCCACTGAGGCTTGGCCTAAATAGCCAAGTGGTTATGGTACTGGGTTTGTAACCCCAAGATCAAGAGTTCAAATCTCACAATGGCAAACTATGAAATAATGTAACTTCATCTGAAACAGATGGAAACATGTTTGCTTGGCCTAAATAGCCAAGTGGTCATGGTACTGGGTTTGGAACCCCAAGATCAAGAGTTCAAATCTCATAATGGCAAACTATGAAACAATGTAACGCCCAGGGTTCACTCCCTAGTCCAGCAGAGATAGAGTTTGCTTTCTCATCCTACATGTAGGGAAAAATCATGGCTTTTTGCTTGGCCTAAATGGCCAAGTGGTTATGGTACTGGGTTTGTAACCCTAAGATCAAGAGTTCAAATCTCACAATGGCAAACTATGAAACAATGTAACTTCATCTGAAACAGATGGAAACGTGTTTGTACTCAAAAGAGTTACTTAGTCATCAAGCTTGGCCTAAATAGCCAAGTGGTTATGGTACTGGGTTTGTAACCCCAAGATCAAGAGTTCAAATCTCACAATGGGAAACAATGTGACTTCATCTGAAACAGATGGGAACGGGTTTGTACTCGAAAGAGTTACTTAGTCATCAATATTTCACAGGCTCACTGTCTAGACCTGAGCCAGTGTGGAAGAATCCACATCATGCCCTCACATCTGGATGAACCTGAGCCTCTTTCTGTGCAGAGTTTACTGCACAATTTTTTTTAGCTAAAATCTCCCTGGTGAATGAGACTGAGTGTTTCAGTGCCCATTACCAAGAACTGCAGTCAGTTCCATTATACACACAGAATTTGCTAGATATAGGGCAGAATTTTACAGCAGCGGGATTTCATGCCAAAGTCAATGGAGTTTAGAATGGCTCACTGCATTTTACTGTCCGTTCCCGCCATGACGGGGCCATTAAGTTCCGGCCATAGAGATATTCACAGATACACCTGTAGGCACAGTGCAAAGACAGAGACTGCCATTACAACAGGCACAGAAAGATAAACAGATGCAGATACATGGGGAAGAGCAGGCAGAAACAGACACAGAGGAACTGAAACAGAGACTGAAGTAGAGTGACACAAAAAATACAGAAAAAGAAAACAGAGAAAAAGATTGACAGAGTGATTGACCAGACAGGGACAGGCACAACAGTAAAGGCAGGGTGACATTTACGTAGAGAAAGACTGGCAGAGTGTAATAGTCACTGACAAACAGAGAGATCAATATAAATTAGCAGAGATTTGGCACAAGTAGACCATAAAACTGTTAATAACGGGCTCAAAATCCTAATGTAAAAGAATGTGTCTGCAGTTTACAGAGGATTTGACACAGAGCAAGGAATGAATGGATTGAAAGGCTAAAGATTAAAGGATGATTATAGTGCAGGCTTTTAGAAGCCTTTTAAAGGCCAGAAAACTGCTAGCAAGGTGAACTATCAGCTTGACAGTGGAGTGAATGGGTTGGGGTTGAAGGAATAGAAGGTGCCATGATACCCTGGCTTTGACTGAAACTTGGTTAATGGTCCCAGCACCATATCCCATACTGAGACCTATCCATTTGGCTACATTTTCCATCACCTTCTTTCCTCCCTCAGTTGCTGCACTGAACACCTCCTCATTTTCCATGGTCTGAATCTTTGTCTAAATCCCCTTGTCCTTTCTCCTCTGAATTCACTGACCCCCAGTCTTCATGAAACCTCTCCCTTCACATAAACTCCTCTACTGATACACACAGCCACCTCCTTGGCCTTATCATCTCCCTTGACTTCCTTGTTCCCATGGTGTCTATCATGGACAAGCCAATGTCTGACTATTTGTGCCCTCACCACCCACTTTCCATTATCCCTTTTACCTAATTCTTTCGTTGCCTGTTGCTGAAAAAAAGACTCCTTTTATAAATTCCTATCTTTTTCCATTTGGCTCTCTATTCACCATGCTACTTCTGCAGTTATCAATATACAGGGGTAGAATGGTATTGTCACTAGACTAGTAATCAGAGACCCAGGGTAATGCTCTGGAGACCCAGGTTCGAATCCCACCATGGCAGATGGTGGAATTTGAATTCAGTAAAAATCAGGAATTAAAAGTCTAATGATGACCATTGTTGATTGGCGTAAAAACTCAGTTGGTTCACTAATGCACTTCGGGGAAGGAAATCTGCCATCCTCACCTGGTCTGGCCTACATGTGACTTCAGGTCCACATTGTGGTAATGTGGTTGACTCTTAAATGCCCTTTGAAATGGCCTAGTAAACCAGTCAGTTGTATCAAACCGTTTCAAGACCTATAAGGAATGAAACCAGATGGATCACCTGGCATCGACCAAAGCACCGGAAATGACAACAGCAAACTCAGCCCAGTTGACCCTGCAAACTCCTCCTTACTAGCATCTAGGGGCTAGTGCCAAAATTGGGAGAGCTGTCTCACAGACTAATCCTCCTTGGGCAGCACGTTCCAAACCAACAACCGCTACTTTCTAGAAGGACAAGGGTAGCAGATGCATGGGAAGACCACCACCTGGAAGTTCCACTCCAAGCCAAACGCCATCCTGACTTGGAAATATATTGCCGTTCCTTCACTGTCACTGGGTCAATATCCTGGAACTCCCTCCCTAACAGTACTGTGGGTGTACCTACTGCTTCAAGGAGGCAGCTCACCACCACCATCTCAAGGGCAATTAGGGATGGGCAATAACTGCTGGCCTAGCCAGTGATGCCCACATCTCATGAATGAATAAAAAAAAATGTGCTTAGGCAATCCCTCATGTCAACCTTTGATACCATTTCCCAAATAAGTTCTCTTCTCTCTCTCATCCCAGTCATTTTCCCCCTGACATGGCTTCTACCTTCGCTCCCTAAACTCCAAGGAATGGAGATCTGACTGATACACAAAAGGTTTAGCCACCTGTCGACAAATTTGACTGGACCACATCAGATGGTGTCAAGCCACACTCTCCTGTGCTACTGTACTACCAGAGGATCATCCAGACATTGCAAAGTGCTTTACAATCAGTGAAGTACTTTTGAAATGTAGTTACTGTTGTAACATGGGAAACCATAGCAGCTAATTTGCATGCAGCAAAGTCCCACAAACAGTAGAGAGAGAATGACCAGTTTGGTGGCGGTAGTTGACTGATAAATATTGGCCAGGACTCTGGTTCATCTTCGAATAGTTACAAGGATCTTTCACTTTCACTTACACTGACCAGAGTGCAGTTTAACATCTCATCCAAAAGACAGCACATCCAACAATGCAGCATTCCCTCAGTACCATACTTGAGTGTCAGCCTAGATTACGTGCTCATGCTTCTAGACTTGGACTTGAACAGTCTTCTGATTCAGAGCTGAGAGTACAACTTAATCCAAGGCCAGTACTTTGCACAATTATCTTATGGTTCCTTACAAAGAGGCACAGATATTCTTTTTATAACTGTGCTATTTTGACAAGGTAGTCAGTTTGCAAGTCTAAATCAGTGTCAGTTTGAAAAAAAAAGGTCACTTCATCATCAAGCGCTTACATGTCAAAAATAAGAGTGCAGAAGTAGGAATACTTTTAACATGTCAAGCATTTTCAAGCAAGCTATAGTACAGGTTAGCTTGAAGTGAAATATTTCCAGGTCAGATGCAGCCTGCATTAGTTGCAGTGTAAAGCTCTCTCTACCCTGCTTCATCAAACACCTCCAGGGCAGGTACAGGACAGAGTTAGATACAGAGCAAAGCTCCCTCTACGTTTTCCCAATCATACACTCCCAGGACAGGCACAGCACAGGATTAGATACAGAGTAAAGCTCCCTCTACACTGACCCCGTCAAATGCTCCCAGGGCAGGTACAGCACGGGATTAGATACAGAGTGATGCTCCCTCTACACTGTCCCGTCAGTCATTCCCTGATCAGGCATTGCTTGGGTTAGATCTAAGGTTAAACCTCTGAGTCTCAGGCTGGCGCAGCTGTCAGCACTTGCTCTGTTGAGTCAGAAGGTTATCAATTCATAATACCTATAGTGTAGATAAACTATCCCACATATATATTTCCCACATCCTTTTTATAGGATAGAGTGAATGTTCCTTTATTCTGCTAATTGCAACTTTAATGAAAAGATGTGTCGTTGGCTCTCTCCATACCTTTTTTACTAAAAATGGCTCTAGAAACTTCTCTGAACCCTCCTAACTCTGTGGCGGTATTGTTGCTGACTCAATGAAAATGGAAACTGATCCTTTAAACTCACCTTTCTCCTCTAACTTACCATGACCATTCCACTAGGTGTCTTTAAGCCTATATGTCATTTCTTTGGAACTCGGCTTTTGAACATTTTGTCAGTTCATTTGTCAGAGCCTTAGATATATACCTTCTTGGTTCACCAGCTAGTTTCTCTCCATCACTGTGCATCTTTCAATTCACAAAAGGCATTATTTCTTCACCTCTTCCAAAACCAATCAGCCTAGAACTTACATTCTGATGACTCCGCCTTGCCTCTGCTGTATCTGTTTTTACTTGGTCAAACTGTTTCCTGTGATCACAAGTGAAACACCCACATCTGTCTCCATAGCTGAAGCTGCCTCCAAGAATTGTGTATCTCATATTTCTTTAGCCTTTATTAAAGCACTTTGTCTTGCTATAATGTTGCCCTATGTAAGTGCAGATTGTGGGATTTTCTGACTGTTTGCCTCCACAAACAATCAATGCATATTAAAAATAATTGATTGAATGTTGTACAGTTGTGATGCATCAAGAGCTGTGATAAGATGTTACTGTAGCCTATAAAGTGTCGAACTAAATGCACTGCTCTGGGCTGGGGCAGTTGCAGGGTTATTACAAGTAGCCTCAATGACCTGAGGGTTCATAAAGAGAAAGTTGTGCAGGGTGTTAGCAGGATCCAAGCTGTTTGGTGAAGCCGAAACCAAGACACAGAGCTTTTCTTTATTGAGAGTTTATTGACTTGTTCAGTCTCACAGTTCTCCTCCCACTCAACCCAGTGTCCCAGCTATCTCCTATTTAAATATGCTCAAAGACAATTAACACTCATTACCTGTTTCTCTTAACCTTAACAAGACACATAATTGCTTCATCTCTTGTGTTGACATTAACACATCTCAACAATGTTATTGATAAAACATTGACACAGGGCTCCCACCCCTGATTGTTACCTGGTGCCAACTGTGCAAGAACAGATGAGTGGACAGTTAACCTCCATTGAAAAGTTTGCCAAACACTCACAGGCATGATAAACAACCACTTGGGCAGCCTGACATCATACCCAAGTAAGGTATCGGGACAGGAGGGACAACTGCAAGAACAGGGGACAGAATAGGATAGTGCCGTGTTTAATTCATTGGAATGTGACTGTGGAATAATTCACTGGATATAACACAAGTATAGCCAGTGGGATTGCCAGGGTTCTAATACTGTTTTTTTTATTCTTATTTGCATAATGTAGTGATGAGCACAGCAGCAAAGCAGTATTTCAGCTCTGTAAATATATCCTGCCTGTCTGTTGGAGTGACACCGCAGCTTCACGCTGGCTGACTTCAATAAATAAATCTCACAGCACAGAGCTCTCAACACACTTCCTCAGATACACGACTCTCTTCTTTTTAAATATGAAATAAACTTTCCCTGCTATTAACTGCAGGTACCCTTTTACTTTGTCATCCTTTTAACCAGACGCAGGGCCCCTACCTAAAGCTTTCAATGAGGGGATAGTAATTATGTGGCAGTGCAATTTCCAGAGGATGTGACTTTAAGCTTGTTTAGTGACTTGTTCCCAGTTCAGCTGCTGTCTTTATTGAGTTGTAAATACTCTCCATTGTCGTCATTGCTCATTCCCAGGCAGAGGGTATTGTCAAATAGCCCCACCCAAGGCTCTGTTTTACCCATGTGTTTTAATTAGCAGCTGCCAATCCTCCTGTCTTTTCCTCTTCTTTGCTCATCATTCAGAGCTGTCTTCATTTCCCGTCATTCACTGTCTCTTCTGAAAGTAATCAGCAGGCAAATGCTGATGTGCTTCAGACTGGAGCCTGTTCTGTGCTGCTACTTAAGTAAAGCTTCAAATGCAGACTGCAATTTGAAAGATATTCTGTGCTGATTGGACCTTGTTGAACTTGGGCCAGCTGCTTGGAAAAGAGTTGATTCTGATTGCTCCATCTTCTCGCTCTCTGGCGCACACAATAGTGAGGGTGAGAAGTAGGGATTGTATCAAAGGGTTAGCTGCTAAATGACAAGGAGACCTCAAGGTGACTCCCTGGAAATGTTTCAAAGTTCTGACAGAAATCAACAAAGTTGGTGGAGGTGAATTTTCAACTGTGGTGAAAGATTCAAATATAGGCTTAAAATGAGGAAGAGTCAAAAGGGAAATAGAGCCAAAGTCTTTTCACCCAGAACAGTAGCCTATTTACAGAATAAGCCACAGGAATGGTAATGAGGTGGGTTCAAGAGACAATGGGTAGATCTTGACTTTGTGCAACACAGTGAAACAGCGATAGGCATCGCAGCATGTTTTACATCTCTTGCAATTTTACTTCCTATTGACTTCAATGCACATAAGTATAGGGAGAGGTGCACAATGTGCTGCCGACTCGCTGTCACCAATTTTACACAATCGGACAAAGGTAAAATCTATCCCAAGTAGTCTGGAGGAAAGATGTATTGAAAGGCATGATGGGCAAGTGGGTAGTTGGAGTGGATTTATTGGAAGGAACTAAACTTGGAGTTAGTGCTCTTGAATATTACTTTGTCCAGGAATTGCTGAAGATGCTTTGTAAAATAAAATAATTTGAACTTGGTGGGATAGGCATCGTGGCATGATTCATTTCAGCTGAATGGCTTGTGCATTTAATAAAAGGCAGTGACGAACCACAATGTTTATTTATGCATTACAAGTGTGACTCCTAACCCTTGATAGTTTCCTTCACACACTGGATGTTGACCCTTAATGCTGGCACTGAGTGAAGGCACCAAGGTCCTTCAAAGGTTTATAATGACACCTCTATTCAGTGACACATCCAGGTCTGACTCTCAGACCACAGACAAAACCAGAGCCCTGCACATTTAACTGAGACCTCAAACAAGCCTCAAGAACCTGAGCTGCTCTGTCAGTTATTGTTGAATTAACTCCCTATGATTTTTAGCTTGTCATCCCCATTCACCAACTCTTCCTTCAACGTACAGTACCATCCAATAGTATAGAAACAGTGTAGGTCTGGAGCATTATTCCTGTTTCTCTCCTCAGTTTCCTTATGTGGTTCTACAATGAGCACAACTTCATCCCCTTTCCTAATAGGACTTCATTCAGCTCTCTCTTGAACTTTGGCATGGCTTTCTGTTTCAACAACACCCAGTAATCTGGAGCATAATATTGTCATCTGCAGAGTAAAAACAAGTTGCCTAAATAGTCCATTTCTTTTGACATTTTTAATTTTAAATTGTATTACATCATCCTTGAAAAGCATTTTCCTGGATCCAAATTCTGCCGTTCACCTCACAGTCAGTTGTAGCATGCTTGGCAGGAAGAGGTGACTTTTGGTCTATGGTTCCCAAATCTTTCCACCACTGGAGTTTTCCTTCCCTGTCTGGATCAGTTGTGGACTAATTGATAGAGATTGCTTCCTATGATTAGTCAACAACTCTATTATTGTTGTATCATATATTATTGTTGTATCATACAAGTACTAGGAAGGTAGGAGAATTAGATGGACCTCTGCATTTTTTCATCTAGCAATCCCCATGTCTGCAAGTTCCTGTTGACAAGCGGACAAAGCCTAATACAGTGGTTTCATAGTTTCCTATCTTCTATCTGCAATCTCCGTCCTATTTTCAGGAACTAATAGCATCAAGACTCTACTTTCAGAATTTTTTGTAGAAGCATTAGAGGTGATCTCATAAGAAATGTATAAAATTCTTCAAGGTTTTGACAGGATAGATGTTGAGAGGCTGTTTTCCCTAGCTGCAGAGTCTAGTACTTAGGCTCATAATCTCAGGATAAGGGGTCAGCCATTTAAGTCTTCATTCAGAGGGTTATGAATCTTTGGAATTTGCTATTTCAGAGAGTTCTGGATGCTCAGTCATTGAGAATATTCAAGTCTTTTTTGGGCACTAAGGGAATCAAGGGACGCTGCAGGAAAGTGGAGTTCATGTAAAAGTTTAGCTGTGATCTTATTGAATGAGGATCGAGAAGCTCAGCCACTGTGTGCTGATTGCTGCAGAGCAGGCCGAGTTGGGTTGCAGGCCGATAGGATAGGTGGACCTTGTTTAGAATAACACAACTTCCCTTCGATAAAAACAAAAATCTGCGGATGCTGGAAATCCAAAACAAAAACAGAATTAGCTGGAAAAACTCAGCAGGTCTAGCTGATGCTGCCAGACCTGCTGAGAACTTCCCTTCGAGTTTGCAAACTCTGTTCTAAGTCTAAATGGAATAGGGCAAGTCTGGCATTACTGGGAGTGTGAATTCTCACTGTGATTTATACCAATTTTGTAAAAATGTATTCAAAATGCTGAAAATGCACAACAGACCTCACTGAGGATAAATTTTTTTAAAACTCTCAAAAAATTGCAATGGAACCTTGGAAAATTGACTTTGATTCCTGCTGTGCCTGGAAATCTGGTTGTGATTTGAAGGGTGTCTCTGAAAAGAGCAGGAAATGTGCAGCGTAAATGGCAAGGTTGCCCAATGTGGGGCAATGCCATTATCATGAGTGGAGGGATTGACAGACTGAGCATATACAGCTCTTTAGGGTAGAGAATCCCAAAGATTCACAATCTTGTCAGATGCCCAAAACTGCACTTCCAATGTCAGTAACAGGCCCAATTAGTGATATGCGTGCTGAGTAAGTGCTAACATTCACTGATTCTGTCAGTATCTGAGGATACTGTTGAAAACAGGAGCACCAGGTATTAGCATTGCTGGAACTGATTGCAATAAACACATATAATTGGCCAGAGATATAAAGATGAAGACCTAATACTGTGGGTTTAGCAATCATAACTTTAGTGACTGGACCCTTCACTGTACAAATTAAAAGCAGCTTACTTCATGCGATCCATCTGTTGTTGAGAGGCAGACAGGCTTTGTGTTCATTTTAAGGTCAGATACTGACAGAATCAGTGAATGTTAGCACTTACTCAGCACGCATATCACTAATTGGGCCTGTTACTGACACTGGAAGTGCAGTTTTGGGCATCTGACAAGATTGTGAATCTTTGGGATTCTCTACCCTAAAGAGCTGTGTATGCTCAGTCTGTCGATCTCTCCACTCATGATAATGGCACTACCCCACATTGTGCAACCTTGCCATTTACGCTGCACATTTCCTGTTCTTCTCAGAGGCACCCTTCAAATCACAACCAGATTTCCAGGCACAGCAGGAATCAAAGTCAATTTTCCAAGGTTCTATTGCAATTTTTCAGAGTTTTAAAAGAAATTTATCCTCAGTGAGATCTGTTTTGTATTTTCAGCTTTTTGAATACATTTTTACAGAATTGGTATAAGTCACAGTGAGAATGGCAAGCTTCTGATTGCAGTTTCTTATTAACATGCTCTGCCTAATTTGCATAAGTGGTGTTTGAATGAACTGAAAATGTAATTTTCATGCTTAGAGAAGGAATGTACTGGTGTAGGTTCAGTGCTTTCCTTGGGCCCTGATTGTGCTGATTTTCACACATTTTTACATTTAACTGTATTAATGATATTTGCAGGAAATTTGAATAAAACTTAACATTGGCAGAATAGGTACGGGGCTGATTGTAATTTTGGATCTAATCTCAGGGTGACACCAAGAGAAAAAATTCCAAGCCCAGTGTTTCATTGGAGGCTGGCAGTCCTCGAAAACCGAGTCACACCTGCCTCCATATGAAGTTGGGGAGGCTGTCCAGGTGAGGGGCAACTGGAAGATCAATCAAAAACCTAATTTTAAAAAAAGATCTTGCTTCTTACACAGTGATACTGGATGGAGTTTTGAGGGGAAGGGGGAGGGAAGGTACTGCTACCCTTCCCAAATGCAGGCAGACTGCAGATAATCCAAGTGCATGAGGCCAGTGGGCACCAGTGATAGGCATTTTAATGCTTCATGTAACTGAGGTGTCTACCCACTGCCCCTGTAAACTTCCATGGGCTCAACACTGGAAGGCAACAGCAGGCAAAGTCCCAGTGTCCACGCTGGGATTGTGGGTTATCAGAACTAGGTTCTTTTTACTGTCATACTGGGATGGGCAAGGCATCACTGGATTGTCTGAACTCCTCAATGCAGATCCTTGTAGCACTCTGCCATGGCTAATGTAATTTCTATTCCAGTGGGATTAAGGGATTATGACCTGGCAGATTGGCTGATGGCCTATGCTTTAAGTGAGAATAAGTAATTGCTTGTTGTCCCAGGTTCCAACTCATCAACTGCTGTCTGTATAATTAATAATACAGATAACAAACCACTGTTTACTGTAGTGTGATTATTCTAGGCTATTTTAGGTAAACAGCCTTCAGGAAATATGGGAAGCTTGTCACTTTCTTCCATCTTGGGTTCGAAGGGGCATTTACCCTGTGGGTGGCAGAGGTCACATTTGAAGATAATGCTCTGAAATTTCCATCTGTTTTCCAAACTCACAATGGTGCTTCATCACAGGTAGTAAATAGACGATGGTGACCTGGATTTATTCGAGGGGTCAACTGCCTCCTGTCGTAACTCACCAAAATCCACTGAAGAAAGGCAAGGACCCACTTACCCTGGGCCCTGACTTCTTGGTCATCTTCTGCAGGGCAGTCTCCCTGCCCCTGCCCCCAACCCTGCTCTCCTGGCCCCCCACGTACAAAGCCAACAAGACCAAGTGGGGGGCTGTGGTGGGGAATACCCTAAACCTGGAGTTCCTGTTTAACCTGGCTTAGAAGGGACCCTGGTCTTAAATATCCTTGAGTGTCATGGGCACAAATTAATTACGTGGCTAATATACCACACAAGTGCCAGTCACTGACAAAAAGAGAGATGAATATAAATTAGCACAGAGATGGGCCCAACACCTGTGCAGATTAGGCCAGGTCATCCTGCTTCCAAATGAGTATGTTTTGCATCCATTTTGCACCTGATAAATGGGCACACCACATACCAATTTTTATTGCATCATGGATCTATGATGTTCAGTCTATAAGAGCAGTTACATGTGTATCTCCTGTCCACAATGTGCTTGAATCTGGGATGTTTCTCCTGGTGTCAGGCCTGTGATGAAGGTCAGTCAGCTGGTGAAGAAACCAAAATAATGCTACAGTGCTTGTATCATGTGGTAGGAGATAGAAAATGTTGTGACTTGGAACTGAATACCCTGCACGCCTATGGCCCATGAATCTGCTCATCATGCTACATTGAAGGTCAGTTTCTTTTCCCAACAGGAAATATATCATAAGCTGTGAGGGAAAGTTTGTTATGCAACTGTATAATACTACGTTCCCTATTGATTAGCAGAGCTTTGAAGCCCAGGATTTAAAGGATAATAGATAGAAGGGTATAACATCTTAAGTTAAATTCAACGCCCACCATGCTGTTAGCAGGATGCCATGCTCAAAGGTGATTGAGGGTCTAACCTAAGGCTGACTCCCACTCCCTTCATTATGGTCCCTGCTGACAATGTGAGATTGTTAAGTTCCATGAAAAACCTTTACTACATATAAGGATGGATTCACTAATCCGGTTTGCCCTTTGATTCCCTACTGGAGGTACGGGGCTATGACTTGACCCTGTGACAAACACAGGAACTCTGATCCCCATTTTTGTTGAAGCTGGAGTAGAGGTCAATTTGACCAGAATTCACACAGCAATTGTTTCAGAGTCCCTCAGCATAGGGAGCCCAGTGTATGCAAAACAGAGTTTTCCTGTTTCGCCACTTCCAAAAGAGCCTCGAACATGAGAAGTTTATTTGCCTGAACCTGGAGATGTAGAACAGGAATTTAATCAAGCTGATCAATGCAGAGAACTTAGCTTTGGAGAAATTAATTTACAAGAGTACAGTTTCTGTTCCTAAGTCACCACCAAAGAATATATTCTCTGGTTCAAATGAATGACCAAATTGGATAATGAGGGAACTCTCCACAATGCGCTCCACAGAATGAAGTCCCTAATATAGAGCACTGTCTGACATTGTATGTTATAGAGACTACTGATTGGCAGTGTGTTATATAGTTACTAATATAGGAAGATATTTGAAGGGGATACGGACTGATAGCGCGTGACATAGCTTTTGATGTAGGAGCAGACGCAGAGCAGCAGTGTGCTTATTTTTATTCATTCATGGGATGTAGATGTTGCGAGCAAGGCCAAAATTTATTGTTCATCACTAATTACCCTTGAGAAGCTGGTGATGATCGCCTTCTTGAAGCACTGCAGTCCAGTTGGTGTAGGGACACCCACAGTGCTGTTAAGAAAAGAGTTTCAGCATTATGAAATAATGGCATTATGGTTGCAAATCAGGATGGTGTGTGACGTGGATGGGAACTTGCAGGGAATGGTGTTCCCATTCTTCTGTTGCCCATGTCCTTCTAGTTGGTAGAGGTTGAGGTGCTGTTGAAGGAGCCTTGGCAAGTTGCTGCAGTGGATCTTGTAGATGGTACACACTGCTGCTACTGTGCGATGCTGGCAGAGGGAGTATATGTTTAAACTTGTGGATGGGGTGCTGATAAAGTGGACTGCTTTGTCCTGGATGATGTCGAGCTTTTTTGAGTGTTGTTGGAACTATACTGATCCAGGAAAATGGAGAGTATTCCATCAACTTTCCTGAATTGTGCTTTGTAAATGGTGGACAGGCTTTGGGGAGTCAGGAAGTGAGTCACTTGCCACAGAATTCCTAGCCACTGACCTGCTTTTGTAGCCACAGTATTTATATGTCTCAGCGTAATTCCCAGGATGTTGCTTTTAGGAGATTCAGCGAGAGGAATGCCAGTGAACATCAAGGAGAAATTGTTAGATTGCCTCTTGTTGGAGAAGGTACCTGGCACCTGTGTGTTGTAAACGTTACTTGCCACTTATCTGTCCAAGACTGAATGTTTTCTAGGTCTTGCTGTATGCAGGCTTGGACTTCTTCATTATCTGAGGAGTTGTGAATGGCACTGAACAGCACAAACTTTGGTTGGCATCCCCAATTGTGACCTTATGTTGGAGGAAAGGTCATTGATGAAGCAGCTGAAGATGGTTGAACCTAGGACACCGCCCTGAGAAACTCCTCCAGCGATGTCTTGGGGCTGAAACAATACAATAATCTTCCTTTGTACTAGGTATGACTTCAGCCAATGGAATGTTTTACCCTTGACTTCCAATGTGTCTAGTATCATTACTGATATACAATAGGGCATTGACTGGCTGTGTGTGCTATAGGGGCAGTTCAGAGACAGTCAGAGGATGATATAAGGCTGGATTTTATGGGATGCCGTATTCACCGCCCCGACTAAAAAGTCTGTAGGAAAACTGTCCAGCAAAAAGCCAGCTGCCCCACAGCCATTTGACATTGGAAGCAGTGTTAATTGCATAAGGTAGAGACTTCCATTCCCATCTGGGGAGGAAGTCCCACCTTCAAGACCTGCAGTGTATTCCCAGCAGCACCAGGTTCAAGCAGTGGCCACTACTGGGACTATAGGCAGTCCCTGAGCAAGAAGAGGTTATGGAACCGGACTTCAAGGTAAGTCCGGGGTATCAGCGAGGCCTGGCTGGCAAGCAGGTTGAGAGATGGTGGCAATGTCGTAATCCAGAGGCCCAGATTAATGCTGTGGGGACATGGGTTCAAATCCCCCATGGCAACTGTTAGAATTTAAATTCAGTTAATAAAATCTGGAATTAAAAGCCAGTCTCAGTAATAGTGGCCATGAAACTGTTGCCAATTGTTGTAAAAACCCATCTGGTTCACTAATGTCCATTAGGGAAGGAAATCTGCCGTCCTTACCTGATCTGACCCATAACTGCCCTCTGAAATGGCCGAGCAAGCCACTCAGTTTAAGGACAATTAGATATAAGCAACAAGCGTTGGCCTTGTCAGCAATGCCCACATCCCATGAAAGAATAAAAAAAACACCAGCAAGGGGGGTAAGGGGATGGGGGGCTGGGATTGAGAAGCCAGGGGGAGAGTTAAAGGGTGGAGTATGACCTTGAGGGTTATGCCTCCAATGGGCACAGGGGTCCCCTAAAGGAGGTCATCCCCCCACCCTTGTCCAACACCAGTTTGTGCAGTAAAAGCTGTTGGATTCCCCAAATGACATCGGCCTACTCCTGCCAGAGAGAAAATAGGAGCAGCGGTACAATGAGACACTTAAGTGGCCATTAATTGGCCTCAATATGCCCAAGGGCGGACACATAAAATGGAAGACAGGTTAGGGGCGGGCAAAGAGGCAGTTGGAAGACCAGAGCTGTATTTTATGAGGTTCCTGCTCCTCATAAAATCCAGCCCTTATTACTGATACAAAGACAAAGCATTGAATTGTGGTATATAAGATAGATACTGATATAACGACAGTGCAGTGACTGGCAGTGTGTGATATAGTTACTGATATAGAGACAGATATAGGTGGAGTTTGTCGAACTTAACTTTGAACAGCTCTCTTTCACCTCATTTTATAAACTATTACAGGAGGGAGGGCAAAAACTGCAGGAATTGTTTAGGACGTAAAATGTTTTGGAAGGTCACATCCAATCTCAAATTAAGCAAATGGGTTGAAATTGTCCGTGAATTAAATCTCTGTATTAGCCTTGTTGTGGAGTAACCAGTGTGTGCCCTATTCATGTGTTGATAAAATGAAGGAGCTGTTGTTAATCTCCACTGTGGTAGGCGACTTTCTTGATAAAAGGTGTGGCTATGGGTACCCGCATGGGCCCCAGCTATGCCTGTCTCTTTATGGGGTATGTGGAACATTCCTTGTTGCAGTCCTACTCCGGCCCCCTTCCACAACTCTTTCTCCGGTACATCGATGATTATTTCGGTGCTGCTTCATGCTCTCGTCAGGACTTGGAAAAATTTATTAATTTTGCTTCCAATCTCCACCCCTCCATCATTTTCACGTGGTCCATCTCTGACACTTCCCTTCCCTTCCTTGACCTCTCTGTCTCAATCTCTGGTGATAGACTGTCCACCAATATCCATTACAAACCCACCGACACCCACAGCTATCTCGACTACAGCTCCTCACACCCCACTTCCTGTAAGGACTCCATCCCATTCTCTCAGTTCCTTCGCCTCCGTCGCATCTGTTCCGATGATGCTACATTCAAAAACAGTTCCTCTGACATGTCCTCCTTCTTCCTTAACCGAGGTTTTCCACCCACGGTCGTTGACAGGGCCCTCAACCGTGTCCGGCCCATCTCCCGCGCATCCGCCCTCACTCCTTCTCCTCCCTCCCAGAAACATGATAGGGTCCCCCTTGTCCTCACTTATCACCCCACCAGCCTCCGCATTCAAAGGATCATCCTCCGCCATTTCCGCCAACTCCAGCATGATGCCACTACCAAACACATCTTCCCTTCACCCCCCTTATCGGCATTCCGTAGGGATCGCTCCCTCCGGGACACCCTGGTCCACTCCTCCATCACCCCCTACTCCTCAACCCCCTCCTATGGCACAACCCCTTGCCCACGCAAAAGATGCAACACCTGCCCCTTCACTTCCTCTCTCCTCACCGTCCAAGGACCCAAACACTCCTTTCAAGTGAAGCAGCATTTCACTTGCATTTCCCCCAACTTAGTCTACTGCATTCGTTGCTCCCAATGTGGTCTCCTCTACATTGGAGAGACCAAACGTAAACTGGGCGACCGCTTTGCAGAACACCTGCGGTCTGTCCGCAAGAATGACCCAAACCTCCCTGTCGCTTGCCATTTTAACACTCCACCCTGCTCTCTTGCCCACATGTCTGTCCTTGGCTTGCTGCATTGTTCCAGTGAAGCCCAACGCAAACTGGAGGAACAACACCTCATCTTCCGACTAGGGACTTTACAGCCTTCCGGACTGAATATTGAATTCAACAACTTTAGGTCGTGAGTCCCCTCCCCCATCCCCACCCCCTTTCTGTTTCCCCCTTCTCTTTTTTTTCCCAATAAATTATAAAGATTTTCCTTTTCCCACCTATTTCCATTATATAAAATAAAAAAAAAAAAACCCACTAGAGCTATACCTTGAGTGCCCTACCATCCATTCTTAATTAGCACATTCGTTTAGATAATATCACCAACTTTATCTTTAACACCTATGTGTTCTATTGTACTATTGTTGTTGACATCTTTTGATATTCTGCTTCTATCACTGCTTGTTTGTCGCTACAACCACACCAACCCCCTCCACCTCTCTGTCTCTCTATCTCTCCGCCCCCCACACACACACCTTAAACCAGCTTATATTTCAGCTCTTTCCTGGACTCGAACTCAAGTTCTGTCGAAGGGTCATGAGGACTCGAAACGTCAACTCTTTTCTTCTCCGCCGATGCTGCCAGACCTGCTGAGTTTTTCCAGGTAATTCTGTTTTTGTTTTGGACTTTCTTGATGTGTTGGCTTTCATACTGGGTTGTGTTAATGATGAGAGTTGTGCTGCTAAATGAATTGTGTATGAAATAATGATATTTTACAAGTCAAGAGTCTGGTGCTAAATCATGCATATGGAGTGCATCATTCCAGCTAATTAATTTATGCACTCTAAACACTTTATATTACTTGTAAAAATTTTCACTGACATGGAGATACTACCTGAGACAGTGGCTGGTTCATCATCAGAGAGGATATTCTGTCCCCCACTCCCCTGTTCTGATGAAAGATCATGGATCTGAAACATTAACTCTGTTTCTCTCCACGGAGTTTGCTTGAACAACTCAGTTTTTCCAACACTTTTGTTCTTATTTCAGATTTTCACACACTTAAGCCCCACTTGTTGTGTTAATTTTGCCCCTTTCCTATCTGGTTATGTGTCTACATACGAAAGGCACAGCAGCCAAGGCTGCTGTGTCTGTATTCATCTTGTAGTTGGGGCACTCAAACAATGAGCAGGTTTAGTTTAGCCCTCCTGAACCCAGGGACAGTGCCAGCAATTATGACCAGGAACTCTTTAATTGAAGCTGCATGAGCCCAATAAAACCAAAATTTATCTCTCCTAAACAAAAACAGAATTACCTGGAAAAACTCAGCAGGTCTGGCAGCATCGGCGGAGAAGAAAAGAGTTGACGTTTCGAGTCCTCATGACCCTTCAACAGAACTTCTGTTGAAGGGTCATGAGGACTCGAAACGTCAGCTCTTTTCTTCTCCGCCGATGCTGCCAGACCTGCTGAGTTTTTCCAGGTAATTCTGTTTTTGTTTTTGTTTTGGATTTCCAGCATCCGCAGTTTTTTTGTTTTTATATATTTATCTCTCCTAGTCTGCTCGTTGCTTTAACAGTCAAGTATTTTGATGATGTGAAACATTTGCAGAATTGAATTGAAAAATTGCTTAGTCCCTTCCAACTGAGAATCAGCCCACAATGTCAGCCAGATGTTATTATTGCCCATTCTGTCTTGTTCTCGTAGTATAGTGCTGTTTATATTTACAGCCTGTTAGTTTGTGTCTGTCATGGCGGATCCTTAACTTTCACTTTGTAGTTACAGTGAGTCATCACTGACTGTTGGCTAACTGGATTATCACTCATTTATGTATATTTTACATCGCTGTCTAACAATTTAATTAGAATCTCATTTGCTGGTCTGCACATTGAATTCCACATCACCCACTTTGAAGAATATATTGCGCTTCTAATTGTGAGGTTCTTGCTGTATAAACTGTGCCAACCTCATTATTATCCTGTACAAGAGCGGCTGCTGCATGTACGGCTGAGTTAGCAAGCGGATAAATTGTAGCTGCTAAAAATGTTAATAGCTTATAAGTCTGTCTGGCACCCACACTTGCACATTATACAGTCAGGGCAGTACTACTTTCCATTCCGTCCTGTTATCAGTTAAACACATTCACTCTCTAATTTCTTCCTGCTACGTTCAAAGCACTCCCGAGAGGAGTATCAACTTCAGAATTGGTATCACCAAGTCTGGTCTGTTCAGGCTCAATGCCGTTGATTACAGAGCACTACTCCATCAACCACAGGCACACAGTTCACCTGTACCACTGAGTCAACAATGGGATTGTAAAATTCTAGACTGTACTTAATTGTCCACCCTATACACAAGACCATACTTGTACCTCTACTCATACCCCTTTTCACACTACTCCTCATACCATATTCAAATCCTTAATTGCATCTTACTCACATCCTTCTTCTCATCCCTACTCACACCATTACTCCCAACCTTATTACCATATACTTGCACCTTACTCACACCCTTCCTGTAATCCCTAACCTCATCCCAACCAGCATTCCTTTTCTGATCCTCTTCCAACCCCTATTCACATGCCTAATCACAGCACAATGACCAGAGAAACAAGTTGCTTTTATATATTGTCTTCAACCTAGATAAAATTACCTAAAGCACTTCACACAGACAGATCAGAGTGTTCGCTGAGCCAAAGATGGAGACGTTCAAACAGATGAACAAAAGCTTAGTCAAGGAAATAGATTTTAGGGAAGATCTTCAAGGAGGAGCGTGAGATTGAGAACTCAGGATTTCAGAGGAGTCAGTTCAAAGCACAGAGCACAGATGGCTAAAAGCATGGCTGCCAAACATAGGGCAGAGGGAAGGGCAGATGCACAAAAGGCCAGAGTTGAGCAACATAGATTTCCTGGAGGTTTGTAGCACTGGAAGAGATAGGGGTGTGACCATCGAGAATAAACATTTTAAATTGGAAGCTTTAAGGAACATGGAGCCAATGTGGTTCAGCAAGGATAGGGATTATGTGTGAGTGGGACCTAGCATGGAAAGAAAAGGAGATGGTGTAGCTTTCTTAGTAAAGGAAGAGATCAGTGCTATAGTGAGGAATAATATAGGCACTGGAGAGCAAGACGTAGAGTCAGTCTGGGTAGAAATAAGAAATAGCAAGGGAAAGAAGTCCCTGCTGGGAATAATCTATAGGTCCCTAAACAGTAGTTTAGCAGGAGGGCACAGTATAAACCAGGAAATACTGGGAGCATGTAAGAAAGGCACGGCAATAATCATGGGTGATTTTAATATGTATATAGACTGGACTAATCAAATTGGCAAGGGTAGCCTTGAGAGAGAGCTCATAGAGTGTATTAGAGATTGTTTCTTGGAGCAATATGTTGTGGAACCAACCAGGGAGCAGGCTATTCTGGATTTGGTTTTGTGTAATGAGATGGGATTAATTAATGATCTCATAGTAAAGGGTCCTCAAGGGAAGAGTGATCATAGCATGATAGAATTTCAAGTTCAGTTTGAGAGCGAGAAACTTGAGTCCACACGAGTGTTCTGGAGTTAAACAAAGGTAACTACATAGGCATGAGGGCAGATTTGGCCCTAATGGACTGTGCAGCAAGACTACAAGGAAGGACAGTTGATGAACAGTGGCAGATATTTAAGGAGATATTCAATTCCTTCCAAGTAAAATATATCCCAATGAGGAAGAAGGATGGTAAGAGGGGGGAAAAGCATCCATGGCTAAGCAAGGAAGTTATCGATAAGTTAAAGGCAAAAACTAAGGCGTACCAAATTGCACATGTCAGTGGTAAGCTGGAAAATTGAGAAACTTTTAAAGATCAACAAAGGGTTACTAAAAATATAATAAAAAGAGTGAGGGTAAATTATGAAAGAAAATTAGCACAAAATGTAAAAACTGATAGCAAAAGCTTCTACAAGTATATACAAGGAAATAGAGTAGCTAAAGTGAATGTTGGTCCCTTGGAGGACGAGACTGGGGAGTTAATAGTGGGGAACACAGAAATGGCAGAGACACTTAATCAATATTTTGCCTCAGTTTTCACAATGGAGGACACTAGTACCACCCCAATAGTAACAGGTAGTGCAGAGGGTATAGAGAAGGAGGAACTTAGAACAATCACCATCACTAGAGAAAAAGTACTGAGCAAACTATTGGGATTAAAGGGTGACAAGTCCCCAGGACCTGATGGCCTACATCCCAGAGCCTTAAAGGAAGTGGCAGTGGAGATAGTGGATGCATTGGCTATAATATTCCAAAATTCCCTGAATTCTGGAAAGGTTCCAGTGGATTGGAGAAATGCTAATATAACACCCTTATTCAAAAAGAGGGGGAGGCAGAAGGTAGGAAACTATAGACCAGTTAGTCTAACCTCTGTCATTGGGAAATTGTTGGAATCCATTATTAAGGAAGTAGTAATGAGGCATTTGGAAAGTCAAAATGCAATCCATCAGAGTCAGCATGGTTTTATGAAGAGTAAATCGTGTTTGAGTAATTTGCTAGCGTTCTTTGAAGATGTGACAAGCCAAGTGGATAATGGGGATCCTATAGATGTAGTATATCTGGACCTGCAGAAGGCCTTTGGTAATGTGCCACACAAAAGAATGATACACAAGATAAGATCACACAGAGTTAGGGGTAATATATTAGCTTGGATAGAGGATTGGCTAACCAACAGAAAGCAGAGAGTCGGGATAAATGGATCTTTTTCTGGATGGCAAGCTGTAACTAGTGGGGTGCCACAGGGTTCTGTCCTTGGGCTCCAACTATTTACAATCTATATTAATGACTTGGATTCAGGGATAGAAGGTACTATAGTTAAATTTGCAGATGACACCAAAATAGGTGGGAAAGTAAGTTACATTGAAGAAATAAGAAATTTACAAATGGATATGGACAGGTTAGGTGAATGGGCCAAAATTTGGCAGATGGAATTTAATGAGGATAAGTGTGAGGTTATCCATTTTGGTGAGAAGAATAAAAAGGCGACTTATTATTTAAGTGGAGAGAAACTTTAAAATGCTTCAGTGCAGAGGGATCTGGGTGACCTCGTGCATGAGTCGCTGAAAGCTAGTATGCAGGTACATCAGGTAATAAGGAAGGCAAATGGAATCTTGGCATTTATTGCTAAAGGTATAGAGTATAAAAATAGGGAAGTGTTGTTGCAACTGTACAAGGCACTGGTGAGACCGCACCTGGAGTACTGTGCACAGTCTTGGTCCCCTTACTTGAGGAAGGATGTAGTTGCATTGGAGGTGGTTCAGAGGAGGTTCACTAGATTGATTCCAGAGATGCGGGGCTTGTCTTATAAGGAGAGATTGAGCAGTTTAGGCCTATACTCGTTAGAGTTTAGAAGGATGAGAGGAGATCTAATTGAGGTATATCAGATGCTAAAGGGCATAGACAAAGTAGAGGTGGAGTGGATGTTTCCCCTTGTGGGACATTCTAGAATAAGAGGCCATAGTTTTAGGCTAAGGGGTGGTAGATTTAAATCAGAGATGAGGAGGAATTACTTTTCTCAAAGGGTCGTGAATCTGTGGAATTCACTACCTCAGACTGCAGTGGAAGCCGGGACGCTGAATAAATTTAAGGAGGAGATAGACAGATTTTTAATAGTAATGGGTTGAAAGGTTCTGGGAGTGGGTGGGAAATTGGAGTTGAGGCCAAAATGAGATCAGCTGTGATCGTAATGAATGGTGAGGCTGGCTCAAGGGGCTGAATTGCCTACTCCTGCTCCTAATTCTTATGTTCTGATGTTCATATGCAGCAGATTTTTATATGAGAGCATTGGGATAGATAAGCCAGGAAGTAACAAAAGAATGAATTAAATTTCAGCAGCAAATAGGTGGAAACAGGTGGTCTCAGTGGTGGAGAAGATATGGAGTCGGAAGCTTAGGGCAAATAGAATGCTGAGATTGCAGTCTAGTCCAACTTTAGACAGTGGTTAGGGAGGATGCTGAAATCTGCAGTGTGTGGCAGTAGCTGCAGAGAATGGTTTGTCTATTCTCTGCGTTTAGTTGGAGAAACCTACAGCTCAAGAAGACTAGAGGCTAATTCTGCCTATAGATTTGGAAAAGCCTGACCTGTGCGCTTTTGCAGCTCACAAACTGCATACCCGAGTACAGAAGAAACGCTCCATGGATGTGCTGAAAACCAGTATGAAGAAATGCAACATTGACATCAACTCCTGAGAGACCATCACCTTGGACTGAACCAGCAGAGCCTGAGAGAAAGATTTCAACATGCTGAGACCCAACAACGACAAAATGAAGAGAAAAAACAAGAGTGACAAAAAGAACATACCATGACCCGACCTGATAATACACGACCAGACATCCCACATGACAACAATGCCCTACGTACCATAAAGTCTGCAGATCCCAAAATCGGCCTCATCAGCCATCTTCAGACTCGTGGAAGGTAATTATTCTCACTAGCAAAGGATAGCCCATACATTACTATACAGTGCCTAACAGTGATTTTTGAAGTTGTAAAAACACTTTATACTTACCTTTCAGAATATTCCAGACTGCTTAGCAGTCTTTCCAATTTTTCATGAATTGTCAAAGCTAGCGTGCTTTTAATGGGCTTGCAAAGCCCTGTACCAGGTGAAATTGGTGTGTGAGAGGAAATATGATTTTCATGCTCCATTTAAAATAGCAAACGCAACTCAGGGTGGGCGGGTGTGGTTTTTGCACACAAAGCATTCCTGACCCATAAAAAGGCCAGAGAAAAATGGCACAGGGTCAGGAATGTGGAGGAAAATTAGACTTCCTTAAAAATAAACTAAGTGTGGCCACTGAAACATGCGCCTGAACCCTGACAAAAATTTGCCTAGATGTCAGAGAAGCAGTCAGATAGCATGGTGGGCATTTGGGCATCGGGGAGGGCGGAGGCATTATGGGTTAAGAAAGGTGTTGGAGATGTAGCTGGCCTGAGCATGGTGGATGAGCCCTGATTTGATATGATCCAGTCATCTGATGATGCAGTGGTGATACTATCTGTATGGCAGATATGCTCAAGTTTGCATCCCTTAGACTTAAAGGTATGAAGCCTGGGGCCTTGCAAGGTAGAACAACTAGAATGTGAGTCAATAAAGAATTTACTGAAGCTACCACAGATCTAGATATTTTGGATGATTCCAAGGCTTTTGACCATGTACCCTATGCGAAGCTACTGGACAAACTAAATCATTATGGAGCCGGAGGAAATACTAAGCAATGGAGAAGAATATTTCTTACCAAGCTGCAACAAAGAGTCGCAGTGAATGGGGAGGCCTTAAACTACAAACCAGTCTTAAGTGACCTGCCCCAAGGTACTGCCCTGGGCCCACATTGTTTCTTCTCTTTATAAATGAAATCCAGGATGGAATATCAAGTCACATCAGACTCTTTGTAGTTGACTGCCTAGTCTACAGAGCCATTACTGAATCAGCAGATGAGGTTAATCTTCAGGAAGATCTAAATAACCTCATCAAATGGGCCAATTTATGGGGAATGAGATTCAACGTAGAGAAATGTAAAATCATGTGAATCAGCAATATTCGATGTCCATCAGTACCCAACTACACAAGGCATGAAACAAAAACAAAAATAGCTGGAAAAACTCAGCAGGTCTGACAGCATCTGCGGAGAGGAACACAGTGAATGTTTTGCGTCCGTATGACTTTTCATCAGAACACAAGGCATGACTCCCCCCCCCCATTGAAGTTATGAGAGAATGCTGTTTGGAATCCACATCTTTAATTTTAAGTGGAAGGTACAAAGTCAACATGCAGCCTCCAAGACACCCAAAATGCTTGGGTTCATGAAACAGAACTTCCATCATTCTTCAACTACAGTAAAGGAAATGTTGTACTGGACACCACTGACCACACTTGGAATATGGCATAGCCACTTGGGACCTGCATACTGCTAAACATATCACCCTCCTTGAGAAAGTTCAACACCGGGCAGCTTGTTTTATTACAAACAATTACTCGCAAGATTCAAGTATCTCCCAGTTGGTCACGTCGCTAGCCTGGCACAGTCATCAGAACTGAAGAAAAGCCCATAGGTTGACATGCCTCTATAAAATTTTCAATGAACCATTAAATATTTCTAAACTGTATGTCAGGCTTGGTCACTTTTTGGGCTTAAAGAGTTCATAACCAACAGTTTCAACTATATACAGTCCAACCTACTTCCTTTGCTAACTCCTTTTGCCCAAGATTAATTAAGCTCTGGAACAATCTTCCACAAACCTTCATCTCCATTCCCTCTCATGATTCATTTAAGAAAAATCTGTTGAACTTTTTAAATTAATGTGAGCATTGACTGCACTCGTTGTGCATTCCCTGTGAAAATTCTCTGCTGGAAAACTACAGAGGAAAATTTTATCAAGTGGCAAGAACGTGTGAGGTGAAGGTATAAGGGTGATTGAGCAGGTTGACAACAAGAAGTGTTTTTTAAAAATATATATTTATTCATTCAAGACATGAGGGCATTGCTGGTGAGGTCATCATTAATTTCCCATCCCTAATTGCCCTTGAGAAAGTGAGCCAACCTCTTGAACCATGTGGTGAAGTTATTTCCACAGTGCTGTTTGGGAGGGAGTTCCAATATTTTGAACCAGCGACAATGAAGGAAAAGCGGCATGGTAGAGCAACTTATTGGTTTTAATGGAGATAGTGCAATCAAGTGGGTTGTTTTGTCCTGGATAGCATCAAACTTCTTGAGTGTTGTCGGAGCTGCACTCATCCAGACAAGTGAAGAGTAATCCACCACATTCCTGACTTGTGCCTTGGGGGTTGTGAAAAGACTTTGAGGAGTCCGAAAGTAATTTAGTCACTGCAGAATTCCCAGCCTCTTGTAGCCACAGTATTTGTGCGCCCTGCCCAGTTAAGTGTCAGGTCACTGATGATCCCTAGGCTATTGATGATGGGGGATTCAACGATAGTAATGTCGTTGAATATGGAGGGGAGGTGGTTCGATTCTTTCTTGTTGGATATGGTCATTGCTTAGCATTTGTGTGACACAAGTTTCACTTTTCACATCACTGCAGTGGGGTATGACTCTCACCAGCTTTCCCCCTGATTCCCATTGACTTCAGTTTTTCTCAGTTTTCTTGATGTCATGCTCAGTTAAATGCTGCCTTGATGTCAAGGGCAATCACTCTCTTCCTACCTCTGGAATTGAATACTTTTGTCCAAGTTTGGATCAAGTTTATAATATGATCTGGAATTGTGTGGCCCTGGCAGAACCAAGCTGAGCTAGTTGATAGCAGTTGATAACACCGTGCATCACTTTATATAAGATTGATAGTAGACTAATGGGGCAGTCATTCACTGGATTGGATTTGTCCTGCTTTTCCTGGAAAGGACACAACGAGGCACTTTTCTACTTTGTTGGGTAAATGCTGTACCGTAACAGCTTGGCTAAGGGTGTAGCTCAATCAGGGGCACAAGTCTTCAGTATTACAGCCGCAATGTTGTCAGGGTGCATTGCCTTTGATGTATCCAGTGTACTCTGTTTGCTCCTTGAAATCACATGAAGTAAATCGAATCGTCTGAAGATTGATTTCTGTGATGCTGGGGAATTCAGGAGCAGGTCAAGATGGATCACCCACTCAGCACTTATGGCTGCAGATGGTTGCAAATGCTTCAGCCTTGTCCTTTGGATTCACATGTTAGGCTCGCCCATCATTCTGGATAGGGATGTTCATGGAGCCTGCTCATCACATTAATTGTTTAATTGCCAACCACCATTCAAGACTGGATGTTGCAGGACTGCAGAACTTTAACCTAAACTGCTTGTTGTGGGAACAGTTATGTTGATAGCATACTGTTTCCACTGTTTAGCATGCCTGTTGTTCTGTGTTGCAGCTTCATCAGATTGGCATCTCATCTTCAGGTAAGTCTTGAGCTGCTGCTGGCATGCTCTCCCACATTTCTTATTTAACCAGGGTTGACCTCCTGGCTTGATGGCAGTGATAGAATGAGGGATACACTGGACAATGGAGTTAGAAGTTGTGATCGAATATAATTCTGCTGCTAATGGCCTACACCGCTGCATGGCTGTCCAGTTTTGAGTTGCTGGATTTGTTTGAATCTATCCCATTTTAGCAGGGTGTTAGTGCCACACAACACTATGGAGGGTATCCTCAATGTGAAGACAGGACTTTGTCTCCACAAGGATTGTGCAGTGGTCATTGGCAGATATATTACGACAAATAGGTTAACGAGGACAAAGTCTGCTAGTTCTTTTTCCTCACATTGCTTCTCTCACCATCTGCCACAATCCCAGTCAGGCAGTTCCTATGACAAATGAAAGGCTAAAGCTAGGCAGTTGGCAGCATGATGGTATAGGACTTAATGAAGAATTCAATGTTTGGAAATATAACATTTGAAAGAGAAAAATCAAGTTGAAAAAATTGAAGTGTTTTTGGTTAATGTTGATTTGGATACCATCATGTTAGCATCCATTCACTGCATGGATAGTTTAATACCCAGCTGAAATCTACCCTTCCAATTTTCAGCTACAGTATGTACAGCCTCACTCTACCCGCATCTTACTCTCAGGGTTTGCTTTTTATTTCCCAGATACTAAAGATTTCTATCCTAGGCCTCAATGCACTGGTTAGTGCTCAGAAAGGTTTGGGGTCTTGGTACTTACCCAAAAGAATGATCTGGAAAACAATCTATGGGTGATAATGTTTAAAAGGATGCAAAATGCTTCACCAGAGCTCTACCCTTTGTGCTTCAATTGATGATTGACCTGCAGCCTTTATGTTTGTTTAAGATCTGCAGCTTTTCGTGACCTCCCTTCTGTGCCACAAGGGAGCTGCCTTCTACTGCAATGAATATTTCTTGGTTTTTCTTTGTTTGGGATACAGCCCTAGAGAGAACAGCCATCTGTGTGAAATCACATTATTGGAGTTAATGGAGCCAGGCAGCCAGCATTGAGCAGTTAGATAAGAGAGCAGACAGTGTCTGATTTACTATTTTTTGCACTGGCTATTGATTTTTCTTGAATCTCAGCTCAGCTTCCCTGTGTTTCAGCTCCCTTTTAATAATCGGCTTGTGATAGTAATTGATTTGTGGCTTTTGTTTGATGCTAAGCTGTATGCAAACAATACATTGGAAAAGAATCACAACTGAGCTTGGAGATTCTGCAACCCATGTGACATGTCTCTCTCCTCAGTGGCTTAAATTAATTTTCTGCCATCTTCCTCCCCGAAAGGCAATGACCATTACTGGGGTGCAATCCCATAGATATTTTCCAAGCTGTGATGTAATGGATTCTGTCCAGGCTCTGGTACAATGGCTGCGATCCTGGCTCCAGTACATCGGGCTCTGGTCAGGCTTTGATACAATTTGGTACCTGCTCCACTAACTGATCCAGGCCTGGTTTGTTCGTCAGTCAACCAGTGAACTTCTCTAGTCAGCTACCTGATAGTTAAAAGCAGCCCTATAGTATCAGGCATGTAATAATTCTGATCAGTAAATTGTGAAGGCAGAAAAAAGCAATACTGCAAGATATTGGGGCCAAGCTAAAGCACATGCAAAGAGTTGGAACCCTTTGAAAGTACTGGTAATATAGATCATAACAAATTTAGAGCAAATTAAAAGTGAAAATATAATGGGCTGTAACTTCCGAGCTCCAGGGTGTCATATTGGTGGGGAGGTACCCCAAAAATATGCAGGGGAGCCCCATGTGGAAGTTCGCAGGTAAGGTTTGTATGGCAGTTGTCTGGAAGTGCAGTCTTCCCGTGGGCAATTGCCCTGCACTGGGAACCATCTAAAAATGCAATTTAAATCACAAACTTCAGATGGTTCCAACTGTGTTGCATCAATAGTTAACTTAGAAGAATTTAGAAGAATTAAAACCTCTTCTAACTTCTGGGTAACTAATGCACAGACACACACCAACCCCCACAGGACGCCCCCACCCCCCGACTACTCCCCCCACACAGGATCTCCCCAGCCCTCGACAGGTCATAGGACTCCTCTAGCCTGCAACTGGCCCAGGGGACTCCCACTACCACCGCCCCTGCCCCCACAAGACTCCCTCCACCCCATGGAGACTCTTTCCACTCTTTCCTCTCTTTCCCCAAACCCTGCATTCACTGCCCCACCGCCCCCCCCCCCCCCCCCCCCCCCCACCCCCCCAATCACCCCAAGGCCTGACCTATTCCCCCCATCCAAGGTCCGACCCAACCTCCCTTCCCCCTGAGGCCTTACCCAAACCTCCTCTCCAACCGCCCCCGAGGCCCAACCCAACCCAAAACCCCCCATCCCAATACTCAACCTGACCCCCTCCCCAACCCCCGGGACCCAACCTGACCTGACCCCCCCCACCAATCCTTATACATTTACCTTATACACTTACCTTGTCAAAGCCCTTTAAACCTGACTGGATCTTTAATCTTACTTGGTTTATGGCAGCTAGTGCTGTAAAAAAGGGGGTGTGGCTTACTTACCTGCAACTCTACAGCCTTTCGATGTTAGGCCCCCCGGGACAGATTGCACTGCCCAGATCTTTCCGGCCTGAATCAGAAGGCCGGGCGAGATAAGATCGCCTGCATTTTACGGTAAGAGCTTTAGAGCAGAGTGGCAATTCAACTCAGCTGCCATTCCCTTGGAAGTTACAGCCCAGTCACATCGGAAATAACACAAACCTGTACTTTAGAGCAACTAAAACCATTAGAAAGCTTAGAAATGAGAGCAGAAAAAAAACACTGCCATCAAGGAACCCATGAAATAGGAACAGGAGTGGGCTATTCTACGCCTTGAGCTTACTCTGTCAATCAATAGGACCAAGGTGATCATCCACATAAACTTCACTTTCCTGCCCACTTCCCATATCCCACAATTCCCTTAGAGTCCAATGCTCTCAGCCTTGAATATACTTCACAACTGAGCATCCACAGCTCTCAGGGGTAGAAACTTCCAAAAATGTACAATATTCAGGGTGAAAAAATGTCTCCGCATCTAGCTGTAAATGACAAATTATCCTGAGACTATGCCTCCTAGTACTAGACTTTCCAGCCAAGGAAAACATTCTCTCAGCATCTACTCTGTAAAGCCCTCTCAAAATCTTATATGTTTCAGCGAGAATACCTCTCATTCTTCTAAGCACCAGAGAGTGTACGCCCATTCGATTCACTCTCTCCTCGTGGACAACCTACCCATCCCAGCAACCAATGTTGTGAACCTTCATTACAAACCATTCATTAGTATACCCTTCTTTAGGTATAGGGACCAAAACTGTACTCCGGGTATGGTCTCACCAATACACAAAAGAATAGCACAAGACTTTCTTACTCTGGCTCTCCAAACATTTAATAGTTTCTCACCATTTAAAAAATATTCTGATATCCTTTTCTTCAAACCAAAGTGGAGAACCTCACATTTCCCCACATTATGTTCCATCTGTCACCTTGTTCACTCACTTAAGCTGTCTATATTCCTTGTTTTTTCCTCACAACTTACTTTCCTACCTAGCTTTGTATCATCAGCAAACTTCCACACATTACACTTGGTCCCTTTATCTAAGTCATTGACATAGATTGTAAATAGATGAATCCCCAGCTTATTCTTGCCGCAGCCTACGTGTAACAGCTTGCCAACCTGAAAATGGCTCATTTATTCCTACCCTCTGTTTTCTATCCTTTCGCCCCTATCCATGCTAACAAAAATACATTACTTCCAATTCTATCAACCTTTATATTATGAAACAACTTGTTGTATGGCGGCTTTTTGAATGCCCTTTGGAAATCCAAATATCCTACATCCACTAGTTCCCCTTTATCTATCCAACTGGTTACACCCTCAAAAAACTCTTGACTGATTTGTCAAACATCATTTCCCTTTCATAAAACCATGTTGATTCTGACTAATCATATTGTGATTTTCTAAGCACCCTGTTTTACTTCCTTAATACTGGATTCTAGCATTTTACCTATTACTGATGCCAGGCTAACTGACCATTTATTTTGCTCCCTCCTTCCTTGAATATAGGAGAGCTGTTGCATTTACTTCCTTCCAATCCACAGGGACCATTTTAGAATCCAGGGAATTTGGAAGATCACAATTAATGCATCTACTATCTCTGCAGGCAACACTTTTAGAATCCTACTATGTAGACCATCAGATCTAACGGATTTGTCAGCTATTAGACCCAATACTTTCTGCAGTGCATTTTCTTTATTAATGTTAATTATTTAAGCCCTCACTTTCAGTTGACTCTTGGTTCCTCGCTATTTCAGGTATGTTTTATGTATCTTCCGCCACAAAAACAAACACAATGGGATTTTGTGATCAGTGATGAAGCAATGGCAGTTGTTGCTAACCTTGAAGAAAACTGCCCATAAAGATCCAATGAACTCTGTGGTGTGGACTTTCCATTTCCTGCCATAAGTCAAGGGGATTTTCTGATGTACAGCAGCAGTGATGTCATCAAGCAAGATAAACAGCCTATCTTATTGAAGTATTCTCACAGGCAGTGAAATAAATGATTAGAATATTCCCATGGGACTAAGGAAAATAATTTTAAAAAATTTTAAATAGATTTCTTATCCTAATAGAAAAATTTGACATACAACAAGTATAAAATGATTCTTTCAGGGCATGCAAAGCTGTCCAGTAGTAATTATGAACTTAGAATTTCGCTAAAACCCAGTTACACCTCATTCAAAAAGGATTAGCTTTTTTGAGGATTTTTATAGTCGGACCAAAAGCGCAAAAGTGTATGTTTTTAGCAGTTCATTGATTTCCAATTGATTGCAGTCTGGGGGACCTCAACAGCACACCATATAGAGACTAGGATGGAATTTTGTTGATGCATCGGGGGTCTGGAGAACAGGCGGGAAACCCATGCAGCCTCTTTTCAGGAGTTTTGCCAACCCACAAGCCAGTCAGGCAGTGGCGGCGAGGTCAGTGGCTGGCCTTCCCCAGGAATCAAGTCCCCCCCCAGGGCGGATGTCTAGCCTACCAAGAGCTGCTGGCCAATCAGAGGCCAGCAGCTCTTGTGCTCAGCAGTGCCACAAGGGAGGTGGTGCTGCTGCAGGAAAAATACCTACCAGAGTCCCAGGATTGTGGAGCGACACTGGCGACAGGTAAGTAATGTTTGGGGGGGTGTGGTTTGGTTTGCGGGGTTGGAGTCACGGGGAGAGGGGTGCAGGAGGGCTGGCAGCAAGGGCAGGGGTTGGTTCTCTGTGGGCACACACAGCCCCCCATTCCCAATGTCAAGTCCCTCGATCAGGTGCTGAGTGTTTTTGATTGAGGGACGCCTGCCCCCAACCCTGGAGATGACAAGCTGGCCACACAGTTTTGGCTGCGTGCATGCCACATGATGACAGGCCCACCTGCAGCTGGGTTAATATCAGCAACGGCATGATAAGGTCCTTAAGTTGTCATTAACTGGCCACTTAAGAGCCTCAATAGGCGGCAGGGTGGGAATGTCAAACATGGGCTATCCTGTCCAGAACTTAATTATGGCGGAGGTGAGGAGGTGGCAATGTTCTGGTATGCCCATCATCCCAACTAATTAAATGCTCTTCCCACCTCCAAGCTCGCCACCAGCCAGAACAGAAAATTCCGCCCCTAGAATCCCTGACAACTTCTGGATTTCCACATTGAACTGCACCTGTGCGGACTCTAGAAATTGTTAACGGAGCAGTAATAAGGGTGACCACTGACAGTTTCGATATCATTCCTTGCACAACAGCTGGACCAAAATGCTTACTTCCAGTACTCTTCTTTCTTACATGCTTGTGGAAGTTCTTTCAATTTTTTATTTATATTTCTTGCAAGTTTACTCTCTTATTCTATTTCCTCTCTATTTAACAATTTTTTGGTAACCCTTTGCTAGTTTCTAAAGCTCTCCCAACCTTCAGGCTTACTATTGTTCTTGGCAATAATATTTTAATCTAAAAATATTAATCTAATAATCTAATAACTTGTTTAGTTACTCATGGAAGGATTACTTTTCCTGCGGAGTTTTGGGACTTTTAATGAAAGATAGTGAGGAAAAACTGTGCAGTAAAATGTTTTTGTTTTTTAATGGGGGCTCTTTAATGGGTTGACAATGTTTTGCTTAAAATTCAGATATCACTGGAGAATGGATGTGAGCATCTGATGAATACTGCATCCTCACTGAAAGTAACAGTACAATTCATTTTTTTGGCCTGCAACCAGGAGTGTGAGGTCATCTAAAGAAGTGAATCACGACACTTAAAATTATAGTACCCATTAGCAATTTTGCAGATTTGTATGAATCCTTAATAAGAGACAAGATCATATGTGAAATGAGAGTCACACTTGAAAGAGAAAGACACTGTAAAAAAAAGACTTAGATTGATCAAAATGACTGCAAAGGTGACAGTAAGTGCGAGAGGAAAGATTCATTCTGACTCATTATTTGACTTTAATCCACAACTGAAGGATAATGACAAGACATTGCCCCAGAAGTTAAAACTGTAGTTTCATTAAATAGTACAGCAGCTGCTAGTTCCTGTACAGCAGTACAGATGAAAATGATACAGTCAACAGAAACCTGTGTAGTACGCAATAAGATGGTAGTCCCCAGTCCCTGTACAGCAGTACACAGGAAGATGGTACTGTCTTCAGAAACCTATACAGTACTCAGTAAAATGGTACAGTCTCCAGTTCCTGTACAGTGGTACACAGGAAGATGGTAAGGTCCCCAGTACCTGTGCAACAAGGAGCTACCCAATGCAAGAGGTGGGACAATTGATGCATGATCACATTCTGTTTACTACAACAGGCACCACAGCGTTGCCAGGGGAAGAACTAAACAAATCAGGCACCTTGAATAGTTCCAGATGTCTTTCAATGAGTATGGCAGCTAAAGGGCAAATATCAGCTCAATCTAGTTTGGAGGTGGAAACTTGAAAGGCCAGCTCAAAGATGAACTTGAACAACAAATTAAGGTAAAGACAACAGATGCAGGAACCATGCCAGTGCCCCTGGGATTGAGCCTGCTAATCAACAATAAATAAGGGTGTCAGCCTTGGCTCAGGGGTAACCCTCTTGCCTCTGAGTCAGAAGGTTGTAGTTTCAAGTAGAGACTTCAGTACATAATTTAGGCTGGAAGTCCCGCACTGAGACTATTGAGGCAGCGCTGCACTATTGGAGGTATCGTCTTTTGGATAAGACATTAGACTGAGATCTCAGCTGCTCTCTCAGGTGGCTGTAAAAGATCCAATGACTCTACTCAAAGAAGAGGAGAGTGAGTTTTCCCTAGTGCCCTGGCAAATATTTATTCCTCAACCAAAATAATTAAAACAGATTACTTGGTCAATCTCATTGTTATTTGTGGGAACTTGTGGTGTAAAAATTGCCTGCCACATTTCCTACAATATAACAGTGACTATACACTTCAAAAAACACTTCATTGGCTGTGAAGCATTTTGTGACTGCCTGAGGCTATGAATTGCACAATTCTTTCTTAAACCTTGAAAAGAGAGACCCTATCTGCCCTTTCTGCTCATGGACATTTGGAAAGAGCTGATAAATCAAGCCCTACTATTCAAGAAATATATCAGAATTTTAAGACAAAGCACATTTTAAATTTTAAAAGAATGCAACAAGATGAATATCTGTAGCAACGATTACAGTTTCCAAGAAGAGTGCCATTTGCTGAAAAGGCTAAATCTTGTGTGATAACTCTGCAATGTGCGGCTTATCAGTCACTCTGATGGCTGAAAGTAATGGCGAAGTTGCAAATGAAATCTAACCTCTGACTTCTTCATAATAGAAAGAACAAAAGAGGGGAAACACTTAGTTGAATTATTCTTTCCATCCAAAGTGTACCACGTCAGCTAACTGAGAATAAACTGAGTACCTGTCATGGGAGGGTCATGAATTAAAAATATCACTTTTTAAATTGTGACTGTTTTCCATTGTGCAATAGCAGCAATATAACTTCCAATCACATGACATATTTAACGTAAAAAGTTGGCAGATTTCAAGGTACTTGACAGATAGTTACCCTGAAAGCGGACACTGAGCCAGGAAGGGAGCAATTCACACGGGTAAATGATAGAAGGCTTGGTCAAAGTAAAAGCCTAAAAGTAAGGATGTTATGCTTCAGTTATACAGGGCATTGGTAAGACTACATCTCAAATACTGTGTGCAATTTTGGTCTCCTTATTTAAGGAAGGATGTAAATGCATTGGAGGTGGTTCAGAGGAGGTTTACTAGATTGATACCTGGAATGAGCGGATTGTTTTATGAGGATAGATTGGACAGACTGGGCTTGTTTCCACTGGAATTCAGAAGAGTGAGGGGTGACTTGATTGAAGTATATAAGATCCTGAACGATATTGACAAGGTGGACGTAAATTAAGGTACTGGAACTACTGAAGGTCAGGGGGACCTCAGTGTGCATATCCACAGATCCCTGAAGGTAGCAGGGCAGGTAGATAAGGTGGTTAAGAAGGCATCTGGGATACTTGCCTTTATTACCTGAGGCATAGAATATAAGAGCACGGAGGTTATGCTGGAACTGTATAAAACGCTGGTTAGGCCACAGCTGGAGTACTACGTGCAGTTCTGGTCACCACATTATAGGAAGGATGTGATTGCTCTGGAGAGGGTGCAGAGGAGATTTACCAGGATGCTGCATGGGCTGGAGGGTCTGCGCTATGAGGAAAGATTGGATAGGCTGGGATTGTTTTCCTTGGAGCAGCGAAGGTTGAGAGGGGACCTGAGGGGTGTGTAAGATTATGAGGGGCATAGATAGGGTGAATAGGAGGTGCTTTTTCCATTTGTGGAGGGGTCAATAACCAGGGAGCATAGATTTAAGATAAGAGGTAGAAGGCTAAGAGGGGAGTTGAGAAACTTTTTCACCCAGAGGGTGGTGGGAGTGTGGATCTCACTGCCTAAAAGGGCGGTTGAGTCAGAAACTTTTGTAACATTTAAGAAATATTTAGATATTCACTTGCATTTCCATAGCTTCCAGGGCTATGGGCCGAGCGGTGGAAAACGGGATTAGTGTAGTCAGATCTTTGTTGATCAGTGTGGACGTGATAAGCTGAATGGCCTTCTCCTGTGCTGTAAACGTCTATGAGTCTAGACATGGAAAGGATGTTTCCTCTTGTGGGTGAGTCCAGAACTGGGGGGCATTGTTTTAAAATTAAGGGTCACCCCTTTAGGACAGAGATGAGGGTTGTGCAACTTTGGAACTCTGCCTCAGAACGTGATGGAATCGGGGTAACAGAATATTTTTAAGGCAGAGGTAGATAGATTCTTGTTAGGCAAGAGAATCAAAGGTTTTTGGGGGTAGATGGGAAAGTGGAACTCAAAACACAAACAGATCTGTCATGATCTTATTGAATGTCAGAGCTGGCTCGAGGGGCTGAATGGCCTACTTCTCCTATTTTGTATGTTTGTATGTTCATAAAGAGATGGATTTGGAGCAGTTTGGCGACAAAATGGAGAGGATTAGGGAGAGAGCTCAAAAGATGGGATCAGGGGAATGAAGGTGCTGTCATCAGGCGAAGAGAAGAGATGCACAAAAGATCAGAAACGAGAGGAACAGAGCATTGAGGGCAGGAATAAGGTGTACACTGGGGGAAAGCCTTGAGGCATTTGCAGATGAGAATGAAGATTTTGATGTGAATGTTGAGGTTCTGAGAGCTAGTGTAGGTCAAAGAGGAGGGGTGTTGAATGAGCAGGACCCAGTGCGGGACAGAATGTGACAGAGCTTTAGGCAAGTTGAAATTTATAGAGGATAGCAGTCTGCAAAATCAGATCTAAAGTTGGTGACAGGGTTCGTTGGCAAGTCTAAGATAAGTGCGGAAATGGAAGTGGGGTTTAAAACTCATCTGAGTTGAACATGGGCTGAGCATGTAAGCAGAAGATAATGTTATTGACAATGCTGTGGAGTTGTGGTGGGGGTGAAGCTGACCATTTTAGTCTCTGTGAGCCTGAAGCAAGAGAGGGGTAGAGAGAGGTGGTGGAAGGGTCATGCTGGGTGACAGTGTATGTATGTTAACTGACATTTAAGATATTGTTGCCAAATGACAACCTGAACATAAGAAGAGAAGCCACCTATAGATCCTTGGGGGATCTTGAAGGTAGCAGTGCAGGGAAGGGAAGGACATTACTGGAGATGGGTTCACAGCATTCAAATAAGTACTTCTAGAATTGAAAGGACAGCCTCACTGGGCTGAATGATAAGGATGTCATATACAGCCTTGCTGAACTCTGTGGAAAGCTTGAGGATAGGGAGGGATAATGAAACCCTTGTTTATTTACTCGGGTTGTTTTTAATACAGTGAGAGGAGCAGAAGCTGGACTGGATGGATTCAAATTGGTGATGTACTAAATAAACTGAGTGACAACAGTGTAATTTTTCAAGGCATAGTCATATTGGTTTGGGTTCACTGAATCAGAGAAATATGGTGTACAGGGAAGCCATTTAACACATTTGGCCTGTGCCAGTTCTAGCTCTTTAACTTGAGATGTCTTACCTCAACCCATGAGAGTTGCTAGCACATTTGGGTATTATAACTGTTTTGACCATTTAGCTTTGACCCCATTACTCATGTCAATGCTGGTAGGAATAATGCTGAGTGCTGCTATTGTAAATCTTATTAGAATGCTCCAGTCCAAGATGAAGAGCATCACAGAGGAAGCTATAAAGTGTCAAAACTGAGACCTTTCTGATCGCTCCCCGAAATTTATGATCTGCCCTCTAGGAATAAACTGCTCAGGCATGCCCTGATCGCCACCTTCCCCAAATTTTCTCATTGTCTTCTGTGTTTGTTATAGGGCGGTGATAGAGATGACGAAAACTCAGATGGGGAACAAATTAATCCTTTACAGTTAGAGTTTGTGGATGATCCAAACTTCAAGGTCAAGGTCAACTATTCCTACATGGCAGTGCAGATCCCAACAGACATCTACAAGGGCTGTGAGTATTATACAGAATAATCATTGCTGGTGTTCATGCTCCACACAAACCACCTCACACATCTCTCTCTATCAACATACCTTCTATTCCTTTCTCTCTAATGTACTGAGCTAGCTTCCCCTTAAATGCATCTGTGCTGTCTCCCTCCTTGTGATAGCCAGTTTCACTTTCCTTGGCTAGGAAGTATCTCCTGAAATCCTCATTGGATTTATTAGCGATTATGTTATTTTTTTTAATTCATTTGTGGGACGTGGGCATCACTGGCCAAGCCAGCATTTATTACCCATCCCTAATTGCCCTTCAGAGGGCATTTAAGAGTCAACCACATTACTGTTTGTCTGGAGTCATATGTAGGCCAGCAGATTTACTTCCCTAAAGGGCATTAGTGAACCAGATGGGTTTTTACAACAATGCTTTCATGGTCATCATCAGACTTTTAATTCCAGATATTTATTGAATTCAAATTTCACCATCTGCTATGGTAGAATTTGAACCCGGACCCCCACCCTGGGCCTCTGAAATACTAGTCAGTGACAATACCACTATGCCACCACCTCCCCTAATTTATGGTCCTAGTTTTGGACTTCCCACCAGGATATTCAACTGAGGTTTTTTTGTTGTCTATATTTTGCACAGAATCACCTGAACTTAATTGTACCCAGGCCCCAGATGGGCCTCATGCAGTCTTCTTTTCTGCATACTGAACTTTGTAATGACATTGTTGATAGTATAAAGGCCTCCAGGAGCTTGTCCATCCAAAACTCCTTAATGACACCTGAGAGGAAAGTTAGTCCACTTTACATACACCTTCACAAAAGTGCATGCTAAATTTTGAATTTGTCTCAACTATGAAAGCAGTTATTTGGTCCATTTGGTTATTAATTCCTTGGATGCCAGTTATATTTAAGGATGCTCGGGAGGCCATGTCATCAGATACATTGTGAACCTTCAAGCCATATGATCAGAGGCCAGGGGCAGCCAAAGGGCACAAGACATTAGAGACCTTGGGTTCGATTTAATGGGCCACAGGGGTCTCCACCCCTCTCGCTGGAGTGAAGTCAGGGGTGAACCCTCTCCTCCTCCTTCTATAGACATCAAACGCTCAGAGGGGTATTAACTGGTTTAATTCAGAACTTCCACCCCACTTGAGCAGGAAATCCCACCTTGGAGTGCCGCCACTTGGCTGACAGCTCCCTGGTCTCAGCAGTGCCACCAAGAACAGTGGTTCCTATCTCTAATGCCGAAGAGTCAGAGCTGGTGAAAGATGAGGGGGTGTGGGATATCTCTTGGCCCCAGTGGAGGCCCCGGCAAGTTGGATGGGGTCAAGGGTAGTCAAACCAAGGGGAGGATGTGAACAGAGATGGGGGAGGGTATGGGGAGATGAATAGGGATGGGGGAAGGGTAGGGGGATCCAACCTGGTGTTGGATGCCTGCCAATGGACCCAGAGGGGCTCCATTAAGGAGGCAACCCTCCACCCACAGGACGCTTGGCATGACCCTCTCTTGCCACTCCTTAAATCCCAGCAGTGATGGGATGATGCCTTTAAGTGGCCATTAATTGGCCACAAGGCCCTCAATTGGCCCATGGGCAGAGGGCCACTCCCCACCTATCCCGCCACAGGTAAAACTACGGGAGGGGCAAGAGGGTACGTGACAGGTGGAAGGCAGGCACCCATGGAATTTTACAGGCCCTCCACCGGGAAACCCACCACCGGTGGGGGGGGGCAGAGGCGGGTGGGTCCGTAAAATTCAGCAACTTGTGATGCCTTGGCCATATGATAAAGAAGACTGTACACATGGGGCAGAATTTCCCAGTTGGTGAGCAGGGGTGGGGCGGGGCCCGTTCGCTGACGCGTAAAATGACGCAGGATGACGTCGAGCGGAACTCCCGACGTCACCCTGCATCATTTCAATTTTCAGGTCAGCGGGGGCGCAGCCGAATCAGCTGTGCACCCACCGACCTGTCAATGGCCAATTGAGACCATTTAAAAACTAATTGCAGTAGTTAAAGGACCTGCCCATCCAACGTTAAAGTTGGCGGGCAGGCCGAGAGCCCTGGTGGGCTTCAGATAAAGCATGAAACCACGGGCGGGAAGAGTTTCATGAAGCTTTTAAAAAATTTAATAAAAGTCTAACTAAAAGCGATGGACATGTCCCAACTCATGTGACAGTGTCACGTGAAGGGACATATCAGGGAAAGTTTATTTTTCTATTTTTAACATTTTTACATTTGGAGCTGAACTCCCTGAGACAGCACTTAGCCTCAGGGAGATTTGCGCACTCTTTTGTGCACATGCACGGAAGAGCGCACTCTCGGCTTAGGGCCCCCCCCCCGCCATCCGCACATGGAGCGCATAGCACTTCCTGACCGACACCACGCCGAGTGAGCCTTAATTGGCGTGCCTTCGATTGGGGGCGCCAATCGGAGGCGTGCCTCACGCACCCGCTCCTGAACTTCCCCTCCAACAGGGGGAAGATTCTGCCCATGTATACAATATGCACTGACCGACATGTGTTGACATTCATACAGTATGGATACACTCTATAGGCATATAATAAACATGCATATGCACACCCTCTTTCTCACTTATACATTGTCAAACACAGTCATTTGGACACACACACACCTCACACACACACACCTTCTCTCACACACGCTTTCTAACATGCAGTCACTTACACGTGCTCGCTCACATGCACTCAGTCACTGACGCATGCACACACACTCTCACATGCACGTGCACACTCATAACATGCGCATACTCACATGCACACAGATGCATGCACACACTCATGCACGCACACTCATACATGCACACTCATGCATACCCATGCACACACACACTCATACATGCACACTTACACATGCACCACTGACACACATGCAGATTTCCACAAACAAGCATGTGTCAACACTCACCCATGCCAATTCATGCATGAACTCCCACACGCATGTGCTCTCACACACACATGCACATACACACCAGGATAGATTAAGGTGACTGCCAACTGATTTCAGTGGTTTGTGTTCAGTAATTTTGAGAATTAGAAACTGGGCAACTTTTCATAAGGTGATCCATTTGTAGAATGGATCTCAACACTTTCGCACAATCCACATGTGAGAACAGGATTGGTCCTGTTTTGTCCCCGCAGCTTGTATTTTAAAATTTTTGGGACTGGGCTTGGATTGTCTTGCTGGACACATGCATGTTGTAAACAGAGAGCTGTCTGCAAACACTGCATCGAAGGACAGGCAGGCAGACATCAGGTTTCTAACACACTAAATCCCAGGATTGTGATAATGGAGCAGCTAATCAATGTCAGGTATTCTGCTGACGTCAGCAAACTGCTGATTGATCATCTTCCCTATGCAGTAATTATATTGACGGATGTACCCCCTTCAAATTAATTAACATTTAAATTAAAAATGAAAGATGGGACTGCTGGAATTTACTGAGGGGCAACAGTGCTGGATTTGTCATTTTCAGTGCCTTCTCCTCCCCACCACCCCCAGCCTCACCACATGTTCCCAGTGATGGCAGATTCCACTTACATTCATTGCCCACATATTCCATGTTAATTACTGCAATGAATCTTTGTAACACCAGAGCCCGCCAGCCTGCCTTTAGTCATCTGTAATCTGACATGATATTGGCTCTCTGTATTTCATCTTTCTGAGTAACTAATGCAGCTCAGAGCATGGAGATGAGGATCCAACTGAAACTCTGCATACAAATTCCACTCTGCGAAGGTGTCTCTCATTGAGTGATGGGTGGTGATGTGAAGCTTTACAATATCCTCGCTGAAGGACACTAAAAACTCCACTGTAGTTTCTCTTAGTGACAAGTTAGCTTAAAGGATGGAATTAAGTCTGCACAGAGTACCCAGGTAGGGTTTCGATACGTACCCCTTTACAGAGAGAGAGACAAAGAGAGAACAATACATAACCCATTATACAGAGAGAGAGAGACAGATACATAGCTCCTTACGGAGAGAGATTCTGATACACAATCCGTTGCACAGACTGAGCTCAAAATACAGACTATTACACTGGGAGGGAGGAGTTTTATTGCACATCTTGTGGCCTATTTTCTACTCTCCTTTCTTGCTATGTATGTTTCTATTTGCACTGCCGGGTCAATGATGCTTTTACAAATAGACCTTCCATTGTGTGCTGAGGCCCTCAGCGCATCAGCAGATCATTTTCCTGCAGGGGTACTGCAGCCAAGCCTGCTCTTGATATCCACAATCAGAGATGACATTCAGGATTCTAATTCCCAGTTAATTTTTCCCCTTTCCTAACATAGGGAATTGATCCAACGCCTTGTGCCCTGACACTAGCCTGGCTGCAATGAGGCACCTGAGGTCAGACTGGGATTATACCTGGCCAATGTATTACATGATTGTGAAGTTACTCAGAGATATAGAGACAAAGCCTCTCCATTTATACATACAACAGTTCTCCTCCAAAAGTTTTCTGGCTTATTGTAGAGAATTGCACAGAATTTATGGCAGAGGAGCAGAGTGTTCAGCACTGGTTACACCAGTGTTACTGCTCCACATAGGCCTCCTCAATGCCCAGCTCCATCTATCTCTTTCAGCATATCCTCATAATCCTTTTTCCTGATGTGTTTATTGAACTTCCCCATGAAAGCATTATGCGATTTGCCATAATTGCTCCCTAAAGCTGCGAGTGCCACATTCTCACCACTCTTTGGGTATAGAAGTTTCTTCTGAATTCCCTATTGAATTTATTAGTGACTGTCTTCTATTGATGACCTGAAGCATTGCGACAAATGCTCAATTTACAGACATCTCCTCCGAAAGTCTGTGCTCTCCCTGCTTCCTTCCCAATTTAAATACATTTGAATAAATGATTGACATTTGAAACCCCCACAATTTTATGGGAACAATATTATAACAGGTACCAAATCGCAGGAAATCAAGAGTGGAGAATAAATGCAAGTTACTTGAATATTTTCCATGTAAGATTCTAATTATCTGAGATGGATTCTGGGGCTTTAATGAGCACGAAGCTGTAGCGATCTGACAGACACTCTGACAGCCGACCAGTGCTGATGTGTATCAGCGCTGCCTGAAGCAGGAGCTCGTCTCTGGGAACTGATCAGGAGTGTAAAATATTCCAGCAGCTCTGAGTGATATCAGCAGAAAACTACTGAAGGTTACTATCAGCAGAATGTCTGTTAATTAATACATTCAATACGACTGTATTTACTTCACTCACGACTAAACAGCCAAATTAAATGTTATTTGCTTTTTATTTACTGTGTCATCTTTAATTAAAACCCAAATCGGTCGAGAGAACATGTGGCCTGGTAACTGCAGACTTCTTTCTTATAGAAGTATCACTTTTACAACCTGATTATATAAATGGAGTAAAATAACCATTATATCAATCACCTTCGAAATTCATAGACAGTGCGTGATCAAGTAAGACACGTGGTTAAACCTGCCTTAGCCCACCCCATCCACTTTCCCTCCCCAGCCCCCTTTTTGACCAGGAGCACTGGTTAATGGGCAGTACAGACAATTCCCCTCCATTGACACCATACTGATTCTAGCACTGGTTAATGGCCAGGGACAAAGGAATAGATTAGGCTATTCAACCCTTCAAACCTTTTTCACCACTCAGTTAAATTATGGCTGATCTGCGCCTCAAATCCATTTACCAGCTGTTATGCCTTCAGGTTCCCAGACATTCAAAATCATTACTCTTTTAGTCTCAAAATGCTGAAGCTCCATCGAGTATATTTCTTGCAGCTGTCTATATGACTGGTGGATTGATGCATTGTTGCTCAACCCCTGACTGCAGTGCAGCAGTAAATGTAGCACCCAGGATGTGTATTTGCATAACAATTAGCTCTTAACCCTTTACAAATACTATAAATCTCTCTTTAATAAAAAAATGTCTCTACATCAATATAACTGTTCCAATCTGTTATGTATTCGCTGGTTTGCTGTATAACTTAGATACCTGATTTATCTCAGAACAATACCGGTGCAGACACGATTGGCCGAATGGCCTCCTTCTATGCCGTTAAAATTCTGTGATTCTGTGATATGACTCTAGTTCAAATCCAAACAGGTTTATTTACAGAACTTTATAACATTTCAGAACTTACCTTTTGTGATGGTATATACATGTCATACCTCACTCTCAGGAAGAGACTCTTCCCCCTGTCGAGCCAATGAAATGTTCTTTGATGACATACATATCTTGGCAAAATGATTCAACTCTAAGCATGAGTTGTACCTTTTCCCTCAAGCTGGACATGGCGTTGTGACTCGATGAGCATTTCCACAATCTGGACACTGTTTTGAAGGTATCTGACCGTGATGGGACATATGCGATGAGATTGCTGAGATCTTGTCTGTAACCCTTGCACTTGAGCTGGTTGGGCAGGCTGTGTCTGTATCCCTGAGTCTAAGAGTGTATTGCTGTGTAACCTCTTGGAAGCAAACATGGCCGATTCAATTTAGACTGCCAAGATCATGGCTTTTTCCAATATTAAGTCATCATCCTCCAGAGGAGACCTTCCCTAATTCATGGAATTGATGTCTTTTCAATTAATTGATCACAAATTAGTTAATTGGTTGGTGTACCAAATTTACATATAGAAGCCAATTGCCGCATTGCTGCCATGCATTGTTTGATGGACTCACCTTTTCCCTGGAATGTCTGATGGAATGTATTTTGTTTGATCATCACATTTTTCTTTGGCCCGAAATATTTCTTGAGAGCATTTACCGACGTATCAAACGTAGGCATATCTTCTGTGTGCTGCTTGAATGTTCGCTGGCCTACTGCTCCAAAACAATGTACGAGCATTGTCTTCTTGCAGATTGCTGCCTCACCCAGACTGTCCTTCCCTGTAGCATGCAAGTCTTGAAGCCCAAAATCCATCGTGCCCATGATATGGGAGGATCTCCCGGCAATGACAGAAATTGATCTGTAGCTAGTAAATAAAACTTTTCATAACCATCCCTGTCACCATTTTTTGTAATTTGCCAGTTTGTTGTAAATCTTAGGTATGTGATTTATCTCAGAACAATGCTGAACCCAGATCTTTCTAGATCACTCTGATTGGTGTCAATATTTTTAACTCTTTAGCTCCACCATAGGCTTAAGCAATCAAGTACAGTTACAAAAATCAGAGAACCCACTAATATAGTCAAACACAGATCAATCAAACCATTGAACATTACACAATCATTAACTTCTTCATACATCAAGCTAAAGAAAATTAACAATTGACTTTAATAAGTAAACTGAACACCTTTAGAGTCTGTTAGTGTCTGGTGTGCATTGTTTTCTTTTAGGAAACATTATTTGCTGTATAGCCTAGGTGGTAAAATGTTATGCTTCTTCTCTTGGGCTAAAATGGCACACTGCAGTTGGTCTTTGGCCTAGCAGCACTTCTCTTCAAACTCTGCATTCATATTCTGCAGCATATGTTTCTCTTCCAACCACTCTATGTGCCTGTTTTTCAGTTTTCTGCTGTGTCCACTCTGCTTAGTTTTTTGCATTTTGTAATACCTCTTTTAAACACTCCAGCATTTCTCACAGTTTGTATTGGTCTCCAGTAATTCATTCTCTGACTGTGAAATACTGTTTGGCTGCATCTGCAGTTCACCAATTTGCTGTCTGAGTTCAGCACTGTCATTCTTTTCTTTATCAAGTTGTTCTATTTGGAGCATATGCTGTTGAAATTTTGACCTGAGGTTCAGGATTTCCCTTTTGGATGCCTCCTCTGTTAACTGTACTGCTTGCAGTTTTTCTTCCATACTCACTTTCAGATTGCCACAGTCTGTCCTGCTCAGCCTTCAGTCTTTCCAGGTCAGCGGCTTTATTCTCTAGCTCTAACTTTTCATCTTGGAGTGCTGTAAGTTTCTGACAATCTTGCTCTTTGGCTGCCAAAACTTTCCAAATTAACTCTTTTTCTGTGAAGAGTTCTCCATGTCTTTTAATATTGAGAATTTTGATATCTGTCTGTAATCCATTTGTTTAGCTTTGTATGTTATCATGGAATTTACCCAATCTGCAGGCTCTGTGACTCTGGCAGTCACCTTCTTGCTTCTTATTGGAGGGTGCTTTGCAATGGGTGTACTACTTTCAACCCTCAATGTTACCTCCTTCATCTCATGGTTTACCTGAGATAAACTGCAGCTCTTCACAATTGTTCAACCCCAGCATAGCAGGACCATCTGTTTAATGACATAGAACAAACAGTTAACATATTTTCCTTTTCGTGTCCCTCTCGTTTGGGTTGTTCCAAGCTGTCGAATTTCACTTCCTTGATATGCCGTTAGCATGACTTTGTTTGGTTTCAGATCACCTTTCCTGGGGAAACCACTTTCGTTCAAATTTCCAGGAAAGATTGTATATTGTCTGAGCAGGATGATGTTACTCTGTGCTCCGGTATCAGGTTTCAGCTTCAGACTTATGGTTGTGGGCTTATTTCTCACCCTGTTCCTGATCTGAATGTTTGTGTGAATTTCTTTTCTCTGGGAACTGTCACAACCAGCCATTTCATGAAGTTGCATGATTCTTTTGCTTATTATGTCCTCAAATTATTGTCATCTTCCAGGCTATGGATGTTTGCTTTATTTTCCTTCTCATTCACCCTCTTGCCCTCTCTCTGATTTTACCTCTTCTTTCTTGTTACTGCACATCTTTTCCCAGTGATTGGCCTTTCCACAAGCTCTACCATTTGATCCTTTTGTGGGACAATGCCTTCTATCTGTGAACTAATGGTCATCTACATCTCCTTCACATCTTTCACTCTGTCTGGTGTGCATTCTTTTGATGCTTTTTCACTGTGTCAACCCTGCTGCCTTTCTTTTGACTTAACTGAAAGCTAGCCATTTGGGTAGTTAGCATTTTCATCCATCTACTCATGGCTTCATGTGCTCTGGCAATATCAACAGCCTACGATATTATAAGCTTGTACTTTCTAATCAAATCTTTTTCTACTTCAGGGTGTGCAGAGACCCAAGTGATCTGATCTATCAACCTTTCACCTGTTTCCTTGAAGTTACATTTTCTGGCTGAATTTTGCAATCTTGCTAAGGAACTGTCAACAGGTTCACCTGGTCCGTGCCTTAAGCTCTGAAATTTGTATTAATGGATCTGATGGTTTGACTTTGGCTGAAGATACTGAATTTTTCAAACATTTTGACTGGGTTTTTACTGGTGTACTCACTCATCTCCCAAATTTAACCCTTTTTCCCCTACCACAAAAGGATGTAGCTGACCCTCTCCTCTTCACTAGTGCCATTTAGAAAGCTACTGAATACTAATCTGCACTTTTCTTTAAACCTGTCAAATGACTACAATATCATTGGTCTCCCAGTACAATGGGTTAGAGCTATGCGCTCATTGCTGTGGCAGTGGCCATTGCATTTTTACACAATTCATTTTGACTTTCGCTCTCTGACACCAATTTGTGTTGATTTTTCAATCTAATTCGGCATTAAATACGTTTAAAATCTTTGGGTTTTTACTCATTTCCAGCTGCTGCCATGATGCTATATCATCTGGTTCCCAGATGTTCAAAATAATCATACTTTTAGACTCAGATAGGTGAAGCTTTATCAAGTATATTTCTTGCAGATCTTCATGTGGCTAGTGGACTGATATGTTGTTGCTCAGCACCAGATTGCATTGCAGCAGCAAATGTGGCACCTGAAATGTACATTTGCATAACAATTTGTTCTTAACTCTTTACGAATAATATAACAATATAACAAGCATTCACTTCATATCTCTTTATACCCCTGCTGAACAAAAATCTATCAGTCTTAGTTGTGAAAAGTAGAATGGAAATTTTAGGGGAGTGATTAACTCCATGTTGACTGTCCCTGATCAGCCCCGTGCTGCCTGTGCCTGATTCACCTATACCCCTATCAGAGGTACAGAGAAGAACAAGGGAATACCAACAAAGTAATGCCAAGGCAGATAAGCCTACAAAAGATGCCCCCTTGCTACCTCCACCCATAGATTTCCTAGCAGCATGGATGGACCAAACCTCACCTTGGAAGATGATCAACGTAGGTGGGGATTTGAACTCTGAAGCTAGGTCACAACAGCAGGGCCAGCCTTGAACTAGAGTAGAGCTGATACAGCCAGTGCCACCATTGGCCAGGTGTGTAGTTTCAAGCCTGCACATAATGTTTCCCTGCACTTCATCCATGTCTCTCATTTCTTCAACTTCTGTCCCTTTAGCTGTGACAAACCTGCTAATAGTTTGAAGTTCTGGGATAATGCTGGAAATACTCTGCATGTCTGGCTGTATCTGTGGTGAGAGAAACAGAGTTAATGTTTCAGGTTGATGAACTTTGAATTTCTAAGCTCTAATGATAAGTCCCGACTCTGGTTTTCTCTGGACTGAGGATGCCTGACCTACTGAGTATTTCAGCATTTGCTGTTTGCATTTCAGGTTTCCAGTATCTGGATTATTTTCCTTTTTTTTGAGGTTCTTGGAGCAAGTTTTGCAGAATTTTCACTCTTTCCCCATGTCCCTCCTCCATCCCTTTACAACAGTCCCCTTTATTTATCCCCACCCTTGAAATTTCGTCAACTGCAATTTTACACCTTCACCACTACTGGGCTAACTACACTTGCTCAGGTTTTCCCCTGGATCTGTAAATGATTATGCACATTTGAATGCAATTAGCACATTCACACCCAGGCAGGATTAGCAATATGTCTTGGATTTGACAGACACCAGATGGGGAAAATTATTCCCACTGTGTCTGGAATGAAGCCAGAGTCTCAGATGGAAAGCCTAATCTATGGAGTGTAACCATTGTTTCAGCTGACTGATTTATACAATCCACATGATATTCTCCAATGCTGTGGAATGAATTAGAACATAGGAACAGGGGAAGGCCATTTAGTCCCTTGAGCCTGTTCCACCATTCAAACGAGATCATGGCTGATCTGTGACCTAATTCCATATCTTTGCCCCATATCCCTTAATACCTTTGGTTAACAAAAATCTCCCAATATATGTTCTATCTGTTCCTCTAAATATCTTTAAAGCTTTAATCAAACAACTCCTTAACCTTCTAAATTTCTGGAATACCACCCTAGTTTGTGTAACCTCTCCTCATAGCTTAACTCTTGGAATCCAGGTATCATTCTGGTAAATCTACGCTGCTCTCCCTCCACGCCAAAAGAATTGATCACAGTACTCCAGGTGTGGTCTAACCAGGGCTTTGTATACCTGAAGCATGACTTCTACCCTTTGTATTCTATCCCTCAGATATACAGGGCGGCATTCCATTAGCCTTTTTGTTTATTTTCTGTACCTATTCAGGACACTTTAATGATCTGTGTACCTGGACCTCCAAGTCTCTTTGGACCTGCACTGTTTCTAACTTCACGCGATTTAAGAAGCAATGCTGATTTTTATTGGCAGGCTGGTGGCTGGAGGTAAATGTTGTTTATGAATTTGTTGTTCCTGACTCCAATTTGCAGTTTTAGATGGAGAATAAAAAGCCTTCTCCATGAATAGGAAAGTCTACAGATGCAGTCACCGGAAATTGAATATAACTCTGAAAAGGAACAATCTACTGGGCTACAGGAATGGAAAGGAACATGGCTCTAATTGGTTAGCTCTTTCAAATATCCTGCAAAGACATAATGGCCATTTTCTATGCTGTATGATTCTATTGTCAACAGAAAGCTCACTGCCTATTCAGTGGTTGAGTTGGAAATTTCAAGCCTTTGAGACATGTTTCCATCATTCAAATTAGTGAAGACACCATTTCAAAACCCATTTCTACAACTCTGAAAATATTAGTAAGTAGGTTTTTTTCGCCCAATGATGAAATGGAGAATAATAATTCTACAGTAAAGTGACATAAAATAACACTGCATTTTCTCAACAGTGTGACTCTGTCACATTCTTCCTGACAGTGTGAATCTGTCACATTTCCCCCTGTGTGCCCTACTTTTAATCCTCATTTATGGGATTTGGGTGTCACTGGCAAGGCCAGCATTTATTGCCCATCCCAAACTTCCCTTGAGTAGGTGGCGGTGAGCCACCTTCTTGAACCACTGCAGTCCATGTGGTGTAGGTACACCCACAATGCTATTAGGAAGGAAGTTCCAGGATTTTGATCCAACAACAGTGAAAGAACACCAGTACAGTTCCAAGTCACAATGGTGTGTGGCTTAGAGGGGAACTTGCAGGTAGTGATGTTCCCATGCGTCTTCTGCCCTTGTTTCTCTAGTTGTTAGAGATTGCAGGTTTGGAAGGTGCTATCAAAGGTGCCTTGCAGTGCAGTGCACCTTGTAGATGGTACAAGTTGCTGCCAAGGTGTGCCAGTAGTGAAGGGTTTGATTGGTTGACATCCCATCCACCACCTTAAACAATCAGCTGCTTTGTCCTGGATGGTGTTGAGCATCTTGAGTGTTGTTGAGACTGCACTCATCCAGGCAAGGGGAGAGTATTTCATCACAGTCCTGACTTGTGCCTTGTAGATGGTGGACAGTCTTTAGAAGTTAGGAGGTGAATTGTTCACCCGAGAGCACCCAGACTGTGACCTGCTCTTCTAGTCACAGCAATTATGTGGCTGATCCAGTTAAGTTTCTGGTCAATGTTGACCCCAAGGATGTCACAGGGGTGTCCACAATGGTAATCTTGTTGAATGTCAAGGGAACGTGGTTAGATGAGAGTCAAAGCTTTTTCTGTATCCAGGTTCTTGATATCATGTAGAGTGATTTTAATTTGCTGATGACTAGCGTCTGTGATCATAAGGACCTAGGGAGATGGATGCAAATATTTCAACCTTGTCTTTTGCATTCATGTGATGGGCTTCACCACCACTGAGAATAGGGATGTTCATGAAGCCTCTTCCTCATTTTATTTGTTTAATTGCCCAACACTATTCATGACTGGATGTGGCAGGACTACAGAGCTTTGACCTGATCCATTCGTTGTGGGATCACTTCGCTCTGTTGATAGCATGCTGCTTCTGCTGTTTGGCGTACATCATTTGTTGTAGCTTCACCAAGTTAGCACCTCATTTTTAGGTAAGCCTCATGCTGCTCTGGCATGCTGCCCTGCATTCCTCATTGGTCCCTGGGTTGATGTAATGGTAGAGTGAGGCAAAAGCCAGGCCATGAGGTTACAAATTGTGGTGGAATACAATTATGCTGCAGATGACCTACAGTGCCTAATGGATGTGCAGTTTTGAGCTGCCATATCTATTCTGAATCTACCCCATTTAGCACAGCGGTGGTGTTACACAAACATGCAGGTAAGATTTCATCTGTGCAAGGAATGTACGGTGGTCACTCCTACCAATACTGTTATGGACAGCTGCATCTGTAATAGGTAGATTGGTAATGATGATGTCAAGTAGGTTTTCTTCTCATGTTGGCAGATATGCCCTTCAGGACTCGGCCAACTAAGTCATTACTAGTGCTACAGAGCGACTTGGTAATGGGCAATGATATACCCTACTCAGAGTATATTCTTTGCTTCTTCCAGGTGGTGTTCAATATAGAGGAGTACAGATTCATCAGTTCAGGAAGGATGGCTACCTTGTCTATGAGACTTCATGGGGTCCAGAGTCAATATTGAGGACTCCCAGGGCCACTTCCTCCTGACTACATACCATTGTGCTTTCCCCTCACACCAATACTGTAATTTTATGGTCACAATTACAGAGCCTAGCTTTTTAATTCCAGATTTTATTTAATTAATTGAATTTAAATTCCCCAGCTCCCATGATGGGATTTGAACTTGCATCTCTGAATCATTTGTCCAGGCCTCGGGATCACGAGTCCAGTAAAGTAACCATTTTGCTACCATAGCCTATGAATAAATTACAGAGCAGTTATGTGCCTTGGCACAAAGACATCTGGACACCATGACCTGTAATAGAAAATATTATAGGTGATACATGCTCTGATCCTAAACGATATTTGAAGACTTCTTTCAATACTGCAAATACATTATAGCATGAAATAGCGAATTTTATTCTGCAGATTACTTGTGTTTTGTTGGTTTGACTCATAGAACCATAGAAAAATTATGGTGCACAAAGAGGCCATTCAGCCCATTGTGTCTGTGCCAGCCGAAAAAGAAAAAAAATAAGAAAAAATAGCTGCCCGTTCTAATCCCACCTTGCAGCACCTGGCCTGTAGCCATGTAGATTACAGCACTTCAGGTGCAGATCCATGGACCTTTTAAATGTGTTGTGGGTCTCTGCCACCACCAAACCAGGCAGCGAGTTCCAAATACCCACCACCTTCTGAGTGAAAAAGTTTTGCCACATGTCCCCTCTAATCCTTCTACCAGTCTCCTTAAATCTGTGCCCCCTGGTTTTGGCCTCTCTGCTAGGGGAAGCAGGGCATCCCTGTCCACTCTCTCTAGCCCCCTCATAAACTTGTACACCTCAATCAGGTCACCTCAGCCTCCTCAGTTCCAAAGAAAACAGTCCAGCCTTTCCAATCTTTCCTCATAGCTGCAATTTTCAAGCCCTGGCAACATTCTTGTAAATCTCTCCTGTACTCTCTCCAGAGCAATTATTCCTTCCATTAATGTGGCGACCAGAAGTGTACACAAAATTCCAGCTACAGCCTAACCAATGTTTTATACAGTTCCATCATTACATCCCTGATTTTGTATTCTATTCCTCATCCAATAAAGACACTTCCTCAACCCATCTCAGTATCCTCCCATTTATGGTGCATTCCCAAGCTTTGTTTGCCCTCACCAAATTCATTACCTCACGCTTCTCTGAATTGAATTCTGCCACTTTTCCACCCACTCAGCCACTCCATTGATATCATTTTGGAGGCAACAACTATGTTTTTCACTATCAACGGCCAATTTTTTTGTCATCTGCAAATTTTCCTATCATGCCACCCCATTAAGTCCAAGATTAATATACACAACAAACTACAAAGGACCCAACACTGAACCCTGTGGAAAGCCACTGGAAACCATTTTTCCTTCGCAAAAACATCCATCAACAATTTCCCTCTCTTTTCTGTCGCTAAACATGGGATACAGGGTAATTTGATAAGGTGGATTCAAAATTGGCTTAGTTGTAGGAGACAGAGGGTGATGACAGAAGGATGCTTTAGTGACTGGAAGCCAGTGTCCAGTGCCGTACCTCAGGGATCTGTGTTGGGTCCCCTATTATTTGTCATTTATATAAACGACATAGATGACAATGTAGGGGTAGGATTAGTAAGTTTGCGGATGACACAAAGATTGGCTGGGTGGTTAACAGTGAGGTTGAGTGTCTTGGGCTACAAGAAGACATAGACAGGATGGTCAAATGGGCAGATAAGTGGCAGATGGAATTTAACCCTGAAAAGTGTGAGGTGATACACTTTGGAAGGAGTAATTTGACAAGGAAGTATTCAATGAACGGCATGACACTAGGAAGTTCTGAGGAACAGAGGGACCTTGGCTTTTGTGTGTCCATAGATCTCTGAAGGTGGAGGGGCATGTTAGTGGGGTGGTGAAAAAGGCATATGGGACACTTGCCTTTATCAATCGAGGCATAGATTACAAAAGTAGGGAGATCATGTTGGAGTTGTATAGAACCTTGGTGAGGCCACAGCTGGAGTACTGTGTGCAGTTCTGATCGCCACATTATAGGAAGGATGTGATTGTACTGGAGAGGGTGCAGAGGAGATTCACCAGGATGTTGCCTGGGATGAAACATTTAAGTTATGAAGAGAGGTTGTATAGACTTGGGTTGTTTTCGTTGGAGCAGAGAAGACTGAGGGGGCAACCTGATCAAGGTGTACAAGATTATGAGAGGCATGGATAGGGAGCAGCTGTTCCCCTTAGTTGAAGGGTCAGTCACGAGGGGGCATAAATTCAAGGTGAGGGGCAGGAGGTTTAGGGGGAAACGTGAGGAAAAACTTTTTTACCCAGTGGGTGGTGACAGTCTGGAATGCGCTGCCTGGGAGGGTGATGGAGGCGGGTTTCCTCACATCCTTTAAAAAGTACCTGGATGAGCACTTGGCATGTTATAACATTCAAGACTATGGGCCATGTGCTGGTAAATGGGATTAGGTAGGTAGGTCAGGTGTTTCTCACATATTGGTGCAGACTCAATGGGCCTCTTCTGCACTGTGTGATTCTGTAAACCAATTTTGTATCTAAATCACCACATTCTCCTGTATCCCATGGGTTTTTATCTTTTCTAACCAGTCTGCCATATGAGACCTTGTCAAATGCCTTACTAATATCATGTGGCCAACATCCACTGCACTGCCCTCACCAACCTGCCGTGTTACTTCCTTAAAAATATCGATTAAATTAGCATGACATGACCTTCCCCTAACAAAACCATGCTGACTATCCCTGATTAAACCATTACTTTCTAAGTGACAGTTTAATCCTGTCTCTCAGAATTGATTCTAATAATTTGCCCACTGCCAAAGTCAGACTAACCAGCCCATAATTTTCTGACCTATCCCTTGCACTCTTTTTAAACAATGGTACAAAGTTGACAGATCTCCAGTCCTCCAGTAGCTCGCCTTTATCGAATAAGGATTGAAAAATGATCCTCAGGCCATTCGCTATTTCCTCCCAGGCTTCTTTTAACAGCCTGCAATACGATCTATCCGGCCCTGGTGATTTATCCATCTTCAAGGATGTTGGTCATGCAGTACTTCCTCTCCCATTATTCTTATTGTATCTGATATTTCACACTCCTCCTCTTTAACTAGAAAGTCCACATCATCCCTCTTTTTACTGAAGACAGAGACAAAGTACTCATTGTGAACGCTGCCCACATCTTCAACATCAGCACACAAGTTACCATGTTTTTTTATTCATTTACAGGATGTGGATGCCGCTGGCTAGGCCAGCGTTTATTACCCATTCCTAATTGCCCATGAGAAAATGGTGGTGAGCTGCCTTCTTGAACCGCTGCAGTCTATGTGGTGTAGGTACACCCACAGTGCTGTTAGGGAGGGAGTTCCAGGATTCTGACCCAGTGACAGTGAAGGAACAGCAGTATATTTCCAAGGCACAATGGTGAGTGGCTTGGAGGGGAACTTCCAGGTGCTGGTGTTCCCATGTATCTGCTGCCCTTGTCCTTCTAGATGGTATTGGTTGTGGGTTTTGAAGATGTTGCCTAAGAAACCTTGGTGAGATTCTGCAATGCATCTTGTAGATGTTGCACACTACTTCCGCTGTACGTCAGTGGTGAAAGGAGTCAATATTTGTGGAAGGGGTGCCAGTCAGGTGGGCTGCTTCTTGAGTGTTGTTGGAGCTGCACTCACCCAGGCAAGTGGGGAGTATTCCATCACACTCCTGACTTGTGCCTTGAGGATGGTGGACAGGCTTTGGGGAGTCAGGAGGTGAGTTACTCTATGCAGAATTTCTAGCCTCGGACCTGCTCTTGCAGCCACAGTATTTAAATGATAAAAGAAAAAAACATTCTGTTGAAGAGTCATACGGACTCAAAGTGTTGACAGTATTCCTCTCCGCAGATGCTGTCAGACCTGCTGAGTTTTTCCAGGTATATTTGTTTTTGTACAGTATTTATATGGCTAGTCCAGTTCAGCTTCTGGTCAATGGTAACCCCAGGATGTTGATAGTGGGGGGATTCAGCAATCGCAATGCCATTGAATGTCAAGGGACAACGGTTAGATTCTCTCTTGTTGGAGATGGTCATTGTCTGACATTTGTGTGATGTGAATGTTGCTTGCCAGTTGTTAGCCCAAGCCTGAATATTGTCCAGGTCTTGCTGCATTTAGACATTGACTGCTTCAATATCTGAGGAGTTGCAAATGCTGCTGAACATTGTGCAATCATCAGCGAGCATCCCCACTTCTGATCTTATGATGGAAGGAAGGTCATTGAAGATGGTTGGGCCTAGGACACTACCCTGAGGAACTCCTGCAGTGATGTCCTCGAATTGAACTGATTGATTGACCTCCAACAACCACAACCATCTGCTTTGTACTAGGTATGACTGCAACCAGCAGAGTGTTTTCCCCCTGATTCCCATTGACTCCAGTTTTGCTAGGGCTCCTTGATGCCACTCTCGGTCAAATCTGCCTTGATGTCAATGGCAGTCACTCTCTGATAGGCCCTACCCTTTCCTTAGTTATTCTCTTGCTCGTAATGTTCTGGTAAAACATCTTTGGCTTTTCTTTGATCTTACCTGGCAATATTTTTTTTCATATCCTCTCTTTGCTTTCCTAATTACCTTTTTTACTTCACCCTGTACTTTCTATTTTCCCTTAGGCTTTCTACAGTATTAAGTATTTTGTGACTGTCATAAGCTTCCTTTTTCTGCTTTATTTTACCTCGTATGGTTCTAGATAACTACGGGCTCTAGATTTGGCAGTACCACACTTTTTCTTTGTGGGGACATGTCTACACTTTGCCCACAGGATGCCTCCAACTGGCCTGTCACTGATTTCCCTTCTAATAGCGGTAACCAGTCCACTTTCGCCAGCTCACCTCTCAGCTTCGTAAACTTTGTCTTTCCCCAGCCTAGAACTTTTACTCCTCTTCTACCTTTGCCCTTTCCATAATTATGCTAAATCTAACATATTACGGTCTCTATCTCCAAAATGGTCACCTACTACTACTTCTCCACTTGCCCAGCTTCAATTCCTAAGACTAAATCTCGAATTTCACCTCATCTCATTGGACTTGTTACTAAAAAAGTTCTCTTGAATGCAGTTCAAAAATTTTGTGCCCTCTGTGCCTATTATCCTGTTCACAGCCCAGTTGATATGAGGGTACTTGAGGTCCCCAAATATTATTGCCTTATAATATTTGTACTCAGAAATTTGCCCACATATTTGTTCTTCTATCTCCCTCTCACTATTTGGGGTTGTTTAGCACGCTCCTGGTAATGTAGCTGCCCCCGTATTATTTCTGTGCCATATGGCCTCATTTGCTGAATCATTTAGTATATCATCCCTCCACACTGCTGTAATTGATTCTTTAACCAATAATGCTACACGTCCATCTTTTTTAACCTCCTCCCTATCCTGCCTGAAAACTCTGTATCCAGGGATGTTGAACTGCCATTTTTGCCCTTCTTTACGCCAAGTTTCCATTATAGCAATGATATCATGTTGCCATGTGTTTATCTGTGCCCTCAGCTCACCGGCTTTGTTGGCTATGCTCCTTGCATTTAAATAAATGCCTTTTAACATTGCCAAATTCCTAATCTTGTAAACCTTTTAATCTTTGCTTCTTTTGCCTTTCAGAGTCACCCACTAATTTTCTATCTCCCACTCCTGTTCTGAAATTGTCCTATCTGAATCTGCCCTCAGGTTCCCATCCTCCTGCCAATCTAGTTTAAACCCTCCCCAACAACACTAGCAAATCTCCCTGCAAGGGCATTCGTCCCGGCCTGGTTCAGGTGTAGACCATCAGGCTTGTACAGATCCCACCTTCCTGAGAACTGGTCCCAATGCTCCAGAAATCTGAAGCTCTCCCTCTTGCACCATCTCTCCAGCCACACAGTCATTTGGCATATTCTCCTATTTCTATATTCACCAGCACATGGCCTTGGAGGTAATCCAGAGATTAGTACCTTTGAGGCCCTGTTTGCTAATCTCTTTCCTAACTTTCTGAACTCAGCCTGCAGGACCTCATCCCTTTTTCTACTTGTATCGTTGGTACCAATGTGAACCACAACCTCTGGTTGCGCACCCTCACCCTCCTGAGGCCAATTGGTGATATCCATGACTCTTGCACTAAGGAGGCAACATACCATCCTGGAATTCTGTGACCACAGAAGCACCTGTCTGTTGCCCTAACTATAGAACCCCCTACCACTATTGCTCTCCTGTCTTTCCTCCTCCCTCCCTGCACAGCTAAGCCACCCATGGTGCTGTGGTCATGACTCTCGCTGCTCTCTCCAGAGGAACCCTCCCCCCCATTGGTAATCAGAACTGAGTACCTGTTAGAAAGTGAGATGTCCTCAGGGGTCTGCTGCACAGCTTGCCTTGTCTTTCATATCTGTCTGACAGCCACCTAGTCCCTCTCTGCCTGCTCTTTCTTAAGCTGCGGGGTGACCATCTTCTGAAGCATGCTATCCATGTAGCTCTCATTCTTACAAATGCTCCTCAGTGCATTGGAAAATATACCTTTCATTCTTTTGACAGTTAATGGAGGGAATAAGAGATTTGCTTGATCCACATGTCATTGTTTCTCATCTTCTTTCAGCTGTTTCAGCACTTGTAATTCTTTTGTGATTTCAGCAACTGTTATCCTTAATGAGCTGAACTGGACAGCAGCACTGGAGGATGTGTTCAAACGTAACCGAGAAGAGGACCCCTCACTTCTCTGGCAGGTCTTTGGAAGTGCCACAGGTGTGACCAGATATTACCCAGGTATGTCAGTAATATGAAACAACAGAATGAAACCAAAGCAAAATCTGTATAGGAGGTCTTTGCTTTACGATATTTACATTGAATATCCCTTACCCTACTATGTAAATTGGGACCCTGTGCAGTTACACAGTGAGCAACCCTTACCCTGCTTAATGAAAAGAAACTCAGTACACATCACCTTGGCAACCTTGCACTTTGGTTTAGGAGGTTGTACACTCAAGCCCCATGTCACAAAACTTTTTTTTCTGTTTTGAAAATGAAATGTGAGCCTGTTGAATTGTAAAAGCTGATGTCTGCTCCCAACTCTCACCGACAGAGATCATGCAATGGGAATGGAGCTTCACAGAGTTGTCCTTATATTTGTTCCGTACTATGCCTACTGGACAATATTTGATGCTGGAACAAGAGGTCCTAACTGGTGGTGAACTGGTTCCCAGTGTTAACATGGTCACCTTGAAAATTCAGCAATAGATTACAGAGCTCATTCTGTAGAAGCTCACAGCTTCACAAAGGAAAATGGTCAGGAATTAAACCCATGCCTCAGTTCACAGTTAGAATTTTCTTACTCAGTCTTCTGGGTCACAGAACTACTTACTTTGGTAAGACTTTGTAATCTTTTTTGTGTTCCTTACAGCAACTCCATGGGGCCCTCCCAATAAGATTGATCTGTATGATGTGCGACGGAGACCCTGGTGAGTGAGGGGCTAATGAGAATGGTGTGGTGCAAAAGCATACTCAACTAAGGCTCAAAACTTCAATAGAATGATGATAACATGTATAATGCAGACTTAATTTACAAATGTTATGATCCCAGCTGATGTTACCCCTGGATAAGCCTGATCCCAGGGTGGAACCCAGCCTGATAGATCCTAACTTTTAATATTTGTTTAGATACATGGAGAGTGGCTACTGAACAAAGTCACAGGAGTCAGCTGATGAAATTTTAACAAAAGAATAAAACATTTACTAAACAGAATAAGATTAACTATATTACAATACTCCTTCATCCACAACTATACCTTTACAGATATATACAAATTTGTAAGGATAACACAAGTTACAAAAGCTATCTTATACTTTAATGTTCAAATGACAGATGCCACCCAAAACAGATGCTATGGATCTCTCATCTGCTCCCCCCAAACGCTTGTAACGCCGTGAACCAGCCAGTCTCACTGAACTCTGTCTTTCACACAAGGGTTTCCAATCTCCACTCTCCAAGAACTCGCTTTGGAATTTTCTCCCAAGTCGACACTTTCTCTCAGACACCTTCTGCAAGGGTCCACCTCCAGGGTTTCGATGTTCCTTCTAATGTTTCTTTCCCCTGGATCACCACATGCATTCGAGGTTTCTTCCATGCACTCTCTCTCATTGACTCAGCTGTCAACAGTACACCACTGCATCATATGCCCACAGTAAAGAGTTACAGACCTTCAGCTGCCTCCTTGGACTTCCTGGCTTCTTGCTTGCCTATATTGCTTTAAATATGCTTCCTGCAGCTTTCTTCCTTTAAGCTTGGAGCCTTCCTCTCTGCTTCTTACTGTCATTTCTACAGGACAGGACCTTTTCCAGACTCCTGTTCTTCCTATGACAAGAAGTCTTCTTGGACTCCTCCTTTCTGTCTCACTCCATGGCCTTGGGACCTTTTGGCTCTTTTGGGAAATTTACTTTCTTTTCAGTACCCTCTCCCAGTAGACTGCTGACAAATTGGTATCAACCTTGAGATCCAGAAGTCACTTGACATTCACTGTTACTTGAACTTTAGAGCAATTTATCTCAGATTCTTAGTCTTATTTCCCTCAGCAGTCTGCTATTATGTCTGCTAGAGAGAGACTTAAACTGCTCCCTTCAATTCACCAAATTCAAACTGCTTTTGGTTTCTGTGTGTGTGTGTCTGTGTCTGTGTGTGTGTGAGAGTCAGAGTCTCCCTCTCTGGACCCCTGTTGTTAGGCACAGCACAGTTTTTTCCTACTCTTCTGTTTGTTTTACTCCCTTTCAAGAGTCATAAAAATCTATTAGAAATGCAGGCATCTTTTAAAGTGAAACTAAAACTCAACTTCTCCTTTTCTTAACAAATAAAGGAATACAAATCAAACTTAAACATTAAAGATATACTTTATTCTTAACACACCCAAATACACATATAACTTACTTAAAATATCTTTATTTCCTTACACAACATACCAATAATCTGTTTCTTCCTCAGCTTTACATTACTTCTTTAGCTTTACTCAGCTTCACATTACAACCTTCTTTTAAAGATTTATTGAAATAACTTTTTACTCACTCAAATCTCCATTCATTACAACAGAGGCAGTTACCAGTCATCAGTTCAATCTCCATTCACTAGAGCAGCACCAGTTAACAATAATTTGCCCAATTTCTAGTAATTAGATCATTAAAAGGAGGTGTGAATAAAGAAATGTATGAATATGGGAGTGTTCCTCCTGTGGCGGCTAAACACCAACACGGACTGGTTGGGTCAAACAGCTTGATTTCATACTAGAATTACATAGTAACTACATGTGACTGAGAGTGATCAGGGGAGTGACCAGTTGGTTTCTTGGTTAAAGCCGATAATTAATCATTGCCCATGCAGAACCAGAGGGCACCCTGAAGAACTTCCCAATCTCTACTCAAAAAAAAACTCATGAATGAAGAAAGTCATTCAGCACTTCTTAATTCATCAACCAGAGCCACTTCATATTCCCATTGCTTCGTCAAGTTGTTTCTGAGATGATTCGAGGATTTCACTTCCATCACTCTATCCGAGTTCACTCTTGTTGTGTGAACATGGACCTCTTGATATTAGTACAATTGTTACTTTTCATTAGTTTCAAACTGCGTCTTCTAGTTAAGCCACAGTTTAATTTAAAATACAACTTTAGATTTACCTTCTCCATTCTATTTCATTTCTTGTACACCTTTCAGATACATTACTATCAGGCTGGTAAGCCCAAGCCTTTCTGGTCTTTCCTCAGATCAGACCCCTGACACTTGGGATCACCACAGGCTTCTTCTCTGCATTGCCTCCAGCACTTGACTCTCTTTTCCTCAGCGATCAGAACTGGACCCAGTACCCAAGGTACAGCCTGATCAGAGCAAAATGTAGTTTGATCATAATCTCCCCTAACTTGAATTATTCTTCTGTTCTGGTTATGTTGTTCAACATCCTGTTAGTTTTCTTGATTGTTACTCTGTCTTGGTTACATACATTAGGCAGAATCTTGTGGAGGCGATAGGGATCTCAACCAACAGCTAGAGAGCTGATGGAAGCTCTGCGTTGCCTCTTTTCGGGATGGCCCGCTGCGTTAAGTGCCACTCAGGCATTTGGCAGTCCAGTGGTGGGCCTTGCCTGGGATCAAGGGCCCCTGAGGTGGAAGTCCGGCCCGCTGAGAAGTGTCACTGGGGAGCCTGTGACTGCTGCCAGTATGACACACACCCAAAGCGTAGGATTATCATCGTATCCCAGGCCAGAGGTGAGTGATGTCGGGGTGGGGCGAGTCACAGGCGAGGCGGTCAGCAGAAATCATCCTGCCACAGACTTAATTGAAGAGCAGGCAGGAAACTGGCGGGGCCCAACCCACCAACCCCTTGCCTGATTAAGTGCCTCCCCACCACCAAACTCACAATGGGAAGGGCACAGGATTCTGCCTGTTGACTCTACTCAGCCTCCTAGGTCGCTTTCAGCTTCCTCCTTAGCAATTTCAACATCATTCATTCAGAAATTGTGTTGCCTATTTTTCCTTCCTATGTGCAGTCCTTCACACTCAACTGAATTAAATTCCATCAACCATTATTCTGCTCACTCTGCAATTTTTGAGCTGACCCCATCAATTCCACAGTCCCTCCCAATGTCTTCTACAAATTTAACTATTGAGTTTTTGAATCTAAGTCATAGATATAAACTGGAAACAGCAATGTTTCCAACACTGAGCCCTGGGACAGCCCAGTAAGCACTTGCAGCCCACCCTATCATAACCCCTTCCAACCAGAACCCAATATTTTTCTTAACTGTCAGCCAACTTCTCAACAGTTTTACCCTTAATGCCCACACTTTGTGTTTATTAATAGGAACCTTTAGTATCGAACTTCATTAAATACCTTTGCAGTCTAAGTGCACAGAATTGCAACGCTTACCATAGCCTACTTGAAGTGTCACTGCCTCAGAAATCAAGCGGGATTGGTAAGGCAGGTTTTCCCTACCTAAAGCAGTGCCCAGCTAATATATTTGTGCTCTTGATTAAATATTATTTATTTTCTATGTTGTACATCTGATACTTGCTCTTTCTTTCAATTTACACATGGTTAGGAGTGAGTCCCTTATAGGTGATTGCTCACTTTTAGCCACCAATCTGTCTCCACTTATCAATGCTCTCAATCTGAATGATCCTCTCTTGCAGCTCATAAGCAAAATACACTGGTATATCCGCACCTCCTTTTCCCTGTATCCTCATATGGTTGAATTTGACACTGTTTTCAGCACCTCCTCCTGCAACTCCTTTTTTTCTTACAGCCTCCTTGTTGTTTCCATTGAAGTCTGGGAGAGGGAATGTAATCCCAGGGTGAGGGGACATCGATCACACCAGCAGCGGGCCAGAGGTTTTATTGGGCCATGAATGAGGACTTCGATTTCTCCAGGGGCCCACAGAAATGCAAACCAAAAATTTTCAGGGTCTTTCAATAAGACGTCTTCAATGGCTCCTTTAAGAGTGGCCAGTACCTTTAAGAATGAAACAAAACCGAAAGTGCTGGAAAAGCTCAGTAGGTCTGGCAGCATCTGTGGAGGGAGAAACAGAGTTATTGTTTCAAATCCTCGTGACTCTTCTTAAGAGTGTTTAAGTTAGGCCAAGTCAACACCTGATACAACAGTTGCATACCCAGTGCAAGATCCTCCCATTTGTACCTGAGCTTAGCAATTGGGATCCTACCAACAGCCTAGGACCTTGATTTGCAAATTTGAGCAGCCTTGTGATTATTTCAGATTCGTTTAACAGGCCTGACTGAACATTGCCTCAGCCGGCCAATCAGCACTGATGCTGTGATCAAGGTGTCCAACACCCAGTCCCCACCTTACCAGTGATTTTTAACTGTTGGCTGCTCAGGTGCAAAATGGGCAGCATTGAATTTAATTTCTACTTCTAGATGAGTGAAGAACACTCCTGCCTCATCACGCTTTGATATCACATGTCCTTCAGGCGTTATCTTTGGCTCACAGAACTCATCCCTAGGTCAGAAGGTTGTGGGTTCAAGTCCCACTCCAGAGTCTTGAATATAGATTCCAAGCCGACACTTCAATGTAGTACTGAAAGAGAGCTGCACTGTTGGAAGCGCTATCTTTTGGATGAGGTGTTAAACCAAGGTCCTGCCTGCCCTCTCAAAAGAATGTAAAAGATCCCATGGGTACTTTTTGTAGAAGATCCAATATCTATCCCTCAACTAACATCAACAAAACAAATTGTCTTGTCATTGTCACATTGCTGTGTGTGGGAGTTTGCTGTGTGCAAATTGGCTCCTGTGTTTCTGACATTATAACAGTGACTCACTTAAAAAGTCATTGGCTGTAAAACCCTCTGGAATGTCTGAAGATTGTGCAAAAGATGCAAACACAAGCCTTTCTTTTATTTTGAGTACAGGCTGCCAGTTCTGAAAGTGTAGCATTTTAGGACAGCCTAATGTTGTAAAATGCATTTAATAAATGCAAGTTTGTTCTCAGTGAGTGATAACAATCCTCCTCAGTTCTCTTTCAATTTAGATTTTGAACCCAAGATGGAAGTTCAAATGCTAGGTACCACTAAGGTTGAAACAAGTAGGAGAGGGCAAGAGGAAAGTGATTATGTGATACCAAGTTTGTGTTTTAAAAGCCTGTAAATTATGTGAATGAAAAGACTAAGGTGAGGAATCCCATACAAAAGCAAATTCCTGCAATACTGGAAATCGAAAATCAAAGCAGGGAATGCTGGAAATACTCAGCAAGCCTGACAGCATCTGTGGAGAGAGAAAGAGTTAATGTTTCAAGTCGGTGACTTCATCAGAACTGGGAAAAATTAGAAATGTAATATGTTTGAACGAGTGACTACAAGCATAACCCCAAGCTTCCAGTCACCTGTCATTTTAATTCTCCATCTTGCTCCCACTCTGACCTCTCTGTTCTTGGTCTGCTGCAGTGTTCCAATGAAGCTGAATGTAAACTCAAAGAACAGCACCTCATCTTCAATCGGGCACTTTACAACTTAATATTGAATTCAACAATTTTAGCATGTAACTTCCGTCCTATTTTGTTTTGTTAGTTGTTAGTTTCTTTATTAGTTGGTGTTTTCTCTCGCTTCTCTCTTATTTCCTTGAATTTGTTTTCAGACAGCAGCTGCTCAGGACCTCCCATTCATACTAACACAAAAGCAAAATAATGTGGATGCTGGAAATATGAACTAAAAACAGAAAATGCTGGAACAGTTGGCAGTTCAGGAAGCATCTGTTGAAAGAAAAACAAAGTTAACGTTTCAAATCTGTGACCTTTCATCAGAACTTTTATGAAAGCTTTTGGCATTTAATCTGTCCTGTCTTTCACCTTATCATTACATTTCTACCTTTTCCCAGTTTTGGTGAAAGATCACAGACCTGAAACTTTGGCCCAGATTTTCATTCCCAGGTCAGGTGTGCAGAGATGGGAGAATTCTCAGCTCTGCGAAACCAACCTTTAAAAATGGCAGTCTGCAGTTCCTATCTTCATTCGAGGTGGGGTGTGGGCTGCATTAGAAGTTCAGTCCGTCGACCCTGGAATGAGTGCAGAGGCTTCCGGGTGCGGAGGAGGGCTGGGCACAGGCACTTTGTTGAATTAAATTAAAAAATTAAAACACAAAACAGCCCTCGCCCCTACACACTCCCCATGTCCCATCCAGGCCAAGCTATGCCAGCTCATACCCCCTATGCCAACCTATGTTCCTCGACCAACCCCTATTGCTCCCATGTCAACCCATGCCCTTCTACCCACTCCCTACTGCCCTCATGCCCCCTATGCCCCACATACATCCCTTTTATAGCCTCTGTGCCAATTTAGTGCCAACTCATGCGAAACCATGCCCCCCACCCACCACCCTTTACCCTTACCCCTTCATACCAACTAGTATCTTTCCACAGTTTTTTGACAGCTTTGAAGTCTTTGACAGTTTTGAAAGTTCTTCGACAATCCCAATGAGTTTGTGCACTTTTCACCCACAATCATGTTCACTTTTAACAATTGCAAATGGCCCCTCACCTCTCCAAAAGGGTGCCCTACCTCTCCCAAACGTTTCCCGAGGCCATTTCCAAAGTGCTACCTTACCGCTCTAAAGGGGCATCTTTGCTTTCCAAACAAATCCACTAAGTTCAGATCAGTTTTACCTGGCCTAAACTGCACACTCTGGGTTTCACACTCCTGGCATACCAAAATCCCACTTCAGTGGAGGCAGCTGCCTCTGTAAACTGTGCATGCAAGAATCCCGGCTCGACATCAGTCCCACCGCCGCAAAAATAGGAAGTACCATGTTCGGGGGCAGTACTTAAGATTTTTGGGCTTGTCCACCATTTTTTTCATGACAGAGATGCTCTGAATTAAATTAGGAGATGGCGAGACCAATTTTCCTGGGTTCAGTGCCTGTGGAATGACTACTTTGTAGAAAGGTGAGGAAAAAGAGGATGGAAACTTGCGACCTGCCTCCTCATTATCCTGGGATTTCTGAGGCTCCTCCAAGGAGTGGAGCAGATCATGTTCCTGCTATAGGCGCAATCTAAATGCTCACTGTAAACAAATCAGAAGATGGCATTCTTGGCCCCTCCCACACCCATCATTGTCCTGGAGGAGTACCTAGGCACTGGAATTAGTAGTGAGCCTTGTACCTAGCTCTGAAGGAGGCCAGGCTGCCAGGCAAAGACAGCCCACAAGGGGAATGGCCTATTTATTGTCGTAGGATCTCTTCAAATCTTTGGACAATGAGGCCTTCTGGCTGCGGTTCTCCAACCATTTGATTGCAGGCCTGCAAGGCTTTGACTTGAGGTAGGCCTGAGACCCAGCCTGCCAAATTCAGGCTTCCAGGCATGGACAGGCAAAGTACACTTTGAATGTGCTCTATGTACTCAGTAACCAAATAAGGCGGAGGTTGGAGTGCAATGGGAGAGGAAGTTGGAACTGGAGAGGTTTGGCTTGAAGGAAGAACAGTGTGTACAATAGCGTAACAAAAATAAAATTAGCTGGAAAAACTCAGCAGGTCTGACAGCATCTGCACAGAGGAATGCAGTGAGGAAGAAGGATTCTAGGAAGGAGATAAACCAACCATGGTTAGCCAAGTAACTTAAGGATAGTATCAAATTGAAAGAAAAAAACATACAATGTGGCAAAGATTAGTGGTAAGCCAGAGTATTGAATGCATGTAGTATTCAGAACAAAATTAATTAACGGCACAAATAGAGGTTAATGGGTATGAACTTATATCCATTATGGAGACATGGTTACAAGGAGATCAAAGCTGGAAACTCAATATTCAGGGGTATGTGACTTTTTGAAAAGACAGGCAGAAGGAAAGGGTGGTGAGGTAACTTTGTCAGTACGAGATGGAATAAGTACGATAGCAAGAAATGATCTTGGATCAGAAGATATAGAATCCATATGGGTGGAGGTAAGAAATAACAAGGGGAAGAATACACTGGTGGGAGTAGCCTACAGGCCCCCTAACAGTAGCTATACTGTAAGACATGCAATTAATCAGGAGATAATGAGGGCATGTAAAAAAGGCAGTACATTAATCATGGGCGACTTTAGTCTTCATGTAAATTAGTAGAGGTAGCCACAAGCAAGAATTCATAGAGTGTATTCGAGACAGTTTCCTAGAACAATATGTTGTGGATCCAACCAGGGATCAGGCTATCATGGATCTGGTAATGTGCAATGAGGCAGGTTTAATAAATTATTTCAGACTAAAAGATCCTCTAGGAAACAGTGACCATAACATGTTAGAATTTAGCATTCAGTTTGAGAGTGAGAAACTTGGGTTGGAAACAACTGTGCTAAACTTAAATAAGGGTAATTACAAAGGAATGAGGGCAGAGTTGGCTGGAGTGGACTGGGAAAGGAGTTTAGCAGAAAAGACAGATGATGAACAATGGCAGATGTTTAAGAAAATAGTTCATGACTCACAACAAAGATATATCCCAGTGAGGAAAAAGGATTTTAGGAAGGGAATAAACCAACTATGGTTAACCAAGGAAGTTAAGGATAGTATCAAATTGAAAGAAAAAAACATACAATGTGGCAACGATTAGTGATAAGCCAGAGCATTGGGAAAGTTTTAAAAAAACAACAAAAGATGTCCAAAAAATAAAGAGGGAGAAAATAAACCTTGAGGGTTAACTAGCAAGTGATATAAAAATGGACATTAAGAGCTTCTTTAAATACATAAAAAGGAAGAGAGAGGCCAAAGTGAACATAGGCCCCTTAGAGAATGATGCTGGGGAAATAATAATAGGGAACCAGGAAATGTCAGAGGAGTTGAATAAATACTTGCATCAGTCTTCACAGTAGAAGACACTAATAGCATTCCAAAAATACTAAATAATCAAGGGGCAAAAGTGGGGAAGGAAATAAATACAATAACTATAACTAGAAAAAAAGTACTAGGGAAACTAATGGGACTAAAGGCCGCTAAGTCCCCTGGACCTGATGGATTGCGTCCTAGGATATTAAAGGAAGTAGCTACAGAGATAGTGGATGCACTGGTAGTAATCTTCTAAGAATCCTTAGATTCTGGAAAGGTGCTCGAGGATTGGAAAACTGCCAATGTAACATCCTTATTCAAAAAGGGAGGAGGGAGACAAAAAACAGATAACAGATAGGCCAGTTAGCTTAACATCTGTCATTGGGAAAATGTTAGTGTCTATTATAAAGGATGTAATAGCAGAGCATTTAGAAATACATAATATAATCAAACAGAGTCAGCATGGCTTCATGAAGGGGAAATCATGCCTGACAAATTTATTAGAATTCTTTGAGGAGATAACAAGCAGGATAGATAAAGGGCACCAGTAGATGTAATATATTTGGATTTGCCAAAGGTGTTCGATAAGGCATCACACATAGGATAAGAGCATGGTGTTGGGGTGTATATTATTAGCATGCATTAAAAAAAATGGCTTACTAATAGAAGGCAGAGAGTTGGGATATGGGGGCATTTTCAGAATGGAAACTTGGAACTAATGGAGTGCCAGAGAGATCAGTGCTGGAGCCACAACGATTTACAATATATATTAATGATCTGGATGAGGGAAATGAATGTACTATTGCCAAGTTTGCGGATGACACAAAAATAGGTTGGGAAGGCAAGTGGTGAGGATGACACAAGGAGTCTACAGAGGGATATAGACAGGTTATGTGAGTGGGCAAAAACTTGGCAGATGGAATATAATGTGGGAAGATGTGAGGTTATGCATTTTGGCAGGAAGAATAGAGGAGCTGAATGTTATTTAAATGGAGAAAGACTGAAGAAAGCACAGAGGGGTTTGGGGATCCTCGTGCATGAAAGCTCATAAAAAACTAGCATACAAGTTCAGCAGATAATAGGGAAGGTAAATGGAATGTTGGCCTTTGTTTCAAAGGGAATGGAGTATAAAAATAGGGAAGTCTCGCCAAAACTATGCAAGGCACTAGTTAGACCACACCTAGAATATTGTGAACAGTTTTGGTCCCCTTATCTAAGGCAAGATATACTGGCATTGGAGGCAGTCCAGAGAAGGTTCACTAGGTTGATCCCGGGTATGGAGGGATTTTCTTCTAAGGAGAGATTGAGTAGGTTGGGCCTGTGCTTATTGGAGTTTAGAAGAATGAGAGGCGACCTTATTGAAACATATAAGATTCTTAGGGGGCTTGACAGGGTGGATGCTGAGAGGCTGTTTCCCCTTGTGAGAGTGCTTAGGACCAGAGGGCATAATCTCAGAGTAAGGGGTCACCTATTTAAGACCGAGATGAGGAGGAATTTCTTTACCACAGAGGGTAGTGAATCTGTGGAATTCTTTACCACAGAGGGCTGTAAAGGCTGGGTCTTTAAGTATATTCAAGGCTGAGATAGACAGATTTTTAATCAGTGAGGGAATCCAGGGTTGTGCGGAAAAGGCAGGAAAGTGCGATTGTGGATTATCAGATCAGCCATGATCTCATTGAATGGCGAAACAGATTTGATGGGCCAAATGGCCTACTTCTGCTCCAACATCTTATGGCTTTAAAAGAGGATAGTTCAGAAAAGTAGGGGCCATCAAGATTAAACAGAGGGTGCCAGGAATGATGAATATTGTAGGGTGTTGGTTACAGTTTGGTAGGTCTGAAGAAGAAGACTCCATGTTAGACTCCTACAGTAGGTTAACTGTATGTCTTTATTGACTTTTAGAGCTATTAACAAATATTCAGTAAAGAGTACAAGTTAGGAACTGTCTCCATGTCTGCTGGTACATATGGCTGGCTCTTTCCAACACTCACCTGACCCTGGTTGCAGGTCATGTGCTCTCTTACATCATTGTGTGGTCAGTACTGTACTCAGTCCCACGTTAACCCTATATGCTTCAATCCCTTATATGCACCTCCCCAAGTCTTTATCTAATTGTTATTACTGTCATACATTAACATTACTACATTATCACCACCCCATCTCACGCCTTTAAGCACTTGAATTCAAAGGTTCAGGAGGCCTTATAACCCTTCCATAACTCATTCACATTGCTGTCGGAGGAGTGGTTAACTCTGTCAATGCTGGTCCTTTCTGTAGGTTTGAAGGTTGTTCTAGCATCTGGGTATATTTTCAACCTTTTCTTCCATTCCTTTGTGTTGAACTGCACTTGGTCGGTTTGGCTGTTGCGCTGGTTGGTGGTTGCCACCCTGACTAATTTCTTTTGGGGTGGATGAACATTATGTTTATCTCCTTGTTTTTTCTTTTGCTTCTTCCATCATTGTGACATAAGTGGATGTTTACATTTCAAAAATAGAACCCTCTTTCCACTTGTTTCACAATTTTACCCAAGTTTTTGAGTACTTTCTTCTTTTCCAGTTATTTTTCAAACTCATGAATCTTTTCATCCAGCTCAGCAACTACTCTGGTAAGCTGAGTTTTCTGTTTCAGAGTTATCTGCGGACCTCTTAAAAAAACTTGACAATTCACCTGGGCATTCAGTTCTGTTTGGAATCTTTCTCCATGGTCACTGTCTGCTCCTTGGACTCCTTCAATTCACTCGTTAGATTGTCGATCAGTTTTGTGGAATTTTTCTGATCTGCTTTCGAAGTCTGGATTTGCTCTTCCTTATTGTATATCTCAATGTTCATGTTGTTCAGATTTGAACGAAGTTGAAGAAGCTCATCAGTTTTGGTTGTTAATTCTACTTTCAAGGAACTGTTCTGATGCATCAGCAAATCTTTCTTCTGTTTCAGGACAAAAACAGAAATACCTGGAAAAACTCAGCAGGTTTGGCAGCATCGGCGGAGCAGAACAAAGGCATTTTACACAATGCTCACTAGAGACTTCTGGTGCTTGAAGTTCATCAGGTTTTAATTGAAGATCTACCTTTGTTGAATTTGTTTTTACAAGTTTGTCATTTAAGCATTTTAAGTCCTCTTTTGAGTGTTCTACTTCCTGTGTTCAACATTCTAGTGTCCTCAGCAATTCTCATTTTTCCTTTAGAAACTCATGTTTCGTAGGTGAAAGTTGGTTCTCTACACCTATCAGTTTTTCTTTACCAGAGCATAACTCCTGTGCGCTGTCCTTCAAGCTCACATTCTGTAATTGCACTTCTGCCAATTGTTTCTGAGACTCTTCATGCTCTTTTGTGAGACTTTCTACTTGCTCTTGTCATCCTAGGTTCTTAATTTTCATCTCTTCATATATATCTTTGGAAATATAGGCCAGGATTTTCCCCTCGGCGATTTGGGGGCGGGGCCCAGTCGCCGAGGGGAAAATGACACGGGATGACTTCGCGAGGAATCCCCGACATCATCCCGGGCCATTTAAATTTTTAGGAAGGTGGGCGGACAGCGAAATCAGCTGTCCACCCGCTGACCTGTCAATGGTCAATTGAGGCCATTGACAGGCTAGTTAAAGTACTTAAAGACCTGCCCGGCCAACCTTAAGGCTGGCCGGCAGGCCAGGAGCCCCAGCGGGCTTCTGATTATTCATGAAAGTTCATCCACTGGCAGGATGAAGTTTCATGTCTGTTTTGTACAAAATTAATAAAGTTTATGTGTTCTTTATTACCATGTCCCATCTCGTGTGACATTATCACGAGGGGGACATGTTAAATTTTTAATGTTTGCATTTTTAAAGTTTTTTTCGACTGTCACTATTCTCCATGAGACAGGACTTTGCCTCAGGGAGAAGTGCGCTCCTTCGCATGCATGCGCACTTTGACAGCTGAGGAATCCCTGCCCCCCCACCCCCCCACCCCCTGCACAGGAAGTACATAGCGCTTCCTGTCGGGAATGCCGCTGGGTGGCCCTTAATTTGCCTGCCCACTTAAAATGGTGGCGGGCCCCGTTTCAGTGGCGGGGATCGGCTGCCCGCCCACTGCCCATAATGTTTTCCCAAGTTTTCTTCCAAAAGTCCAACCATTTTCTTCAGCTCTGTAGTCCCTTTCTTGTACCTCTTGGCTTCCTTTTGGAATGCAGAACATTCCAACTGCCAACTGGTTTTTCAATTCTTTCCAGGCTGCAACTTCAATGAGTACCTTTTCTGCCTGCTGTTGTGCCTGGCTGTATTTCTGGTTGAGTTTTCCCAATTCCTGCTTTGATTTGTGATTCGGAGTTGTTATTTCCTCCTGTATCTTTGTGGCACCTCAGAAATTTATTTGTTCAGATCTCAAACAATTTGGTTCATGGAAGACTTTAGTTTATCATTTTCAAAGGTGTATATACACAGCTTGAATTTTGTGATTCAAATCTTCCAAGTCAGCTTTGATGCCAACATTTTCCAACCTTATTTAATTCCCCTTTTGCAGCGTTTGTGTATTTTGGACTTCATCAGATTGCTTTCCATTATTCACAGCCATCTGCTCGCTTTGCACTGCCACCTGCTGTTGCAGTTTGGGTAATGTGTGGGGGTTTCCAAAAACATATTCCTGGGATTCCTGGAAAGTTCTTAGTCTCTCTGCTGCCCTCATGTGGTTTGGTTGAGTAATGTTTTTACCCCTTTCATAGCTTTACTGGGAGCTTTTAATCCCTCTTTTTAAACTCTGTGCGCTCCAAAATTTGGATTAAATTTAATCGTCTAAGACTTTTAATATTTCATCAAAGGTGCTGAGGATTCATCAATGCCTTGCATGAGGATTACTTCATCCACAAGTTTATCAAACAAGTATAAAAACATATTAACCTGTACTACTTCTGATTTCTGACTTAATCCTGAAGTACTCCTGTAATCTAAAAATTCTCTTCTCTAAGATGCCCAATTTTGGGTCTGGGTTGTGCCTTGCCTCAGCCTAAATTGTTCTGCTAGTTTTAATATCCTATCTATGGCTATTTTTCATAACAGGTGAGTACCTCTACTTTTTCTTTCATTCAAGATGGCTCCGCAGTAACCATTTTATTTTTCTTCACTTTGTCCTTCTGCTGCTGGTCAGGCTTTGGCAGGCACCTGTTACACTGACAGGGCCACTTTTTAAAACTTATTCTGTCTGCTGGAAACACTTAAAACATCTAGTGGTTTTTTAAATCAGGGAAAATATACTGGAAGGTGATTTTAAGCTCTCCCTTCAGTTGTAAAACTCATTTTTCTCATTCATTCAAGCCCATAACCTGAATTATGGTGCCAGCTGTGGACCCCTTGCTGCAGCTTTCTGAATTTCAAGATGGTGTCACAGTTCACTTGTAAACAAAGGGATTTCTAGCTCTTGCTAGATTTGGGGCCTCCTCTACAATGCTGATCGCATCCAGCTTGAAAAGAAATCTTGAACAATGGCTGCCTGCAGAGTTCTCTTGCCTTGCATTTATGTTTAAAGTGGCAAATTCGTTGAATCCTGACTTTTGCTTGCCTTTAGCTAGGTTTAAAGAGTCGTGATTCTCCCAGAGTATTCAATTAACTATTTATACATTTTTCTGGACCAAGTGTTAAGGCGCTGACTTGGGGATTGAGTTTTTAGCAACAGCTTTTTTAAACTGCACTTCTGACTCTGAAATTTTTAAAGATTCCTCAGGACTTGCTATAGCCTGGAATTTTAAAATATTTAGCTTACCCTTGCTAGGTCTGCTGACTCTATGCTCTGGGATTTGAAGCTAGATTTCCAAAGGACATTTAATGGAATCATCTGCTACAGTAAGGAATTTTGAATTTCTGCCTTCAGCTTCCAAGCCTTTCTTTGGAGCCTTTTCTTGGCGACTCTTCCTGTGCTTCTGGAGCTTCATTTCAGGTCAGAATGCTTTGTTAAATTTTATTTAGTCTTTCTGTTTTTTCAGTCTTTCAGTTTTTCTCTGCATTTTCTGCCAGGTTTAGGGTTTTTCCACAAGCTGTTACCATGTTGTTGGGTGTTGGTTACAGTTCATAGGTCTGAAGAAGCATTTGCAGTCATTTGTAGGTGAACTATAAGTCTTTATTGACTCTTCAAACTACTTACAAATATAAAATAAAAAGTACAAGCTAGGAGCTGTGTCCATTCTTGCTGGGACATACCAACTCTGTCCAACACTCAACTGACCCTGGGTATGGATCATGTGCTCTTTTACATCAATATGTGGGCAGTACTGTACTCAGTCCCACATTAACCGTATATGTGCCAGACCCTTATACTACAAAGACCATTAATGTGAGGGGTCACACTTTCTCTTGCATCCTATACAGGAGTCTGAGAGAGGTGCTAGGGGGACCTTGTCACATATTGGAATAGTGTAGCCTCACATAGATCCTGTCTTTTTGCTGCCCAGTAGAGTAGTAGTCAAACACACATGACAATACACTGCACCCAGTCAGTAACTAAAAGCTTTGTTTTTCTAAATTGTAAAAAAAAAGGTCTGGTTGCAAAAATGAAATAGTGTCCATCCTTTGTTGGAAAGCTTTATTTTCCTGTGGCTCAGGTTTATCCAAAGCCATTAAAACTTCAGAAAGCAATGAATAATATTACTAGTTTTTGGTAACATGTCATCCTGCGCCCAGCAAGCTGATATCAGCAGCCAAACACTTTCTGTTCTGTTGGAAATGCTGACAATGCCCTGGGGAAAAGTCAGGATTATATTTTCTTGAGATCTCATCACACACACTCCAAAAGGTCAGAGTCATAGTGAAAGTGCAGCGTCAGTGCACTTGGGCCTCACATTACCAGGGACAAATGAGTCAACTAAGTTAACAGTGAAGGTAAAGCTTGAGGTTAATGTGGGGTCATGCAGCATTATCACAGGCCCGGCAGTATCCTGTGTTCATCGTGTTAAAGATTGATTTCTTCTCCCAGACTTTCTAAAACTTATTCTTTCCAAAGCCTTATGGTCTTCATTTCTGCTGCAATATATAAGTGATGATTTTACAAGGCTTTGCTCTCAGAGCAGAGTGGGGGCAAACAGGCAAGTGTATGGAGAGTAGGGTTACAGCACCACAAGCGTGATTCGATGACCCACACTACAGATGTTCTGCACTAGGAATGCAGCCTCACAAAATTACTCCCATTAAGTGTATAGGACATACTCGCCACCTCCCACCACCCCCTTCCCCCTACAATCTCCCCTCAATAGGGATGGTCAGGAATATGATCATGCCTGCTCAAGAACATGGTCAAGGGATAAGAAATTGTTTGCAAGCAAACTTGAGAAAGCCCATATCAACTTCAAACAGAATCAAACATTGTGGCAGTGATCAGCATGCCCTCAACAACAACAATTTGCATTTACGTGGTGTCTTTAAGACATCCCAAAATCCACAGGGGTGTCATCGAACAAAATTTAACACCAAGCTACATGAAGAGATATTAGACCAGATGACCAAAAGCTTGGTCAAAGAGGTAGGTTGTAAGAAGAATTTTAAAGAAGACGGGAGTGGTGGCAAGGTTCAGGGAGAGAATTCCAGAGTTTCGAGCTTGGACAGCTGAGGGCATCACCACTGATCAAGGAATGATTAAAATCGGGAATGCTCAAGAGGTCAGCATTGGAGGAGTGCAGAGATCTCAGGGAGTAGTAGGGGTGGATGAGGCTGCAGACTTAGGGAGAGGGTGAGACCATGTGCAGAGGACCAACTGGACAGAGGAGTTCCATTCCTGAAGTACATGGAGAAAAGGGGCATGTCAAAGGGTCACAAGTATGTGGATCGTAGTGAGATCTGTGAGATTGTGGCACAGCTGCAGTCATGTTATACATCAGTGCCATTATTTCCACAGTGGTTTCATTACTTAAATTCACATTCTTCTTCAATCCTTTTCAGCTCCCTTTAGTGACGTTTTGGGATTTTCTCTGCCCCTCTTGCTCTGGATACTTCAGTTTCTTTAGTTAAAAGACTTATTTCTTACCTTCATTGCCCTGGAAACCTGGATAAGTTTCTCATAGTGAGCCCATGATAACGAACAAAAAATCTTTCTGTAATTTTCTTTAGCTACTTATTCATCGTGTACATTTATAGGACCAACCTTCCATCTTGGAAAAACAGTGGAACATCACATCATCAGATTTTGTTTAGGATTTTAACTATTGAAATTACTTAGTTGCAGGAATTCTAATCAACCATCTACTTGTAGCCACACATATAACAAAAAACACATGCATAAACATACATACACACACATACCTACATACATATATAAATATAAATACACATATACCTATATAATATATATATATACAGTGAATGTTATAGTGATCAACCTCTCTAAAAATGGAAAAATTTTGCAATCGATGTGCTGTATATATTTTTTATTGACAGAATGTTTCTTCTAGTAATCTATTCCATCTGCAGGAACTTGTCTATTTTTCTCAATATCTTTCCACAGACCCCTGTGGTCTAAGCACAATGTCTGTCTCATAGTCCCAGGGATCTGAGCACAGTGCCTATTCCATAGAGCCAGGGGTGTGAGCCAGTGTCCATCAATATTAGTGATCAGGACATGCATGCAGCAGGTTGTGTAGTTTGCTGCGACATGATCCTGATGGTCTGTATATTTAATTGATCTTGGTGCTTCATTTGCAGTACCAAAGCAGATTCTGTAACATGTTCCTAATAATGATGCAGCATTCACAGACTCAGTTTTTGGAAGAGAAATTATTATTCAACCCCTCAGTGCAGCAGCTAAATCTATTTTTTAAAGTAATTGGTTTCCCTAACAGAACCATTCACTGCAAGTTGCCACACATGATTTGCTCTGACCTTGTCGAACTGAAGCTTTTGGGGACTAACCAGCCTTTTTCTGGCTTTATTTCATTGCAGGTATATCCAAGGTGCCTCATCCCCCAAGGACATGATGATTATAGTTGATGTGTAAGTACTCATTGGCTCAACCCTCACCAACAGTTCTGAAGAAGTCATATTCAACTCGAAACATTAACTCTGTTTCTCCCTCCACAGATGCTGCCAAATTTGCTGAGTATTTCCAGCAATTTCTGTTTTTAGTTCAGATTTCCAGCATCTGCAGTATTTTGCTTTTATTACATATCTAGGCGCATTATTTTCCCTGACAGGAAACTAACATCTAACATGTCTTGTACACACCATTCTGTTGGCATTCATTTCACATTGGATCATAACTTCTGACACACTAATTCACACAAAAATTAGCTGTTTTACCCAGAAGGATGTGAGAAATTGAAATGTGAGACAGGGCCCTGGAAATTCGATGGCCTGATTTCCGGCTGCAAAATGGGCACCTACATATTTTGATGGGGCATGTATGCTTGTTATACATACCATATGTGCGCTGTTTTAGTGGTAATGGCAGAAATTTTATGCATTGATTTTTATATTTCTTGCCAGTTTATTTTCATACTGCCTTTTTGTAGCTCTTAGTATCTGCTTTGTCTTCCTTTGCTATTCTTTGTATCTCATATTTACAAGGATCTGTGCTATAATTTGCATTTTTGAATGCCTTTTCTTTTAATTTTATGTTGTCTCTTACCTCATTAGTTGTCCATGGCTGTCTTTTCTGGCAAGTTTGTCCTTTAGAGATGTAATCTGGTTCTGTATCACGTTAATTTTTTTGAACACCTTCCACTGATCCTCCGTTGTTCTACAATTAACAGATTTGTTCAGTTTACTGTGGACGGCCTCTATCTCTTCCCATTGAATTCAGCCTTATCTAAATCTAGTATCTTCATAGCTGCTCCACATTTCTCCTTTTCAAACACAATGTTGAACTTAATTTTATTATGATCACTATTAAATATATGTTCATGCACCATTAGGCTGGTTCATTACTCAGCACTAAATCTAATATGGCATGTCACTTTGTTGGTTCTAGGACATGTTGTTTCAGACACACTCTCTAGAATTTCATTACCCTTTCGGCATGTGATAGTCTGCTTAGCCTAAACCACTCTACCTTTACTACATGCTTGTCTAATCTCAGCATTTATACAAGCTACCACTTTACAGCCACTACCAGAAGGACACAACTCCCACTGCAGTCCTAAATCCTTTTCTATTTCCTAATTCTACCCATAAATTCTCCTGCTTACCTCTCATTATATCCTCTCTTAACATTGAAGTGATTTCATCCTTGATCATCAAGGCTACTTCTCCCTTCTACCATTTCCCTTAAATATTATAATGAAGCTGTGTCTCATATTTAACCACTATTTTATATTTGACCACTATTTTAAATTAAAAACCTCTCCAACCAAGTATTCCTTGGGAAATCCAGAGATAAAAGAGACCTGAGGACTGCTGGATCTGGTAGGTAAGTGCCCTTCGACTTACCTTCTGGATCCACTTTACCTGCTTCACCAACCCACCATGTTTCAAAACCCTCGACCCTTCCGGTCTCCTGTAAACCTGCCATGTTCTCTGTAGTAGAAGGATCTGGTACATTAAGAGTCAACCTGGGGCTGAGGACAGTACTGCCCACCAGTGATGTAGAAAGGCACCTGACTAGAGCTTAGGTCAACAGTGTAGAGCTAGGTAGCAACATGTAAGGATGTGCCATGGAGTTCCCTCCATATCTGTACCCTCTACTGTAAATATGTACATGTTCAGTAATGTAAGTAAAGACTTCTTGGTAACTTCTACAAGACTGCTTAATGGTGTCTAAGCAGTGAATATGTCTGTGTGTGCATGCGTGCATGTGTGTGCGCACGAGAGAGAACATGTGAGAGCCCCCCTAAAAGTAAGTCTGACGCTGATGACCATGAGTGCTGCCTGAAGCAAAGTAGGCAAACAAACCTTGGGACAAAATCTTCCAGTTGGCGTGCAGGGGCGGGCCCGACATGCCAACGCGTAAAATGACACACAATGATGTCGAGTGTGCATCCCGAGATCATCGTACGCCGGCGCGATATTTCATTTGGTGGCCATGCAGAAATGTCAACAGCCTATCAAGGCCATTAAGAAATTAATTAACACAAAAACAGAATTACCTGGAAAAACTCAGCAAGTCTGGCAGCATCGGCAGAGAAGAAAAGAGTTGACGTTTCGAGTCCTCATGACCCTTCAACAGAATTAATTAAAGCAGTTAAGAACGCTGCTCGTCCAACCTTAAAGTTTGTGGGCAGGCGAAATGCCCAAGCGGCTTTCCTGTTTTTCAGGGAACCTCATCCACGGACAGGATGAGGTTTCCTGAAACTTTTAATAAATTAATAAATAAATTGTCATAAATTTACAAACATGTCCCCACTCACGTGACAGATGAGAGGACATGTTTAAATAAATTTTTAAATCATTTCTGTCATGATTTCATTATACATTCAATTCCCCTGAGGCATCTCCACGCCTTGGAGAGATTGCTGCAGTGCAGGCCCCGAATCTCCCTGCTCCACCCACCTGCACAGATAACACTTATCGGCCACACACTATATTGGGCGGGCCTTAATTGGCCCCCCCGTGTAAAATGGCGGCACGGAGTCGATTGCAGGCAGCGATCGGCTCCACGCCTGCTCCCACCCTGCCCGCCCGCCATAGGAAAAATCCTGGCTTTGAAGTCCCATGCGAAGTGCCGCTTGCCAGGTGCACATTGTTTGTGTACACTTGTGAAACATGTTGGCGTGCAATCATGCCAATGTGCCTGGATAATCCAGTGTGGGGATGAAATTATAATTATATGCAGATATAATTGAATGACATTTTGCATGTCCGGTGGCATGTGACAGGTGGAGCGGACGATTGCAAACTGGTTTCACAATGTTGTGAAATCGATTTTTGGCCTTCTCGCCATATTGTCCTCCCACACCTGCCATGACTCCCGACACCAACGGAGATGGAAAATTTTGGCCTATTTGTGTGCGAACATGTCTGTGTCTGTGGGCAGAACCTTCAGCTTGGCAAGCGGGGACGGGGCCTGCTTGCCAATGCGCAAAATGACATGCAGTGATGTCGGGCATGTGTCCTGATGTCACTGTGCATCATTCAGATTTTCAGTTCAGCGGGCGCGCATCCGAGTCGGCTGCATACCCACCGAACTGTCAAAGGCCTATTAAAGCCAGTTAACTGTCAATTGAAACAATTAACTGAGCTGCCCATCCAACCTTAAGGTTGGTGGGCAGGCGAAGAGCCCAGGTGGCCTTCGCATTTATCATGAAACCTCATCCTGCCCGTGGAGGTTTTTAAAGTCTTGTAAAAGTTTTTTAAAAAATGAATAGACATGTCCTAGCTCATGTGACAGTTTCACATGAGGGGACATGTCTTAAATTTCTTTTTTCCCTTTATTAAATATTTTTGAACTTAAACTAATCTCCCTGAGGCTGACTCAGGCAACCCTCGCCCGCATGGAGAGCGCTCAGCGCTTCCGAGTGCATGTCATGCTGGGCGGGCCTTAATTGGCCAGCCCACGTAAAATGGCGGCACCCATTCAATCGCAAGCTGCGCCCGCTCCCGCACAAACCCCCCCCCCGGACGGGGAGTGTGTGTCTTTTCCACACCTGCCACTGAACTTATATTCCAAAATGGAAGATTCCAGCCTATGTGTGGCTGTGTTCATGTGTCTGTTTTTGCGTGTGTATCTGTATGTGTGTGTGTGTCTGTCTGTCTGACTGTGTATGTGTGCACATATCTGTGTGCGTGCGTGTCTAACTGTATATTTGTACATGTATATATGTATATGTGTGTGTGCCTCGTTGTGCATATCTGTGTATGCATGCCTGTCTGTTTGTATGTATGTCTGTATATGCAAGTTTGTCTGCGTGCCTGTCGATATCTGTGTGTGTGTGAATCTGTGCATATTCATGTCTGTGTCAGACTCGAGAGGTCACTGCCGTGTATTTGCTCTACTTTCAGAAGCGGCAGTGTCAGTGGCCTTACCCTGAAGCTGATGAAGACGTCTGTCATTGAGATGCTGGACACACTGTCTGATGATGATTACGTTAATGTTGCTTCGGTAAGTACTGGATCTATTACTGCAAAACACATACCCTATTAAATTTGAGTATATTTACAGTAATTTTATTCTGTACAGAGATGTCCTGGCTATGGTTTGCAGCTGGTGGGTGATATAGTGATTGGAATTTCCTGTCATTTCATAAATAACCCTATCAATTTTTCCAGCTTGTGTCTCATTTTTAAGCTTTCCCAAAATCAGGTATGAGACAATTATAAACCATGTAATATTTTTGGAAAAGTCTCCAGGACCTCAGATTGATGGAAGTTGTAATTTCAATAATTTCTAGAAGGGTTCAGACGACCCGTTCTTTAAATGTACCTTGATATTATGTATACAAAGTATTGTAGGATTCTCAACCCTGCAGGTTTGGCTGGGAGTTTCCCGCAATCAGGGGTTTCTCCCCCAAGCCAATTTCCAACAGCCCAGGAAATCACCAGTCCCCCACCACCCAACGACTGCACCCAGCGCACTCCCCCCCCCCCCCCAGCCCCCACGTGTTTTCCAGTGCTCTGTGATGTCACTGATAAGCCACTGGCTCAGCTACATTTAACTGACCAACTCCACAAAGAGCCATGACTAAGTTGGAGTCCAGTGGAGAGGGAACAGAGGATTCGGGAATCAGCGGTATCAGGACTTCAGGAATCTGAGCAATTGGAGGCATCACTGTATGTTTCTTGGTTTCCCCTCTTCCCCACCCTTGGTTTCCCCCCACCCCTCTCAACTTGCCCGCTTCCCCTTCCACAGTTTCCCCTTTCTCAGCTTTCCCTTCTACACCTCCATCATTTTTCCCTCTCCCTGACCCTCAGTTTTGCCTTTCCCTTTCCCTCAGTTTCCCCTCACCCTACTGCTCCTCTCACCCCCTCCATTTCCCCTTTCCCTTCATTTCCCCTCTCCCTGGGTCTCCCCTCTTTCCCCTTCTCAGTTTCTCCCGTTCCTCGGTTTCCTCTCTCCCTCTCCCTTGTTTTCTCATCTCTGCCCTCCCTCAGTTTCCCCTCACCCTTGTTTTCCCCTTTCTGCCTCCCTCAGTTTCCCCTCTCCCTCTTGCTTGGTATCCCCCCCTCCTCCTGCTTATTAATGCCCTCCGGTAGGTTTAAACCTTTTTCTCAAATGTGTAAAGCCCACAAGTCGTGTTTCAGAAACCTGGGTGACGAAATCACTTCTAACTGAAGGCAGCAGCACTTTTTAATGCTGCGGTAGATGCAGGAAGGATGTTCCCAATGGTGGGGGAGTCCAGAACCAGGGGTCACAGTCTGAGGATATGGGGTAGACCATTTAGGACTGAGATGAGGAGAAATTTCTTCACCCAGAGAGCATTGAGCCTGTGGAATTCGTTACCACAGAAAGCAGTTGAGACCAAAACATTGTATGTTTTCATAGCTCTTGGGGCCAAAGGGATCAAAGGGTATGGGGGAAAAGCGGGAGCAGGCTATTCAATTGGATGATCAGCCATGATCATAATGAATGGCGGAGCAGGCTCGAAGGGCCGAATGGCCTACTCCTGCTCCTATTTTCTATGTTTCTGTGAAACTGTGAACTGTAAGATTTATGAGGGTCATATGCCATGTGATCCAGTGTCACATAGTCAGGCATCACATGGTTACATTTCATGTGGTCAGAATGTTACATGGTCAAGCCTCCCAGATTGCCTAAAACCAGGGTTGGCAACCCTAAGTGCACATCTATCACATGGAAGAAGTCATTTCACACTTCATCATAAATGCAGAAACAGAGAGAAAGCCAGTTACTTACTGGAGCCTGAAACTCACCAGTAGTTTCCAAGCTGCAAAGTTTCCTGACCAAAGTATGATTAAATTCTCCCATGGCACCTTCCCATGCAACCGCAGAAGGTGCAACCTCTCCTCATTGTCCAAGGGCCCAAACACTCCTTTCAAGTGAAGCAGCATTTCACTTGCACTTCCCTCAACTTAGTCTGCTGCATTCGTTGCTCCCAATGCAGTTTCCTCTACGTTGGAGAGACCAAACACAGACTGGGTGAACACTTTGCAGAACACCTTCGGTCTGCCCATAAGTATTACCCAGACCTCCCTGTCGTTTGCCATTTCAACACTCCACCCTGCTCTCATGCCCACATGTCTGTCCTTGACTTGCTGCATTGTTCCAGTGAAGCTCAACGCAAACTGCAGGAACAGCACCTCATCTTCCGACTAGGAACTTTACAGCCTTCCAGACTGAATATTGAGTTCAACAACTTTAGATCATGAACTCTGTCCTCCATCCCCACCCACTTTCTGATTTTCCCCCTCTTCTTGTTTTTTCCCAATACTTTATATAGATTTTTCTTTTCCCACCTACTTCCATTATTTTTAAGTGTATTTCCATCCATTGTTTTATCTCTACCTTTTAGCCTATTTCGATCCCTTCACCCCACCCCACCCCCACTAGGGCTATCTGTACCTTGCTCGTCCTGCTTTCTACCCTTAATTAGCACATTCCTTAGATAATATCACCACCTTCAACATCTCTTTGTCATTTTGTCTATGACATCTTTTGGTTATTTCCACCTATCACTGGTCCTCTATCCAGCTCTTCTTGTCCCACCTCCTCCACCCCCACCCCCCCCCCGCCCCCCCCCACCGCCACCGCCTTAAACCAGCTTATATTTCACCTCTCTTCTATCTTTACTTAGTTTTGTTGAAGGGTCATTCGGACTCAAAACGTTAACTGTGCTTCTCTCCGCAGATGTTGCCAGACCCACTGAGTTTTTCCAAGTATTTTTGTTTTGGATTTCCAGTATCCGCAGTTTTTTGCTTTTATCTTACGATTAAATTCTGCTTGATCTAAGGCAGTGTTTAATTAACAACAAATAAAGAGTCATAGCTTCGCCTTAGCAGCAGATGAAAAAACATTGGCCAATTGTGCAAGTTCTTTAAGTAGTGGTCTCACTTAAGGTTGACACAGGGCCTACAGTCAAGTGAGCAACCTCACACCCCAATTCACTCACTTTATTCATGATTTTGGGAGGGTTGTGGAATGAAGCAGTGGTACAGGCCTTACTAACTTTCCAAAGTTCGTAGAATGAGGTCACTCCAAATGTCAAGACTTCAACCCCCAGTATACACCTTCCTATTTAAATGCATGTATGACTGCTTGATGAAAGCTTGAAAAAGCAAAATACTGTGAATACTGGAAATCTGAAATAAAAATAGAAAGTGCTGAGAAAACTCAGTAGGTTGTTATAAGATGTGTGTAGTTCTGTAGGTCTCACAAATAGGTTCTGAGTCTTGTATAGTTTAACAGTAAGTGTTTATTAACTATGCATAATTATGTACATACTTAGGGTATAAGGCCTAAGCTAGGAGCTATCTTCATGCTTGTCTCTACACATGTCTCTGTCCAATCCAAGACTACCATCTAGACTCGGTGAGGTGTTTCTTTACATCACAGTGTGGGCAGTACTGTACCCAGTCCCACGTTAACCCTTTCTATGCCAGACCCTTGTACTACACCGGTCTGGCAGCATCCGTGGAGAGTGAAACAAAGGGCAGATACTTCCATTCCCAGCAGCAGTGGGAATTGTGGTGGGCGGGGCACTTAATTTGGCGAACGGCAAAAAAATCTGTTTCCCGACAGCAGGATAAGCGGTCAGAATTTTGTTCTCCCAACTTTCAAGGCAGTTCAAAGGCGGGTCCAGCTTCCCGATGAACAATGTTGGGAACCCTATTCACCTGCATTAGTATCTCATGCATGCTCGTTAAAAGGCCACCTTGTTGGAATTAGGTTCATCCTCCAAATTATGTTCCTCACCAGTGAGAATTTAGAACTTTCAGTTTGTGACTGCATATAAGTGGCGTGCAGCTGGTGAACTTCAATTCTTCCATGTCTGTGACATCCATAAGTGTTGCTTTCTCCTTCTTCAGGATCTCGCATAACCTCACTGGAGCACTGTTAATAAACGCTGCATTGGATAAGGGAGGCAAGTGAAAGCTGTAAGGGGCGGTGTGGTATGTTGGAAGACTGGAGCAAAGGCTGGACAGGGGAGGCAGGGTTATGGGGGAAGGGTAGGGAAAGTGTCTTAGAAGGCGAGGTTGGTGGTGCCGATGGTGGAGTGCTGGGAAGAGAACACAGGGTACTGGTGATAAGAGGAAACAGTCACAGTCAGAGAGGGGAGTGGGATTTAGTAGGGTTGCAGGTCCAGAGTGAGAGTCTCATAGGTGAAGGTCTCATTGGTAGGTCAATGAAGGGAACAAGACAGGTGGCTCAGATAATGGGAAGAGGTGGGATCGGGGTGGGCATGGGGATGGTTAATGCGTGTCGACTTTGAGGAGAGGAAAGGCATATGGAGGTGGACCATGATAGGATCCAGGGTAACAGGGGGGAGGTTCAAGGGTGACAGAGGAGAGAGGAATGGTGATATTAGGTGTGTCTGTGGTGATGAGAGGGAAGTTGGTGGGTGACACAGGGAGGGTAAAAGGTGGTGAACTGAGTTTGAAAGGTGACACGCACCATTTTTCCAAACTGACCTCAACCACATGGTTAGTCAGTTAGTGAGATCCCTCAATGTGGGAGGAAGCTCTTTTCAGGTGGATGGAGTTCAAGGTCAGCATAAATGGCCTCAGGGAGATCGGCGCCAAATTTAAAAATGGTAAATGTACAAAATCAAAATTTCCTTGACACGTCCCCTCATGTGATACCATCACATGATTTGGGACATGCCCATCACTTTACATCAAACGTTTATTAAATTTTTAAAAGCACTCATGAAACCACATCCCGCCCGTGGATGAGGTTTCATGCTTTTTCTGAAGCCCGCCAGGGCTCCCGGCCTGCCTGCCAACCCTAAGGTTGGACAAGCATGTCCATTGATGATAATGAGTTTGTCAATGGCCTCAATAGGCCGTTGACAGGTCGGCGGAGGCACAGCTGATTCGGCTGCGCCCCCACCAACCAGAAAATTGAAATGATGCGGGGTGAGGTCAGGAGTTCCGGCCAACGTCATCCCGCATCAGCGAGGGGGCCCTGCGCCCTGCTCGCCGACCTAAAGATCCTGGCCCAAGGTTCTCTGAGTCAACCTGAAGGAACAGAACATGAACAGAATGGGGTGCAAGTCATTAAAATGTTCAGAATGATAATAATACGAGTTTAATACCTGTTATCCAGGGAATAGCCATGTTTGTTTTATTTTGCAACAGTCATTCGTGCTTGAAGGAGTGAGGTGTAAGGTAAGGAGAGAACCTGAGCGAGTAAGCTGCAGGTGAGTGAGGTGCCAGTGAGGGGGGTATTTGAGGGATTATAGGGTGAGGTATCAGGGAGGGGGAGTATTTGAGGGAGTGGAGTTGGGTGTCTGGGAGGCAAAGTATTTGAGGATTTGTGGGGTGAGATATCAGGGAGTGGAGAGCATGTGAGAGAATGGGATGAGATGTCAGTGAGGGAGAGTATTTGAGGGAATGGGGTGAGATGTCATTGAGGGAGAGTATTTGAGGGAATGGGATGAGATGTCAGTGAGGGAGAGTATTTGAGGGAATGGGGTGAGATGTCAGTGAGGGAGGGTATTTGAGGGAATGGGGTGAGATGTCAGTGAGGGAGAGTATTTGAGGGAATGGGGTGAGATGTCAGTGAGGGAGATTATTTGAGGGAATGGGGTGAGATGTCAGTGAGGGAGAGTATTTGAGGGAATGGGGTGAGATGTCAGTGAGCGAGAGTATTTGAGAGAATAGGGTGAGATGTCAGTGAGGGAGAGTATTTGAGAGAATGGGGTGAGATGTCAGTGAGGGAGAGTATTTGAGGGAATGGGGTGAGGTATTAGTGAGGGAGAGTATTTGAGGAGTGGAGTGAGTGTCAGTGAGGGAGAGTATTTGAGGGAGTGGTGTGAGATGTCAGTGAGAGGGATTATTTGAGGGAATGGGGTGAGATGTCAGTGAGGGAGATTATTTGAGGGAATGGGGTGAGATGTCAGTGAGGGGGATTATTTGAGGGAGTGGGGTGACTGTAATTGAGGGAGAGTAGTTGATGGACCGGGGTGAGATGTCATTGAGGGAGAATACTTGAGGGAGTGGGGTGAGTGTCATTGAGGGAGAGTATTTGAGGGAGCAGGGTGAGGCGTCTGGGAGTGGAGAATGGCAATTCCACAGCTTCAAAGCTGACAGGAATTACGCTCCTCCTCCTCTCACATAAGATCGCTAAGGAAAGTGTTACTCAACCAAAAAACCAAATCAAATCTCTGCGTGCTATAGAATTCCCTGAACAATCTGTCCCAATGCCCACTGTTCTTATCCATATTTAGCTCACTTAGTAATTTCTGCCTCTGGGGTTGATTTTATCTCATGCAAACTGATATTGCAGACATTTGTACATGGTGAGACAGTGGAGTTGCTTTAGACCACAATCCCAGAATCAGGGAGAGCTGAACAGGAATATTCCCCTTGTGTACTGAAAGCTCAAGTACCCAGCAGAGCTTTATTTTTACTGATCTAAATCCCAAACTGGCACTCACAGCTAGGGCAAATGGAGAGGGCTCCTGCTGTAACTGTTACTGGGGTTGTAGGTTAATATTCGTATTGGAGCATCCATTTCTTTTGTGTGATTAACAATTCAATGCAGAAAATCAGTAAGACAATGGAATAGAAGCATCAGGCAGTGTAACAATTGAGAAAGATGATCAATTGAGAAATGTAATACTCCACACGAGTATACATCTCTCCCTGCTGCAATCTTTGATCTTCACTCACTATTTTTGGTAGAACGATAGTATAAAGAAATGAATTGAGCCATGGTCTTTAGACTCCCTACTGACTCCTGCCAATATATAAACACTGATGTTATGGATACCTTTGATAGTTTTATGCAGTGATAAACTTGCTCAGCAAGCAAGTGCATTCACTGTTCTCCAGCACCAAGCTTGCCACTGGCAAAGCATAGCTGCTACTCTCCCATTCCATCTAGGTTGACCTTAAGAGAGAACATGCATTTATGCAACAGCTTCCACATCTTCAAGACATCTGAAAGCCCTTCAGCCCAATGAATTACACAAGCATAGTTAGCCATTTTGTGCGCAAATATGGCCACCAGTTTTTGTACAACAAGATCCCATAAATATCAATAAGATAATCTGTTCTTATTGGAGTTGCAGCCAAGATTATGTGCTCTCATCTTTGGAGGGAGACCTGACTCCAAATGTTTCTGACTGGGAGGTGAGAGCACTAGCATAGACAGCCTTCCTCTATACTAGCGATACCCTATTTTACCTGCTTTTATCCAGCTAAAATATTCATGCCACTTGCTCTCAAACAGGAAATCTCCAAAATACTATTTCACAAAATCAACAAATACTGTAAGAACACCCTATCCTTGACATCACCATCCCCCCCACCCTCCACTGTCACACTATTTGAGGAACCAACAAAAAAGATAAACTACTCACTTAACCTAATATTCTGCTTCCTTTTTCAGCTTTTTGCTGAAGTTGTAAATTTAATCCATGTTTTGGACTTGGGACACTGAGGATCTGTTTGAAAATGAACAAATTGTGTTGCTACGGATGTTATCATGAAGTATAATTGCATACATCACATTAAATGGCCTCTTAGCATTTTTATTCACTTGATTTAAGACTCTGCATTGGGAAGGTTAATAACTCCTGACCTTCACACTAATTGCTATTTACCAATTAAATGGAATCAGCCAGGCAATTTTAGTCTATTTTCTGATTAAAAGTACCCCTAGGACCTGCCCCACTACCTCAGTTAGTAAATTCATGGCACCATGTGGACCTGAGAGTCCCATGTTTACCCTTAGTCTGGGTTTAGTTAGCTGACCCCTGACAGCAGTGATAGGGACTCAGTAGTTCATATTGAAGAGGGCAAACGGCAACCAGGACTCCCACTCCTGATTGCTACCAATGACCTGTAAGGGAAAATACATGTTTGTAAAATGCCCATACTGAATAGACTCACAGGGCAGAATCTTCCCATTGGCGTGCGGGGGCAGGGCCCACACGTCCATGCGTAAGATGACGCGTGGTGACATCTGGCGAGTGTCTCGACGTCACCGTGCACCATCGCGATATTTCACTGGGTGGGCGGGCGATGATGTCAACACACGCCCGCCATTAATTAACGGGCCACTTACGGCCCTTGACTCACCAATCGACGCCAATGTTTTGGCGCCCATGCAATCTTCAGGTCACCGCAACGGGCAGGCAGGTAGGACAATTTGTATTAACCTTATCCATGGGTGGGATAAGAGGGCTCACTGGGGTTGCGAGTGTGCACAGTCACGTATTTATTTTTGAAAGTTTTTGAAACTTGCCTGTGTGATCTGCAGTACTTCAAAACACATACCAGCTGCTTTTTTTGGATTCTTAACCTTCAGGTCAGCACTCTGCTATGAGTAATCTTTTCTGGGCCTGCAGGTTGCAGGAAGCCTTCCTTTAGCCTGGGAACGGAAGCTGAAATGTCCACTGGAGGCAGCTCCTCTGAGGAGGAAGGGAGGGCTAGAAGGGGGAGGAGGCCAGGAGTGCACATTCAGCCTCCAGGGGAGCCACAGTGGACAGGATAAGGCACAAGGGGCGCAGGACCAACAGGAAGTCCAAGGCAGAAGGGGCCGCAGAAGACGCCACTATCCTGCTGCCAGGGTATACATGCGGCGAAGCAGCTACCTCAATATGTTTGAGGTGCAGTGCCGAAGGAGGCTCCATCTCTCAAGGGAGACAGTTAACTATATCTGTCAAATGATAGGGCCTGAGATCTCTGCTAAATGTGTGGGTGGACACCCCATGCCAGTGGCTCTGGAGATTACAGCTGCCCTCAACTTCTGTACCTTTGGCTCCTTCCAGGGGTCAGTGGGTGAGCTTTGCAGTGTCTCCCAATCAGCTGTCCACACTTGTGTCAAGCAGGTTACAGACGCTCTGTTCAGAGGAGCATTGACCTTCATCCACTTCAGCTGGGACCAGGCAAGCCAGACACAGTGAGCCAGAAGCTTCGCGGGTGTTGCTGGCTTCCCCCGTGTCCAGGGTGCAATAGACTGTACACATGTGGCCATTAAGGCGCCAGCAGGTGAGCCCGGTGCCTTCGTCAACAGGAAGGGCTTCCACTCCATGAATGTGCAGATAGTGTGTGATCACAGGATGCTGATTCTACAAGTCTGTGCAAGGTACCCAGGCAGCTCCCATGACGTCTACATCCTTTGACGCTCCCAGGTGCCGGGGCTCTTCAGTGCTCCAGCCCGGCTGGATGGCTGGCTGCTGAGTGATAAGGGCTATCCCCTCAGAAGGTGGCTCATGATGCCACTCCACCATCCAATATCAGAAGCTGAGCAGCGGTACAATAGGAGCCACACCTCCACAAGAGCTGTGGTGGAGAGAGCCATTGGTCTACTCAAGATGTGCTTCCGATGCCTGGACTGCTCAGGGGCGAACTCCAGTACCCCCCAGATCGTGTGTTGCTGATGGTGGTTGCATGCTGCACTCTCCACAATTGTGCACTGGAAAGGGGGGACACAGTGGACGATGAAGACATCAACACATTGGCTGCGGCTGCACACGATGAGTTCAGCAGTGAGTCTGAGGATGAGCATGCACAGGGAAATGCTGAGGGCATACTCCAGGGAGGCATGGACACCTGGGAGGCTTTTAATCCAATGAACCTTCAGCTAATACACCACAGATGGACCTCCAGGACAAGCCTAGGCTGTAGGCTCAATACTCGACACCTAAGTGCAAAATCTGCCAGGTTAGGAACTGTAACTAGGGCCTTGTTAATAAAGCTGAATGTCCAACAAAGCACTCATTATAGTTTTGGAAACCATACACATGCAGAAGAAAAGAGGCACCCTCAGCCATGGTGACATATCTGATTTTAATCTGTCAAGCAAACAACTTATTTAAAAAAAAAGACAATAGTGTTACAAATCAAAACAAATCATAATGACCTCATCTTGGGCCAACACAAAAGCACCAGTGAAAAACCCGTGATGTGCCTAAGGTGCCCTGTGTTTTTGTTTCCGGGTGCTACACCTTGGTGCTGCCCCATCGCTCGGAGTGGCATCTGAGACAGCCTGCTGACTCTGCTGTCCTGTTGGCCTCGAACACCTTGGCGGTCGTTCTCTGGCCTGTGGAGCCTGTGCTGGCCCCACCTAGGAGGGAGCTGCCAGTTCCACAGCTGGCATCTCCGCAGTCGTCGCAGCCTCACTGGATGCGATGGTCACTGGGAGAGCAGCAGAGGAGCTGCCACCCTCATCCGGAGCGCCCTGAGAGGAGCCCACAGAGATGCCAGGCAGCTGCTGCGCCGACGTGAGGTCACTTTGGACCTCCCGACTGACCATGGATGGATGGGCACCGAACTGGGAAACTTGATGCCCAGACCATCTCCTACACTGGCACTGACCAGCTGAGGTCAACGCCGATGTGAGATGATGGTCAGAGCACATCCCTGGGAAGCCCTGAGCCCCTCCACAAGAGTCACCACTCTCTCCATGGAGGACACATGGCGCTCGGACATGTGGCTCATTGCTTCAGCGATTGTCCGCATAGACTCTTCCACCACAGAGACCAAACCAAGCATAGCCTCATGTATCTCCCCCAGATGCTCCTGCAGACTTAGCCGCATTTCCTGCACCTGCTGCGTCGCGGACGACTCCAGAGGCACGTCATCAGGCACCAACTGAGCATGTGCCTGGTCCCCTGCAATCCTCCGACTGCTGGTGCCATGGTCACTCTCTGTCTTTGCCAGCTCCTCTGGTGACTGTGAAGTGCCCTCACCACTGTGTCCCGGGACATTAGCTGATGTTTGAATTTCCACCAAAGTGCTAGTATCTGTGCTGGTGCCTGCCTCGCAGAAATGGTGTGATGCTGGTGAGACTTCAGGCCCCTCAGGTGTGAGAGATGGCCTCTGCTGCTCCTACTCCCGGCCCTGCTCCGCTGATGCTGAAAGGAAGAACAAGGACAGAGGATCAGTTAATCTGGAGATAATGACAAAGTGCATCCCTGTCCCCCGGGTCATTATGCGCTCATCCTTCCATAACCAATGGTCAAGCCATGTTGCAGACTTCAATCAATTAACATTCAGCAGTGCTATGGCTGTTGGGAGAACAATTCTGGCCTCACTGTTGATCATAAATACCTGGCCGTGGCACCCCAGCCTCACCGACACCAGTGGACCTGGGAGCATGGGCCTCTCCAGATCCAGGGCCTCCTGCTCGAACTGGCTAAGAATGGTGATCTGCGCCTGGCTGCCGCCAGTCCTCGCACGTTCTGCTGCGTTATGAGCATTCTTCTCCTGAAGATGAGAGATGAGCATTGATTAGTGCAAATTGCACATGGACTCTCTTCACACACGGCCCATATCAACCAGAGTGGGGCATATCAGGTGTCTCCCTACCACGCTGCTGCTGAACACTCCCACAAAGATGCTAGGCCTGCTCTCCACACCCTCCCCCCTTGGACACATGCAGTCCACATCACATTAGGCACCACGTGGTATATCCTTCCATAACAAGGAGGCGCAAGCACATGGAGCACAGCAGATGGCTCGTTGCCACACCACCTTGAAGCTCCCCTCCCAGGATGTCATCACCCTGACTTGGACATGTCTTGGAGTTCAAACACAGCGCAACAAGTTGTTGAAGTGCTTGCGACACTGGATCCAGGTGCGCTGCACCACATTGTGGGAGCTCACCACCTCCACCACATCCTCCAAGTTAGAATGTGGAACTCACTACCTCAAGAAGAAGCTGAGGCAAATAACATTGATGCATTTAAAGGGAAGCAGGATAAACATATGAGAAGAAAGAAATATAAGGATATGTGAATGAGGTTAGATAAAGAAGAGTAGGAGGAGGCTTGTGTGAATCATAAACACAGCACGGACCTGTTTCGGTATACTTTGCAGTATTTGTTAAGATCTGTAGCTGCACCTTTCAACTTGCAAACACTCATCACAAGCTGGAAAATAAGTAGGAATGTGAATGTGTTGGGGTTCAGCACAATGCATTTCTCATTTATATAATACCATTAATATAGTTAAACGCACCAAGGGGCTACTTGGGGAAGAGGTGGTGTAGTGGTATTGTCACTGCACTACTAATACACAGACCCAAGGTAATGCTCTGGAGACCAGGGTTTGAATCCCACCATTGCATTCAATAAAAGTCTGGAATTAAAAGTCTAATGATGGCCACAAAATCATTGTTGTAAAACCCATTTGGTTTACTAATGCCCTTTAAGGAAGGAAATCTTCCATCCTTTTGTCTTCTGAAATGGCCTAGCAAGCTACACACCATCAAACCGCTAGAAAGTCAAGAAGGACCACCCGCCATCAACCTAGGCACCGGAAATGGCACCCTGCAAAGTCCTCCTGACCAACATCTGGGGGAGAGCTGACTCATATACTGGTCAAGAAGCAGCCTGATATAGTCATACTCACGAAATCATACCTTACAAATAATATCTCAGACACCACCATCACCAACATTGGGTATGTCCTCACCCACTGGCAGACACAGCAGAGGTGGCAACAGAGTGGTATACAGTTGGGAGGGAGTTGCCCTGGGAGTCTTCAACATCGACTGCAGGCCCCATGAAGCCTCATCACATAAGGTCAGACATGGCAACCTCCTGCTGACTACCCGCCACCCCCCTCAGGTGATGAATGAGTACTCCTCCATGTTGAACACCACTTGGAGGAAACACTGAGGGTGACGAGGGCACAAAGTACTCTGGGTGGGGTCTTCAATGTCCATCACCATGAGTGACTCGGTAGTACCACTACAGACCGAGCTGACCAAGTCTTAAAGGACATAGCTGCTAGACTGGACCTACAGCAGATGGTGAGGGAACCAACAAGAGGGAAAAACATATTTGACCTCATCCTCACCAACCTGCCAACTGCAAATGCATCTGTCCACAACAGTATTGGTAGGAGTAACCACCGCACAGTCCTTGTGGAGATAAAGTTCCACCATCGCATTGAGGATACCCTCCATCGTGTTGTATGGCACTGCCATCATGCTAAATCGGACAGCTTGCGCACAGATCAAGCAACTCAAGAATGGGGAAACTATGAGGCGCTGTGGGACATAAGCAGCAGCAGGATTGTACTCAACCACAACCTGTAACCTCATGGCCTGGCATATCCCCCGTTCTACCATTACCTCCAAGCCAGGGATCAACCCTGGTTCAATGAAGAGTGCAGGAGGGTATGCCAGCAGCAGCACTAAGCATACCTAAAAATGAGGTGTCATCCTGGTGAAGCTACATCACAGAACTGCTTGCATGCCAAACAGCAGAAGCAGCAAGTGATAGACAGAATTAAGTGATTCCACAACCAACGGATCAGATCCAAGCTCTGCAGCCCTGCCACATCCAGGTGGAGGACAATTAAACAATTCATTGGAGGAGAAAGCTACTCAAATATCGCCATCCTCAAAGATGGGAGAGCTGAGCATGTCAGTGCAAAAGATAGGCCAAAACATTTGCAACAATCTTCAGCTAGAAGTGCTGAGTTGATAATCCATCTTGGCCTCCTCCAGAAATCCGCAGCATCATAGATGCCAGTCTTCAGCCAATTTGACCCAGTCCACATGAAATCAAGAAACAGCTGAAGGCACTAGACACTGCAAAGGCTAGGGGCCCTGACAATATTCCAGCAATAGTATTGAAGAATAGTACTCCAGAGCTTGCCACACCTGTAGCTAAGCTGTTCTAGTACAGCTACAACACTGACATCTACCCAGCAATGTGGAAAATTGCCCAGGTACGTCTTGTACACAAAAAGCAGGACAAACCCAACCCGGCCAATTACCGCCCATCGCTCTACTATCGATCATCTGTAAAGTGATGGAAGGGCTCATCAACAGTGTTATCAGGTGGCACTTGCTTAGCAATAACCTGCTCACTGACCTTAGTTTAGGCCAGGCCACTCAGCTCCTGAACGCATTACAGCCTTGTTTCAAGCATGGACAAAAGAGCTGAGTGGCCTGGCCTAAACTAAGGTCAGTGAGGTGAGGTTAGAGAGACTTGCTCTTGACATCAAGGCAGCATTTGATCAAGTGTGGTGTCAAGGAGCCCTAGCAAAACTGGAAGCAGTGAGGGTCAGGGGGAAACTCTCCACTGGTTGGAGCCATACCTAGCACAAAGGAAGGTGAGTGTGGTTGTTTGAGGTCAGCCGTCTCAGTTCCAGGACATTAATGCAGGAGCTCCTCAGGTTAATGTCCTAGGCCCAACCATCTTCAGCTGCTTCATCAATGACCTTCCTTCCATCATAAGGTCAGAAGTGGAGATGTTCGCTGATGATGTTCAGCACCATTTGCAACTCCTCAGATACGAAGCATTCCATCTCCAAATGCAGCAAGACCTGGACCATAACTGGGCTTGGGCTAACAAATGGCAGGAAACATTCATGCCACACAAGTGCCAGGCAATGACCATCTTCAACAATAGAGAATCTAACCATCACCCCTTGACATCCAATGGCATTACCATCACTGAATCCCCCACTATCAACACCCTGGGGTTACCATTAACCAGAAACTGAACAGGACTAGCCATATAAATACTGCGGCCACAAGAGCAGGTCAGAAGCTAGGAATCCTGAGACGAGTAACTCACCTCCTGTCCACCATCTACAAGGCACAAGTCAGGAGTGTGATGGAATACTCTCCACTTGCCCAGATGAATGCAGCTTCAACACTCAAGATTGCCAATCAAGCAGCCAGCTTGATTGGCACCCTTTCCAGAAACATTCACTCCCTCCACAACCGATGCACAGTGACAGTAGTGTATACCATCTACAAAATGCGGTATAGGAACTCACCAAGGCTCCTTAGACAGCACCTTCCAAACCTACAACTGCTACCATTTAGAAGGACAAGGGCAGGAGACACTTGGAAACACCACCACCTGTAAGTTCCCCTCCAAGCCACTCACCATCCTGACTTGGAAATATATCACTTTTCTTTCACTGTCACTGGGATACTGGAACTCCCTCCCTAATAGCACTGTGGGTGTACCTACACCACATGGACTACAGTGGTTCAAGAAGACAGCTTACTACCATCCACTCAAGAGCAATTAGGGATGGACAATAAATGTTGGCCTTGTCAGTGATGCCCACATCCCATGAATGAACAAAAAAGATCAAACAAAATTTGATGCCAAGCTACATAAAGATACATGTGGGCAGTTGAACAAAAGCTTGGTGAAAGAGGCAAATTTTAAGCAGTGTATTCAAGGAGGAGAGAAAGGTGGAGAGGTTTAGGGAGGGAACTACATAGCTGAGAGCCTTGGCAGCTGAAGGCATGGTCACCAACAAAGCAATGAAAATTGGAGATGTGCAAGTGGCCAGTATTGGAAACAAACAGAGAACGTTCACGTCTAAAGAATTGAAATGAGTTTTGTCTCATGAATGAACGAGTGTGTATGCATCAGTTGTGAGCTCAGGAATGGATGTCAATACTATAAGTAGCCAGAACCAACTGCTATCAAGGTCAGAATAACTGGGACTGTCAGTGCTTCAGGCTCGATTTGGACCTGCAGAAGTAGAGCGAGGTCAGGCAGCAGTTTGTGCGAGATAAGGCACCTTTGGGTCTGGTTGCTAAATGGTAAAATGAGATTTTTCTATTCTTTATTACACTGCGGAGAAAAGTAGATAACCATGCTAATCAGAAGCACAGTGGGAAAAGGTTTGTGCTCTCTACACACTTAATGTGATACAGAAGCTTATCATTCTGTTGAAAAGATTGAATTTTGTCCCATTGTTCTCTGACTGAGAGAAATATATGTTGACCATTGCAGTTTGAATTCTAAATCACACCTTTCGAGACGGCTGGCAATGATATTCAGGATACTGTCACTCACTGGATCCCATTAGAATCACATCTCCCTTTTGAACAGAACCCATGTTATTAAACTGAACTGTCGCTATGCCTTTGCTCTCAAATACATTTTGCCTATTGATTCACTTTAGCTGGAGTGTGTTGTTCTGGAGGATGTCAGGATTCTGAGGGAAAGGATTCAGCAACTTGTTTCTTGAGAGTTATTGGAGTTGAATGGCTGGCTGCCTTGTTGATTTAGTAGTCAGGTTTGATAGATAGGCATTTGGCTCTTTATTGGATAAAAGCAAAAAACTGCGGATGCAAGAAATCTAAAACAAAAACAAAAATACCTGGAAAAACTCAGCAGTCTGGCAGCATCTGTGGAGAGGAGCATAGTTAACGTTTCGAGTCCGCATGTTTGTTGGGTTAGATTCTTATTTGGGTGTTAATACCGAGATTGTGAATTGGCAGGATCAATGAAGATCCCTCAGGGATCTAAACTAGAGCTCCAGCTTTTCATTATATTTAGATGACTTAGATGAAGGAATAGAGAGTTGTACATCCAAGTTTGCTGATGACACCAAGTTAGGTGGCACAGTAAGTAGTGAGAACAAAAAGTTGCAAGGGGAGATTGATAAGATTAAGTGAGTGGACAACACTATGGCAGATTGAATTTAATAAGGGGAAGTGTGAGGTTATCCACTTTGTACCCAAGAAAGATAAATCAGTGTATTCCTAATGGCGAGAAGCCAGGAACTGTGGAAGGTCAAAGGGATTTAGGGGTCCAAGTACAGATCACTGTAGGTTACTGGATAGGTACAAAAGGAGTTCAAAAGGACATTAGCTTTCATTTGAAGGGAACTGGAATATATAATGTAAAGCATAATAAGCAGGCGCAAGAGCGGATGATTTGACCTTTGAGCCTGCTTCACTATTCAGTACAATCATTGCTGACCTTCTACCTCAGCACCACCTTCCCGGATTATCCCCATATCTTTAGATTTCCTTAAGATCCAAGAATCTATTGATCTCTGCCTTGAATATACTCAGTGACTGATCATCCACAGTTCTCTGGGTGAGAGAATTCTAAAGATTCACAATGTTTGGAGTGAAGAAATTTCTTCACATCTCAGTTCTAAATGGCTGATCCTTGTCACCCGCAGTTTGAGATTCTCCGGCCCAGGGGAAACAGCTCCCAATATCATCCCAAGATCACCTCCCATTCTTCTATCATCACTCAAATGGTCGCAAATCTTTGGTATTCTCTACCCCAGAGGTTTGGATGCTCCATCATTGAATATATTTAATGCTGGGATTGTGATGTTTGTATTTAATCTTTATTTTTTTTGTAAAAGGACATTTTAGTGAAAAGGAATTGTTATATAAAACCTGCCAGTAGGGTGTGCTAAGTCCTGGATGTATTGCCCTCTAGTGGAAATAAGGAATAAAGGAACCTTCTGTTTTTCATACCAGAAGTTGGAGTTCAGAAGCAGATAGCTGTGTGTATTCTTAATTATTAGGAAGTGACAAAACACTTAGGGATAGATAGATTTTTGGTCTCTCAGGGAATCTATGGATATGGGGAGCAGGTGGGAAAGTGGAGATCAAGCACGATTGCGGCGAATGGTGAAGCAGGCTCTCAGGGCCGTATGGTCTATTCTCGCTCCTATTTCTTGTGTTCTTATTGAGATGTTTAAGACAATTAAAGAATTTCATTGGGTGGATAGAGAGAAACTATCTCTGGTGCGGGAGACTGTAAAATTAGAGCTATGCCATTCAGGGGTGATGTTAGGAAGCACTTCTTCACGCAAAGAGTAGTGGAAATCTGGAACTCTACCTCAAAAAGCTGTGGAGGTTGGGGGTTAATTGAAAATTTTAAAACTGTGATTGATAGATTTTGCCAGGGAAGGTTATTAAGGGATTTGGAAGCAAGGCAAGTAAATTGGGGCACCAATCAACTATGTTCTAACTGAACAGCTTGAAAAGCTGAATGACCGACTCCTGTGCCTTTATTACTGACGTGTGAAGTGCTTGTTACTTTATTAGTAAGTTTTGTGAGTCAAATAATCAGGAAAAGCTTACTAAATCTGACCAAGTTTTGCCTGACTGTTTGACCTGCAAAACATTTGTGGCAAAATTACTATCTATTGCAACAGCATTTCTTTCAAGCCCCATCCCGTACCATTCCATCCTTCCTATGCCATTCCTCTCATACTGTATCCATCCTATTCCTTTCATTCCTCTCAAATTATCACCTTTCCATTCCTCCCATGCCATCCCATCCCCTTCATCTCATACCTCCCATGCATTCCCCCCACCCCCCACCTTCCATGCTGTTCCACCCAATCCCACCATGCTGTTTCTCCCCCTCTCCTCCCCAATCTCATCAGCCAGGGTAATTTTGTTGTTGGAACCCCCTTGCCTTCCCACCTTTGTTAGCCAGATTCGACGCTTAGGTCGAGGCTGAGTGAACTAGCCAGTTTTCTTCTTATTATGTTTGGACACATGCAAAGTCAAGGCTGCATTTGATTCGGTATGGCAGTAAGGAGCCCTGTAGTAAAATGCAAATATTCAAGAGAATTGGGGAAAGGATTTTCTATTGACAGGAGTCATACCTAGCACAAAGGAAGAAGACCTGGACAACATCCAGGTTTGGGCTGATAAGCAGCAAGTAATATTCACGCCTCACAAGTGCCAGGCAATGACCATCTGCAACAAGAGAATGTCTATCAAACTATCAAAACTCAGCCAGGCAGTGAAGTAAGGAACACTGAATTGAAGTCCTTTTTCACTTATTAGCTTTTATTTGCAGAGATACAAATTGCATTCCAAACACCTCCAACAACACAGTCCTGTTTTAGCCTGTTCCAATGAGCCCCCAATTAATACCCTGAATACAATTAAGATCCAATGAATGTACAGTTAACACTAGCCACCTCCCATTTACATTAAACAACATCCTTGTCATTGAATCCCCCATCATCAACACCTTGGTGTCACCATTGACCAGAAGATTAACTGGACCAGCCACATAAATGCTGTGGCAGACCAAAGACTGGGAATTAAGATATGAACATAAGAAATAGGAGCAGGAGTAGGCCATTTGGCCCTTTGAGTCTGCTGTGCCATTTAATAAGACCATGACTGATCGGATTGTGGCCTCAAGTCTACTTTCCTGCCTGGAAACCCTTGACTCCCTTGTAGATTAAAAATCTACAGATTAAAAATCTGTCGAACACAGCCTTGGATTCTGCAGTGAGTATCCCACTTCCAGACTCCCCAAAATCTCTTTGCATCACCTACAAAGCACAAGTCAGGAGTGTGATGGAATACTTCCCACTGTCCTGGATGGGTGCAGCTCCCACAACACGCAAGAAGCTCGACACCATCCAGGAGAAAGCAGCCCACTTGATCAGCAAACCATCCACCTCCTTAAACATTCACTACCTCCACCACTGATGCACAGTGACAGCAGTGACTGCAGCAACTTGCCAATGCTTCTTCAACAGCATCTCCCAAACCTGTGACCTCTACCACCAGATTTTATGGGCTCCCACACCTGTACAATGAGACTTGGCTGGGCCACCAAACCTACAGGATGCGTTTATCCCACTAGAGGTCAATCCAGAATTGCAAGCCAGGACTGGCTGGAGTGGAGTTCGAATCCTGCACCATCAAACCCAGGCAGGAATGCTGCACTGAGTCAAAGGCTTGTTCACTGAGGTGAATGAGGGCATTTGATTAAAAAAGAAGTTGAATAGCAGGACAGGATGAAGATAGGAATCTGTAGATACTGATCTCACCCCTGAGAAAACAATAAGTCAAAGAGAATTTAATCTGCTTTGAGTTTCATCATCACTCAGCAATAATCCAACATTTATGATGTAGCCAGTTTCCATTCTATCTGATAATCTGGGAGCATGTCCTTGTTGGAATGTGTCTTCATTCAGAAGCAGATTGCTGATAGCATAGCTAGTATAGTGTAGTGTCCTGTAAAAATGTTTGATATCTTTCATGTACAAATACCCATTGATTTCTCTAGAACAGGGATGATTTTTTATTATTATTCTTTCATGGGATGTGAGCATTGCTGGTTAGGCCAGCATTTGTTGCCCATCTCTAATTGCCCTTGAGAAGGTGAGAGTGAGCCACCTTTATGAACTGCTGCAGCCCGTTTGGGTAGGTAAACCAATTAGATGTAATTCCTAGTGGATGGTGGACTTCGAGTTTAACAAGCGATGGATTTTAGTCAAAGAGCTTGCATTAAAAAGCTATCCCAAAGTCTATGTGTGACAGCTGTAGAATTGGTGAGAGGCATTACATTTTGTAATGTTCCCCTCCTAGGCATCACCAATCAACCTGTAATCTATCAGCAGACGAGCTTGTCTGCTTCCTCCCCTTCTCATCAGCAACTCTGCCATCCGCAGCAGATGGGCCTGAGGATTGCTTCAGCTCAGCATCATCATACCATTGGCTGCACTTCAATCGCCAGTTAATTGAGGTGAAAGATCAATGTTTCACAGTAAAGATATTTTCCCACTGTGAGCTTGAAGTTACTGCCTTCATTTCCTATAATCTTGGAGAGCAAAGGGATCATTATCTCAAACAGCCAAATATCTCTACTCAGATAAACGAATTGGAGAACTGCAGAGGCCAAAGGTGTAGCCAAGCCAATACCGCTCTGATAATTCATACTAGCTCCAGTAGGAGGGCGCGTTGCCTCGATTATAAAGAATTCAGAAAGCACAATTATTTCTCAGTACTTATAAGCTATCTGTGTTTGGGGAATGGTTTTGTGAGTGTGTCAAACTTCAGTGTGTGGGAAAGGATTTTTGTGAATGGAATTTAATGTCCTTCCCATGGTAAGCTTATTGGCGAAGGGTGTTTAATCAGGCGAGAGGGTGGGGTCCACGCCAATTAAGTTTGTTTTATGACAGATGAGGGGGGGGTCTCACCATCTGGGGAACATATATACCTGAAATTCTCATAGAAACACTCCCCACACACAGATAACTGATATGAACAGACGTTCTTCAGAGATATTTATGTGGATTGTTGCAGAAATGCCCGTTGACAGACTTCCTGCCCCCTCATCATTTGAAGCCCTTAAGTGGGCAATTAATGCGCATTTAATGGCCTCATCCCGCCACCGCTTGTATAACCCAAAGACAGGCAGAGGTCTCACAATGTGGGGAACACAGATATCTGAAGTGCTCATAGAAACACCCTCCACATACAGATAACTGATATGAACAGACTTCCTTCAGAGATCTCTATGTGGTCATTAACTGCTGAGAGGCTCCTGGGTAAAAAAGTGGTGGAATCATTCAAAGGCACTCAGTGCCTGATCGAGGGACTCGGCATCGGGAAGGAATGCTCCACCGGATACACCGTCCCTGGCCCTTGCTGCCAAAACCCCTACCACTGTGACCCTCACCCTATGACTCTTGTCCTGCTATCACACACCTGTGGCCTGGGATCCACCAACAATATTAGGCCTTGGTCGAGTGTCACACCGGCAGCAACCATAGCCACCCAGGTGGTGCTGCCGTTCAATAGATCTGCTTCTGATTGGCCAGCAGCTCTCGGCGAGTGGGACTTCTGCGGTCCTTGATCTCAGTTAAATGCTTAAGTGCCACTAAATTCAATGGGCCTTCCCAAAAAGAGACAATGTGGGATACTCGCCAGCTCTTCAGGAGGTGGGCGAGACTCTCATCACCTCAATTAAATGCCACCCAGTGAGTGTGTTAGATATTGATCTGTGGGGAGAGTATCAGAGAATGTGTCAGATATCAGTGAGCGGGGAGAGTTTCAAAGAGTGTGTCAGATATTGGTGAGTGGGGAGAGTTTCAGAGAGTGTGTCAGATATCGATGTGTGGGGAGAGTTTCAGAGATTGTCACAGATATCAGTGAGTGGGGAGAGTTTCAGAGAGTGTCACAGATATCAGTGAGTGGGGAGAGTTTCAGAGAGTGTCACAGATATCAGTGTGTGGGGAGAGTTTCAGAGAGTGTGTCAGATAACAGTGTGTGGGAAGAGTTTCAGAGAGTGTCACAGATATCAGCTCGTGGGGAGTGTTTGTGAGAGTGTCACAGATATCAATATGCGGAGAGAGTTTCTGGGAGTGTGTCAGATATCGGTTGGTAGGGAGAATTTCAGAGCATGTGTCAAATAGCGGTGAGTGGGGAGAGTTTCAGAGAATGTGTCAGATATTGGTGAGTTGGGAGGGTTTCAGACAATATGTCAGATATCAGTGAGTGCGGAGAGCTTCTGAGTGCATGTCAGATATCGGTGTGTGAGAGAGTTTCTGTGGCCCCGTTTTTTACCATGACAGAGAGCCTGGCATTTCCCATCTTTGTGAGACAGGATTGGAGTTGGTACAGGGTTTGCGCTTATGCAATTGGCCACTTAAATCACCAGCTGCCTCCACTGAAGTGGGATTTTGGAAAAACAGGAGTGTGCAATCTGTAGGGTGCAGATTGGAACAGGTAAGAGGAGGTCTGAACTTGGTGGATTCATTTGGATAGCCAGGGTACGTACCCCTTTGGAGAGGTTCGTTACCCCTTTGGATAGGGTCCCTGGACACCTTTGGGAGAGGTAAGGCACCCTTTTGGAGAGGTAAGACACCCTTTGGGATTGTTAAAAGTTAACATGATGATGCACTTCTTACGTTCAAAAGCAGTGGAACTGTCAATCTGTAAAAGAGCTCTCCAACTCTCCAGGAACTGTCCAGCTGTCAAGGAAATGTTAAGGAGTTGCTCTACTGTCAAGGAGCTGTCCAGGAATTGTCCATTTGTCGAGGAACTGTCCAACTGGCCAGGAACTGTCCAGCTATCAGAGAAATGTCAGTGAATTGCCCCAGCAGTCAAGGAGCTGTCCAGGAACTGTTCAGCTCTCCAGAAAATGTCCCAGCTATCAAGGAAATGTCCAGCGGTCAAGAAAATGTCCAGCTGTCAAGAAAATGTCCAGCTGTCAAGGAAATGTCAAGAACTGTCCAGCTATCAAGGAACTGCCCAGCTGTCAAGAAAAAGTTAAGGAGCTGTACAGCTGTCAAACCTGTCAAAGCTATCCAGAAAATGTCAAATCTGTCAAGGCACTGTCCAAGAATACCAGGTGAGTTGGCATGGAAGGTGTAAGGGCAAAGGGTGGAGGTATGGGTTGGCATGAGTTGGCACAAAGTTGGCATGGGGGTATAAGGGCCATGAGGGGTGGGTAGAGTGTAACTAAGTTGGCATAGTGGTGTGGGGTCCATGCAGGTGGGTGAAGGCAAGGATTGGCATAGTTTGGCATGGATAGGGCATAGGGAGAGTGTGGAGGTTGTGAGAGCTGGAGGGTATTTTTGTTTTATTATATTTTACTTATTTCACGGCGCCAGAGCACAGAGGCAGGCCTTGCGCCCAGCTCACCTCCACACCCAGCAGCCTGTGGATTTATTCTGGGGTCGCTCGCACCAACTTGTTTTTCAGCCCGCACCCATAACCAAAAATCTGCGCCTGTAAGTGTGTCAGATATCAGTGTAGGAAGCATTTCTGTGAGTGTGTCAGATATCGGTGTATGCAGATTGTTTCTGTGAGTGTGTCAGATAGAAGTGTGTGGAGAGTGTTTCTGTGAGTGTGTCAGATAGAAGTGTGTGGAGAGTGTTTCTGTGAGTGTGTCAGATAGAAGTGTGTGGGGAGCGTTTCTGTGAATGTGTCAGATATTGTTGTTTGGGGAATGTTTCTGTGAATGTGTCAGATATTGTTGTGTGGGGAGTGTTTCTGTGAGTGTGTCAGATATTGTGTGGGGAGTGTTTCTGTGAGTGTGTCAGATATTGTTGTGTGGGGAGTGTTTCTGTGAATGTGTCAGATATAGGTGTGTGGGGAGTGTTTCTGTGAATGTGTCAGATATTGTTGTGTGGGGAGTGTTTCTGTGAATGTGTCAGATGTAGGTGTGTGGGGAGTGTTTCTGTGATTGTGTCAGATGTAGGTGTGTGGGGAGTGTTTCTGTGAATGTGTCAGATATAGGTATGTGGGGAGTGTTTCTGTGAATGTGTCAGATATAGGTGTGTGGGGAGTGTTTCTGTGAATGTGTCAGATATAGGTGTGTGGGGAGTGTTTCTGTGAATGTGTCAGATATAGGTGTGTGGGGCAGGTTCCTGTGAATTTGTGTGATGACCTTTGACCCAAAATCTGAACAGTAAAGATAATGTGTAATTCTTTGAAATGTCTTTAGAATCTATAATTGTTTTTAGGAATGTTTGAAAATGACTGAAAAGTTTCTATCAATTATAAAGCGACCAATCGTAATTTTCTTGGATAATAAGAAATACTGGGTCATGTGACCAGGCAATCCTTGACCTGGAAGTTGTACCAACAGGAATGAAGTTATGACCAGAAGTCATGTGGCTGGAAAACACAAAGAAGAGCTTCAGGCACAGGAGAATTACAAGCAGGGGAGCTGGAGGGTGAAGGTGATCTGCGCACAGATGCAGACACAAAGAGAAAGCAAACAGAGACAGGAAGAGGAACCACACCAAATTCTTCTGAAGAAGTTATGATCATGTGATCTTATGAGAAGAAGCAAATCACTCTCAGGAAGAGGGACAGATTTCCTGTTTGGCAAAAGAAGAGACAAGAGCTGTTGGAGGCAATGTGCGACCTGCCTAAAGAGATCTAAAACCTGGAAAGCTGTATGAATAGCTGGGAGACGCCGCTGGGTGTCTTCCAAGAAGTAGCCAAACTGTAAACAGGGGTGTTGTTGGTTCATCAATTGAAAAGGAGCTCTGGAGAGCTACACCATCAGGACTGTCATGAACTAAGCAAGAGACAGTTTGTAGAAATATGCCTTGCTGATGATAAACGTGCCTGTGAAACTTGAAGGTGAATGCAGTGTCAGATAGGACTCCTGAACTAATCTGCGTGAATAAAGAACAGCATATTGTGGAACTGTGTAGCTACATAGTGCCAATTTGTGCAGGGAGTGATTGGATGCTTGAAGTTGTGTAAGATGTATCTTTGTTGTATTGACCTGTATTTAAAGTCAAACTTACCTTTTTATTGTTTGCCTGTTAATTCATGTTTAAATTGCACTGGTTCTGATTAGTGTTAAAAGTAAAAGTAACAAAAAGTGAAGTCTTTGTGGTAATTTCTTCATTTGGGTGTCATTCAGTAAATTTGGTTATTTTAGTTTATGGTGCCTTAGTTCATATCAAGTCCAGTTAATCCGTCACTCCGTGCTCACTAATCTACAGTGATTCCCAGTTAAACAACTCTTCAATTTTAAAATTCTAACTCTTGTTTTCAAATCCCTCCATGGCCTCATCCTTCTCTATCTCTATAATCTCCTCCAGCCCCACATCCCACCAAGATATCATTGCTCCTCTAATTCTGGCCTCTTGAGCATCCCGGAATTTAATCGCTGCACCATTGGTGGCAATGCTTTCAGCTGCCTAGGCCCTAAGCTCTAGAATTCTCTCTGTGAACATCTCCGCCTCTTTATTTCACTTTACCTCTTAAAAATGCTCCTTAAAACCGACATCTCATCTGCCCAAAAAGCTTCTTATGTGGCTCGGTGTCAAACTTTGATTGCTGACACTCTTGTGAAGTATCTTGAAAAGTGCCTTTGAAATTGAGCCTTCAGAAGACTCGAAATGTTAACTTTGTTTCTCTCTCCACAGATGCTGCTAGATCTGCTGATTTTTTCAGAATTTTCTGTTTTTATTTCATATTAACATTGGGAAGTGTGTGTACTTGGGTCTCGCATTGGCTTTTTTAATTCATTCTTTGGATGCGGCTGTCGCTGGCTAGGCCAACATTTGTTGCCTATCCCGAATTGCCCTTGAGAAGGTGGTGGTGCGTGCCTTCTTGAACTGATGCAGCCTGTTTGGTGTCTCCTGTTGGGAGATGTGAGTACTACTGTCTCACTTAGGTGGTTGTGACTATTAGGGCTGAATTTTTGAAGGACGGCGGCGGTGAGACCTGAGGCAAACAAGCTTAGAATTTCTTGCTTTCGGTCAACATGTCGGTTTGCCAGTGAGGTCTCAGCACTGAATGGTTTTCCAAAAGCAAGTATTGGCTAACCAATAAAGGCATCTAAGGGACCTTTTCTCTGCTGTAGACCTCCATGACCTCAGCTCTCCTGCACCAATTTCTGGTCAGCAGGTGGGCCTCTGTGGTAGCTGAAACAGAGCCAGTGAGAGGAGGTGGCTTCTCAGCAGCAGACTGGGCATGTTGTGGGGGAGGGCAGTACTCCAGTTGGCTTTCTAAACCATCTGTAGTTGTGACTTCTAAATGACCATAGTTGCAGCTGCTGTCCACACTATAGAGGGGATCTCCCTCCACAATGGGGGTCTGGTGCCATGGATGTTTTCATTTTTAGTATTTTTGAACATGCTACATCTTGAGGCATCCACCTTGAAGCATCATCTCTCTCCCTTACATGCATTTTCAGGGAATTATACAAATGAAAATTGTTTTGTTGATTGGTTGCAATTGGTTATTGACCACTTGACTGTTTTGCATTTAGACTTTGAAAACACAATTGGTCTATGAATGGTTGATAAGTGGCTCCTGATTTGTCATCGGCCTGTGACTGGTTGATAAATGGCCAGCTGGTTTGATATTGGCTTGTGATTGGTTGATAACTGGCCTCCTGGTTTGTCATTGGCCTATGATTGGTTGATAAATGGCCAGCTGGTTTGATATTGGCCTGTGATTGGTTGATAAATGCCCAGCTGGATTAATATTGGCCTGCATTGTGAACACTTGATTTGTGCTGTTACTTGACCGGCTTGTCTTTTTCTCTTTTGCAGTTCAACGATGAAGCCAATCCTGTGGCTTGTTTCAAGCAGCTGGTCCAAGCCAATGTACGGAACAAGAAGGTTCTAAAAGATGCCGTGCAGGAGATGATTGCCCAGGGAGTCACAGATTACAAATCAGGATTCAATTATGCCTTTGATCAGCTACTCAACGTAAGCACAATGAAACAAAACAGAAAATGCTGGAAAAATTCAGCAGATCTGGCAGCATCTGTGGAGAGAGAAACAGAATTAAAGTTTTGAGTCCATATGACCCTTCTTCAGAGCTGAAGAGAAGTGGAAATGTGATGAAATGTACACTGTTTAAGTGGGGTGGAGCAGGTGGAGCTGGATAGAAGGCCAGCGATAGGTGGGGACAAAGGAGGGATTGACAAAAATGTCATGAACTAAAGGACAAAAGGAGTGTTATGGTAGTGGTAAGGGCTAAAAAAAGGTGCTGATAGTGGCATAAAGGTAAGAAAGCAGAATGTGACAATAGCAGAACAAGGGCGGTGGTGGGGAAAAAATAGGATAGAAAATGGGATTAATCAGGAGATAAAACCACAGATAAATGAATAAAAATAAGTGGATAAAAAATAAAAATGAATGTAGAAAAACATTCATTTTTATTTTTTATCCACATGTTTATATTTTTTTATTCATTTATTTGTGGTTTTATCCCCCCCATCCCATTTTCTATCCAATTTTTTTCCCATCACCACCACCCCCCTTTCCCCACCCCATTCCTTACAGGGCTATCTCTTACTTGTTCCATGTTGTTCTTTCACACAATGCTACCCTTGCTGTGCTATTATCACGTTCTGCTTTCTTACTTTTATGCCACTATCAGCATCTTTTTCAGCACTAACCAGTGCTCCCTTTGTCCTTTAGTTCATGACATCTTTATCAATCCCTCCTTTGTCCCCACCTATCGCTGGCCTTCTCTCCAGCTCCACCCCACTTAAACATTGTACATTTCATCACATTTCCACTTCTCTTCAGCTCTGAAGAAGGGTCATATGGACTCAAAACTTTAATTCTGTTTCTCTCTCCACAGATGCTGCCAGACCTGCTGAATTTTTCCAGCATCCACAGTATTGTGTTTTTATCTTATTAAGCACAATGAAACCTACCAATCACCCTGAGAATGGTCAGCTGATACTTTTTTAACTCACTGACTTGATTACAGGAGGAAAGCGTTGTCCTCCTTTAATCTTGAATTGTCGACTCGTTAATGGTTGGTTTTAGAGTAGTGATTAGTATTTAGCAGAAGAAACAGGTGTTGATCTGGGCCCTGCTGCAGTGCTTCACCATCTGCATCCCCTGCTTCCTCCATGTACATGACATTCCAACTGAGCATATTAATTTAGCTCTTCCACTTTTCTGAGTCAGTTCTCCTGTTGTTGCCATGAGTAATAAGATTCCAAATAAGAATAGAAACTGATTTTTTTATTTATTCTTTCATGCAATGTGGTTGACACTGGCAAGACCAACATTTTTTGCCCATCTCTAATTACCCTTGAACAGCACGGCTTGCTAGGCCATTTCAGAGGGCAGTCAGCATTATGAAACTAGCTTTCAATTCCACATTTATTTCTTGAATTTAAATCTCACCAGCTGCCAAGATGGGATTTGAATCCATGACCATAGGGCATTAGTCTGGACCTTTGGATTACTAAGCCACTGACAAATTGTGAAGAAAATGCAATTCAGCATTATCAGAAATGTTTGTAAATCTGGGGGTAGGCATTTGTCTGGATGATGGTACAAAATAGGCGATACTGGATTAGTCACCCATTCTACTCAGCCCCTGATATTCAGTTCTCTTGCCTATAACGTGTGGCTGATCCAATAGTTCCTGTTCTGTGCCATGTTCCAAGGCCAATTTCTGCCCCGATCTCTTAAAATAGAGTACTTAGTAGAGACATGCCAATTGGTTAAAGCGTGGTGTCAACTGGTTTTATTCCCGAGGTAATGGTATCATCTGCAGTGAGCATGAGCAAGTGTTGGGATAGGGAGTATGCAGGCTGCCTTTCACTCCCAAGGACCTAGATTCTTGGCTGGACTGCTGGTCCAAATTTTAACCATGAGAATTTGAACAATCCCTGACCAAGCCTAGTTGGTCCAAAACATGAAGATTTTCATAATTTGATGCTAATCATATGCCATGACACTAGAAGTAAAAGAGATCAAAAAAGATGTGACAATATTTTAGTAAGGTGGAGGGAGGGGAATAACTGATAAACTAATCAAACTTAGAGAGGATAATACCTCTGGCCTGGAAGGATTGTATAAGCAGTCAAAAAATGGATATTAGAGACATTATTAACATTTTAAAAATGAACAAATAGTGAATAGTACCAAGTACAGCACCTAATGTGATTCTTGCATTTAAAAAGGGAGTTCGTAGAAAGAACAGAAAGGCAATATAAAATAAAGGGTACAATTCTAAAGGGAGTGTAGGAGCAGAGGGACCTGAGTATAAATATGCATAAATCATTGAAGGTGGCAGGACAAATTGATGGCATGGTTAATAAAGCACACAGTATCCCTGGGCTTTATTAATAAAGGCATAGAGTACAAGAGCATGGAGGTTATGTTGAACTTGTATAAAACACTGGTTCAGCCTTAATCAGAGTATAGTTTCCAGTTTTGGGTGCCACACCTCAGGAGGAATGTGAAGGCATCAGAGGAAATGCAGAAAGGATTCACAAGAATGGTTCCAGGAATGAGAAACTTCAGTCATGAAGATAAATTGGAGAAGCTGGGACTGTTTTCCTTGGAGAAGGGAAGTTGAGAGTAGATTTGATCGACATATTCAAAACCATGAGGGGACTGGACAGAGGAGATAGGGAGAAATTGTACTGATAGGTGGAAGGATCGAGCACCATAGGACACGGATTTGAGGCAATTTCAAAGGAAGCAATGGCAACATGAGGAAAAACTTTCATGCAGTGAGTGGTTAGGATCTGGAATGTGCTGACTCGAGTGTGTGGTTGTGGCAAGTTCAGTCAAGGAATTCAAGAGGGAGTTGATTGTTATCTGAAAAGGAAGAATGTGCAGGGTTATGGGGAGAATGCGAGGAAGTGGCACTAGATAAATTGCGCCTTCGGAGAGCCACTACAAGCATGATGGGCTGAATGGCCTCCTGTGCTGTAACCATTCTGTGATTCTGAGACAAATCTAGGGAATGTTGTCTTCGGCTGCTCCATGATTTGAGGATGATGTCTACTCAGGGTCATGTGTTTCTGCCATGGGTCTTCATATGACTGAACAGGTTGATTCCCAACCCATAGATCTTCACACACGTAGGGCAGGGCATCCCACAAGGTTGTGGGATCCAGAGTGCAGAATTTTCTTCCTTTTCTTTCCTTCTCTGCTGCTGCTCTGTCTCATCATTAAGACGTTGTGACTCAAAGTGTGATGCAGCTTGATGGACAAGTTGGCGCCATTCTGAATGATTGGTAGCAAACTTCTTCCAGTCATTAAGGTCAATGCCTTTGTAGCATTTCCTTTGCCCTCCTCTAACGTTGGCATTTGAGAATTAAGAAAACAAAACCTGGTGGAGGAAGTGCTTTTTGGTCACTCAGACATAGTGTCCAACCCATTGAAATTGATTTTGCAGGAGTTTTGCCTGAATGCTACTGGAGCCGGCTTCAAGAAAGACACTAGCATTTGTTCGACAGCACAGGAGTGTGGTGATGACAATGGCTTTGTACACTAGGGGCAGAATTTTGCCCTTGGCGTGCGGAGGCGGGCAGGGACAGTCGGGATGCTGACCATGATCGGGCCCGGAAGGCAATTTCACGCTGGCCGGCCAATTAAGGCCTGCTCAGCGTGAAATACAAGCAGCAGCACTGAGTGCCGCCTGTCCGGGAGGTGGGGACGGAGGGGTGGGGGAGAGGAGGACGAGCTGGGCAAGTGCGACCTTCGCGCATGCACATAAGTGCATGCTACATAATCCCCCGAGGCAGAGAGCTGATCAGGGAGATGAAGATGTATGAAAAAATATAATTAAAAAAAGTAAAAATGTAATGAAATGTCCCCTCATGACTCTGTCACATGAACAGGGACGTTTTATTAATGAAAAAATAAATTTTTAATTTTTTTTATTTGCTTTTGGAAACTCAATCCTGCCTGTGGATGAGGTTTCCAAAAAAGTGCAAAGGGCGCTTGGCTTTTTCGCCTGCCCACCAAACATAAGATTGGATGGGCAGCAAAATATTCCTTTTAATTACCTTTTTAATGGCCTTAATAGGCCTTCTAATTGTTGGCGGGCGCGCTGCCAATTCCTACAGCGCCGCCTGCCCGCCGAGCTAAAAGTTTTACCCCAGGACTTTTGTTGAATTGTGTAGGTCTTGAGCTGTTGGAATGCTGCCTTCTTGACTTGCAACCTTGGGTTGTCTGTCAGGCAATGAAGGCTGCTCTTTTTTGTTCTAGGAGTTCACATATTTCAGCATTCCTTTCAGTTGGACTAGCCCTGGCGACAATGATGCCAATCTTCTGAGCACAGGAATCAGGTACAGCTGACTTTATTCAAAGAAGTTGATGATCTGTCCAGTTAGCGTCAGTCCCCTCCATGGGTGGAGTGATACAGGTATCACTTAGGTCTTTGACCCAAACAATAGCATAATCCAGGAGGTGCCGCCAGTGCTTTGATCTAGGATGCCTCCATGTTTTCTTTTAAATTTGTCCTTCTGGTGGAAGAGGTTATCTGTTATATTCAGGCAATGCTGAGCATACTTTGTAAGCAGGAGGACATCTTTTGTGTTTCTCCCAGTTGTTCCACTCCAGACATTGGATCCACAACAAACCCTGGCATTTAAGTCCCCCAGAAGAGTGATCTTTTTTTCTTTTGGAATGGCAGTGAGGACTTCAAGGCCAGAGTAGAACTTCTCTTTAACATCTTCATCGGAATCAAGGGTCACAGCATAAGTGCTGATGACAGTGGCTTATTGGTTACGACTGATCTGTCGGTGAAGTATTATGAGTCTTTTATTTATACAATTAAAGAATTCTGGCAGTGCTTTCAAGATCCTTTTCTGGATGGCAAAACCAATTCCGTGGACATGAGGCTTGCTCTCAGCCTTGCCTTTCTAGTAGAAGGTGTATCCCCCACTTGTTCCTTCAGTTGTCCCTCCCTAGGAAGATGGATCTCACTGAGGGTGACATGGTGGTGAAGTGGTAATGTCGCTGGAGTGGTAATCCAGAGACCCAGGCTAATGCTCTGGGTACATGTGTTCAAATCCTACCATGGCAGCTGATGGAATTTAAATTCAATTAATAAATCTGGAATATAAAGCTAGCCTCAGCAATGGTGATCATGAAACCCATTGTAAAAACCCATCTGGTTCATTAATGGCTTTTAGGAAAAGAAATCTGCCATCGTTACCTGGTCTGGTATCTGGTTACTCCAGACCCACAGCAATTTAATTGATTCTTAACTGTACTCTGAAATGACCTGGCAAGATCAGTTCAAAGGCAGTTAGGGATGGGCAACCAATGCTGGCCTTACCCAGCCTTGAAGTCCTTACTGGATGCCCACATCTCATAAAAGAATAAAGAAAAAAATCAATTTGGAGTCATGATACCAGGGAACGTATAGACCAATTAGCTGAATGTCAATGGTAGAAAAGATAATGGGATAAGATAGGATAAATATAAGTGAAAGATATAGTAGAAAACCATCTAGAAACTATGGATATAGTAAAGAGTAGTCAGCATGGTTTTCAGAAGGGAAGGTCATGTTTCATCAATCTTTGAAAAAGAAACAGAAAGACATGATAAGTAATGCAGTAGATGAATAAATTAGGATTTTCAAAAGATTTCAACAAGTTATCGCAAGGTAGACTCAAGATTAAGGTCAGAGTATGTAGACAAACAAACAACTGGATAGGAAGCTGGCTACAAAACAGAAAATAGAGAGGAGAGGTGAATGGTAGTTGCTCAGATTTCCAAAAGGCAGAAAGCAGTGCTGCACAAGGATCATGCTTTATCTGCTCTGGAAGTGTTTGATGAGACACTGTAGAAGATTTACTGTGCATCTAACCCCATGCTGTACACGTCATGGGAGTGTTCTTAGGACAGTGTGCAGAGGGAACTTCACTCAGTATCTTAGCCAGGCTGTGCCTACCCAGGGAGCATCTGCTAGAACAGAGTAGAGCGAGATTTACTCTGTATCTAACTCGTGCTGTACCTGCCATGGGAGCATTTGATGAAACAGAGGGAGCTTTACTCTGTACCTACCCCCATGCTGTATCTGTCCTGGGAATGTTTGATGGGGACAGTGTAGAGGGAACTTTACCCTGTACCTAACCCCATGCTGTAACTGCTATGGGGGTATTTAATGGAGACAGTGCAAGGGGAGCTTTACTCTGCATCTAACCCCATGCTGTACTTTTCTTATTCACTTGCGGGATGTGGACTTTGCTGGCTAGGCCAGCATTTATTGCCCATCCCTAATTGCCTTTGAGAAGGTGGTGGTGAGCTGCCTTCTTGAACCGCTGCAGTCCATGTGGTGTAGGCACACCCACAGTGCTGTTAGGAAGGGAGTTCCAGGATTTTGACCCAGAGGCTGTGAAGTGGCTTGGAGGGGAATATCCAGGTGGTGGCATTCCCATTCATCTGCTGCCCTTGTCCTTCTAGATGGTAGTTGTTGTGGGTTTGGAAGGTGCTGCCTAAGGAGCCTTGATGAGTTTCTGCAGTGCACCTTCTAGATGGTACACACTGCTGCCACTGTTAGTCAGTGGTGGACAGAGTGAATGTTTGTGGATGGGGTGACAATCAAGCGGGCTGCTTTGTCCTGGATGCTGTCAAGCTTCTTGAGTGTTGTTGGAGATACACTCATCCAGGCAAGTGGAGAATATTCCATTACACTCCTGACTTGTGCTTTTTAAATGGTGGACAGACTTTGGGGAGTCAGTAGGTGAGTTACTCGCCACAGGATTCCCATCCTCTGACCTGCTCTTGTAGCCGCAGTATTTATATGGCTAGTCCAGTTCAGTTTCTGGTCAATGGTAACCCCGAAGATGTTGATGGTGGGGGATCCAGCGATGGTAATGCCATTGAATGTCAAGGGGCAGTGATTAGATTCTTGGTGGAGATGGTCATTGCCTAGCACTTGCGTGGTGCGAATGTTACTTGCCACTTGTTAGCCAAAGCCTGGATATTGTCCAGGTCTTGCTGCATTTGGACATGGACTGCTTCAGTATCTGAGGAGTTGCAAATGGTGCTGAACATTGTGCAATCATTGGCGAACATCCCCAATGACCTTATGACAGAAAGAAAGTCATTGACGAAGCAGTTGAAGATGGTTAGGCCTAGGACACTACTCTGAGGAACTCCTGCAATGATGTCCTAGAACTGAGCTGATTGACCTCCAACAACCACAACCATCTTCCTTTGTGCTAGGTATGACTCCAAACAGCAGACAGTTTTCCCTGTGATTCCCATTGACTCCAGTTTTTCTAGGGCTCCTTGATGCCACACTCGGTCAAATGCTGCCTTGATGTCAAGGGCAATAACTCTCACCTCACCTCTGGAGTTCAGCTCTTTTGTTCATGTTTGAACCAAGGCTGTAATGAGGTCAGGAGCTGAGTGGCCTTGGTGCAAATCAAACATTGTCATTGAGCAGGTTATTGCTAAGCAAGTGTCCCTTGATAGCACTGTTGATGACACCTTTATGATCAAGAGTAGACTGATGGAGTGGTAATTGGCAGGGTTGGATTTGTCCTGCTTTCTGTGTACAGGGCATACCTAGGCAATTTTCCACATTGCCAGGTATATATATCAGTGTTGTAGCTGTACTGGAACAGCTTGGCTAGGGGCACAGCAAGTTCTGGAGCACAAGTCTTCAGCACTAATGCTGGAATATTGTCAGGTTCCATAGCCTTTGCAGTAGCCAGTGCCTTCAGCCATTTCTTGATATCACGTGGAATGAATCGACTTGACTGAAGACTGGCATCTGTGATGTTGGGAACCTTTAGAGGAGGCTGAAATGGATCATCCACTTGGTACTTCTGGCTGAAGGTTGTAGCAAATGCTTCAGCCTTATCTTTCGCACTGATATGCTGGGCTCCTCCATCATTGAGGATGGGGATATTTGTGGAATCCCCTCCTCCAGTTATTTTTGATCGTACACCACCATTCACGACTGGATGTGGCAGGACTACAGAGGCTTAGGTCTGATCTGTTGGTTGTGGAATCGTTTAGCTCTGTCTATCACTTGCTGCTTATGCTGTTTAGTATGTAAGTAGCCGTGTGTTATAGCTTCACCAGGTTGACACTTCTTCATTTTTAGGTATCCCTGGTGCTGCTTCTGACATGCCCTCCTGCACTCTTCATTGAACCAGGGTTCATCCCCTGGCTTGATGTTAATGGTAAGGTGGGGAATATGCTGGGCCATGATTGTGTTTGAGTACAATTCTGCTGCTACTGATGGTCCACAGCGCTTAATGGATGCCCAGTCTTGAGTTGCTAGATCTGTTTGAAATTTATCCCATTTAGCATGGCGATGGTGGCATACAACATGATGGAGGGTATCCTCAATGTGAACGCGGGGCTTCTTTTCCACAAGGACTGTGTGGTGGTCACTCCTATCGATAGTGTCATGGACAGAGGCATCTGCGGCAGGCAGGTTGGTGAGGATGAGGTCAAGTATGTTTTTCCCTCTTGTTGGTTCCCTCACCACCTGCCACAGACCCATTCTAGCAGCTATGTCTTGTAGGATTCGGCTAGTTTGGTCAGTAGTGGTGCTACCGAGGCAGTCTTGGTGATGGACATTGAAGTCCCTCACCCAGAGTACATTCTGTGCCCTTGCCACCTTCAGTGCTTCTTCCACGTAGTGTTCAACATGGAGAAGTACTGATTCATCAGCTGAGGGAGGGCAGTGCGTGGTAATCCGCAGGAGATTTCCTTGTCCATGTTTGACCTGATGCCATGAGACTTCATGGGGGCCAGAGTCAATTTTGTGAATTCCCAGGGCAACTCCCTCCCGACTGTATGTCACTCTCTGTTGGGACAGGACATACCCTGGGATGGTGATGGTGTTGTCTGGGACATTATCTGTAAGATACGATTCCATGACTATGATTATATCAGGCTGTTGCTTGACTGGTCTGGGAGACAGCTCTCCCAATTTTGGTACATATCCCAGATGTTTGTAAGGACGACTTTGCAGAGTTGACAGGGAAGGGTTTGCCATTGTTTCCGGTGCCTAGGTCGATGCTGGGTGGTCCATCCTGTCTTTTCAGTGGTTTGATACAACTGAGCGGCTTGCTAGGCTATTTCCCAGGGCTTTTAAGAATCAACCACATTGCCTGTAGGCCTGGAGTCACATGTAGGCCAGGCTAGGTATGGATGGCAGGTTTCCTTCCCTAAAGGGCATTAGTGAACTAGATGGGTTTTTATGACAATTGACAATGGTTTTGTGGTCATCATTCGACTTTTAATGCCAGACTTTTATTGAATTCAAATTCTACCATCTGCCATGGTGGTATTCAAACCCAGGTCTCCAGAGCATTATCCTGTGTCTCTAGATCACTAGTCCAGCAACAATACCACTTGGGGAGGAAAAAATGATAATTCACAAAACCTGGTTACAACATGCTGACTTCAGGGTTCATTAGAGAGAGATTGGCTGCGTACATATATCCTGCTCACCAATGCTCTGTACAGGTACAGCAAGACTCCCCTACTTTTATACTCCACCCATCTTGCAATGAAGGCCAACATTTGCTTTCCTAATTACTTGCTGTACCTGTATTTTTTTTTTGTCTGCCAATCACTATCTCAGGCAGGCTGATCAATATCACAGGATCACAGGAGGTCGATCAATATTACAGGGGGTCAGTCATTATCCAAGATGTCAATCAAGATCATAAAATCATAAGATCATTGCTGATCTGATTGTGGCCTTAACTCCACTCTCCTGCCTGGCCTCCATAACCCTTGATTCCCTTGTCAATCAAAAATCTGTCCAACTCACCCTTTAATATATTCCATAATTCAGCCTCCACTGCTCTGGGGAAGAGAATTCCAAACACTGACAACTCTCCAAGGGAAGAAATTCCTCCAAATCTCTATCTTATCTTTAAACTGCGCCATCATTCTAGATTCCCCCATGAGAGGAAACATCACCCCAGCATCAAGCCTGATCAGAAACTTATGTGTCAGCAGGATCACGTCTCATTCTTCTGAACTCCAATGACTTTAGGTCTAACCTGCTCAACCTTTCCTTATAGGACAAACCCCTTCACCCCAGGAATCAACCTAGTGAACCTTCTCTGAACTGCCTCCAATGCATGTATATCCCTCTTAAGTAAGGAGACTAGAATTGTACACAGTACTCTAGGTGCAATTCCTCCAATGCTCTGTACAGATGTAGCAAGACTTCCCTTCTTTTATACTCCATCCATCTTGCAATAAAGGCCAACATTCCATTTGCCTTCCTAATTACATGCTGTATCCATATTTTTTTTTTGTGATTCAGATACCAGGACAGCCAGATCTCTCTGTACTGCAACATTCTGCAATCTCTCTCCATTTAAATGTTCTGCTTTTCTATTCTTCCTGCCAAAATGGACAACTTAACGTTTTCCCACATTCCACTCCATCTGCTGAATTTTTATCCACTCATTTAACCTATCTATATCCCTTTGCAGACTCTTTCTATCATCTTCATAACTTTCTTTCCTGCCTACCTTTGTATCATCAGCAACTTTGGCTATGATACAGTTGGTCCTTTCATCTGAGTCATGAATGTAGATCATAAATAGTTGAGGCCCCAGTACTGATCCCTGTGGCACACCACTAGTTACAGTTTGCTGACCTGAAAATGGCCCATTTACCCCTACTCTCCTTTTCCTGTTAGTTGGTCAATTCTCTATCCATGCTAATTTATCACCCCCAACACCATGAGCTCTTATCTTGTGTAGTAACCTTTCATGTGGCGGCTTATCGAATGTCTTTTATAAATCCAAATATACTACATCTACTGGTTCCCCCTTATCCACCTTGCTTATTATATTTTCAAAGAACTTTAATAACTTTGTCAAACATGATTTCCCCTTCATACAATCAGGCAGAGTCAGCATGGTTTTATTATGATTTTCTAAATGCCCTGCTGGAGGTCTTGTGGTGCATTTGGTGGTGTCCCTGCCTCTGAGCCAGGAGCTTTGGGTTCAAATCCCACACCAGGACTTGATATCTAAGGAAGATGTATTCACAGCGCACCCAAACAGGTTGAGTATCAACTTGTAAATTCTTCCAACGTAGGCCAGTGTCAGGTGGTAAGAGCAGGAGGGATTCCTGGTCAACCACACGATGGAAAGAATTTGAAGCCTCTACCATCACTATCCATAGCTTCAGACTACAACATGTACATTATGCATATAAAAGTGCCTGGTGCCACAGCAACCTGGACTCTTGGGGATCAGGTTGCTGGATGTCCAGTGTGAAGCAGATGCCAACAGCACGTGGTTCAATCCGCATTCTGGCTAAGCTGGATTCAGGACCTGTCTCCTCCTACCTGTGGTGGAGGTCGTGACACTGTGGATTGGATTGGATTGGATCTGCCTTTGGGCAGAGAACTGAAGAAGAAATGCCCTGTTACTACCGCCTCAGTAATGAATTCTAGCATTTTCCCAGTGACAGATATTAGACTAACTGGCCTATAGTTTCCTACTTTCTGTCTCACAGGAGATTGGTCATTATCTCAGGGGGTCGATCAATATCACAGAGAGGGCGGGCTCAAGCATTATCACAGGGATCAATCAGTTTCACATAGGTTGATCAATATCACAGGGTCAATCTATATCACTGGGGTTCAATCATTATCACAGGGGATCTGTCAATATGACAGGGCCGATCACCATCACACGGGATCTATCAATAAATATCACAGGTTTGATCATTATCACGGGGCTGATCAATATCACAGAGTTGATCAATATCACAAAGGGTCAATCAGTATCATGAGAAAGGGTGAACCGGCATCAAAGTAGAAGACTGGGAAGAGGTGCAAACCATTAAATTTTATGTGCCGTTTTAAGATAAGAAACTGAATAACATAATACTATATCAAACTAGATATGCACAGGATGCTGGTGCATCACCAAATGTACTCCTTTTACTGACCCTGGTTAGGTTACTAAACTGCTTCCAGTGCTGCATCTAAACCTGAGGCGCAGTGCTCCGCTGCTCACACCCTCAACTACCTCCAACTTCAACTTCTTGGTGACAGCAACAGTTTCCTTTCTCCCATTGTTGGGGAAAATTATGCCCCTCCTGCTCCTGACTGGTCCCAGCAGTAAGTCAAGGAAAGCATCATTAACTTGAGTGCTGTCCCCAGTCATCCTGAATCCATTTTAAATACCCCTTCACATCACCTTGTGGGGAGACAGTGACGTAATGACATAATGGTAATGTCACTAGTAATCCAGGGCCCAAGCTAATACTCTTGGGACACAAGTTCAAATCCCACCATGGCAGCTGGTGGAATTTAAATTCAATTAATAAATCTGGAATTGAAAGCTAGACTCAGTAATGGTGACTATGAAACTATCAGCAGTTGGTGTAAAAACCCATCTGGTTCACTAATGTCCTTTGGGGAAGGAAATCTTCCATCCTTACCTGATCTGGCTGACATATGACTCCAGATCCACCTTAATGTGGTTGACTCTTAACTGCCCTCTGAAATGGCCCAACAAGCCACTCAGTTCAAGGCAATTAGGAATGGGCAACAAGTGCTGACCTTGCCAGTGATGCCCATATCCCATGAAAGAATCTTTAAAAACTGCCCCAAATTCCATATTTGCTTTGCCCCTTTAAACCGTTGACTTAAGATCAGATTGTGTGGGTGAGCATCATGCCCACTGCGAGATCCTGGAGATCCAAAAGCTGGAATGAAATTGTCATTATCAATCAACTTGAAACTGGAAATTTCATCCAACTCCATTTTCTTTCACTTTCCACGCACGTAACTCCCCCTCTCCCCATTCAATCCCACCCCTCCCCAGGTGAAAGCTCACTTTGGCCTCATAATCAGAGCCCATGGGACTGCTGAATTTGCAAGTTGCCCACCTGCTTTAGTCAGTGTCTTTGGAAGGAGTTGGGGAGAAGGATGAAAATAAATTACTTCTGTGACACTTCTCACTGAGACCCAATCATTGTTAGGAGAGTGAACATTCATAGCCAATCATTGTTAAGACAGTGAGCATTCAAAGCCAATCATTGTTAGGATGGTGAGCATTCAGAGCCAATCATTGCTAGGAAGAGTGAACATTGCTAGCCAATCACTGTTTGGACAACAACAAGATCTTATATTTATATAGTGCCTAGAATAAAAAAGTCTCAAGATGGGTCACAGGGATATTCTGAAACAAAATATGATACTGAGCCACATAAGAAGATATTATATCAAATAAATAAAAGCTTTGTCAGAGAGTTAGACTTTAAGGAGTGTTGTAAACAGGAGCATAGGCCTTAGGAGCGGGAGTTGGACATTGAAGAAGGAAGCGAGGTAGAGAGACGGACAGTTGTAGGGAGGTTGTTCCCTAGCTGAGGGTCCAGACAACTGAAGGAGTCAACCATGGAGTGATCAAACTTGGGGATGTACAACAGGTCACATTTAGAGGAGGGGAGATATCTCAGAGACTGTGGGGTTGGAGGAGATTACAGGGATAGGGTGGGCCAAGGACATAGAGGGATTTGAAAACAAGGATGAGAATTTTAAAATCAAGATTTTGCTTCACTGGGACCCAATGGGTACAGGGATGTTAGGGGAGGGGGACTTGCTGTGAGTTAAGATCCAGGCAGCAGAGTTTTGGGTGACATCAATAGAGTGTGGAACAACAGCCTGGAGTGTGTTGGAATGCTCGAGATTAGAGTTAACAAAGACATGAATGTGGGTTTCAGCAGCAGGTTAGCTGAGGCAATCCAAAGTTGTGTGATGGTGGAAATAGGCAGCATTAGTGATGAAGCAGATATAGAGTCTGAAACACATCTTGGGGTCAAATGTGACACCAATCGTGTCAACAGTTTGGCTTAGTCTCAGACAGTTGCCAGTTAGAGGGATAGAGTCAGTCACGAGGGAAGGAGTTTGCATCAATGACGTAAAACAATGACTTCAGTCTTTCCAATATTGAATTTGGCAGTGAATATTGAGAGCCAATTGCTGGTAGGGCAACAAGCCTTCACAGCTAATTATAGATATGATGTCAATCATTGATAAGCCAGTCTTCCGCATGATGATCATTCATAGCCAATCATCATCAGACACTAACTGCCTTCGATATATGTCTTCCCCAGACCACCACCATTCGAGCAAACTGTAATAAGATGATAATGATGTTCACAGATGGAGGAGAGGATCGAGCACAGGATGTCTTTGAGAGACACAATTGGCCCAATAAGACGGTGAGTAGGTGTACTTTGCTAGCATCATTCTTTACTCTCGCATCAAACTGCCACACCAGCAATGTGTCTGAGGTAGGGAACAGTAGTCTAATCCCAGTCTGAGATAGGAAGGAGCAGTCTGATCCCCGTGTGGGATAAGCAACAGCAGCCTGATAGCTGTGTGAGATAGGGAACAGCAGTATGATCCCAGTGTGCAATAGGGAAAAGCAGTCTGATCCCAGTTGAGAGGGAATAGCAGTCTGATCCCAGTGTGAGATAGGGAACAGCAGTCTGTTCCCAGTCTGAGATAGGGAACAGCAGTCTGACCCCAGTGTCAGTTAGGGAGCAGCAGTCTGATCCCAGTGTGGGATAGGGAACAGCAGTCTGATCCCAGTGTGAGACAGGGAACAGTAGTTTGATCCCAGTCTGACATTGGGAAAAGCAGTCTGATCCCAGTGTGACACAGGAAACAGCAGTCTGATCCCAATGTGGGATCGGGAACAGCAGTCTGATCCCAGTGTATGAAAGCGAAGAGCAGTCTGATCCCAGTGTGACACAGGAAACAGCAGTCTGACCCCGGTCTGAGATTGGGAAAAGCAGTTTGATCCGAGTGTGAGATAGGGAATAACAGTCTGATCCCAGTGTGATATAGGGAACAGCAGTCTGATCCCAGTAGGAGATAGGGAGCAGCAGTCTGATCTCAGTGTGAGATAGGGAACAGCAGTTTGATCCCTGCCAGAGATTGGGAAAAGTAGTCTGATCCGAGTGTGGGATAGTGAACAGCAATCTGTTCTCAGTGTGAGAAAGGCAGCACCAGTCTGATCCCAGTGTGTGAAGGTGAATAGCAGTCTGACCTCGGTCTGAGATTGGGAAAACCAGTTTGATCCCAGTCTGAGATAGGGAGCAGCAGTCTGATCCCAGTCTGAGATAGGGAACAGCAATGTGATCCCAGTCTGAGATATGGAAGAGCAGTCTGATCCCAGTGGGGGATAGGGAACAGCAGTCTGATCCCAGCCTGAGATTGGGAAAAGTAGTCTGATCCCAGTGGGACACAGGGAACAGCAGCCTGATCCCAGTGTGGGATAGGGAACAGCAGTCTGATTCCAGTCTGAGATTGGGAACAACAGTCTGATCCCTGTGTGGATTGGGGAACAGTAGTTTGAATCCAGTGTGAGATAGGCAGGAGCAGTGTGATCTCAGTGTAAGATAGGGAACAGCAGTCTGATCCCAGCATGAGATAGGGAGCAGCAGTCTGATCCCAGTGTGGAATAGGGAACAGCAGTCTGATCCCAGTGTGGAATAGGGAACAGCACTCTGATCCCAGTTTGGAATAGGGAACAGGAGTCTGATCACAGTGTGACACAGGGAGCAGCAGTCTGACCCCAGTGTGAGATACGGAGCAGCAGTCTGATCCCAGTGTAAGATAGAGAACAGCAGTATGTTCCGTGTGTGGGATTAGGAACAGCAGTCTGATCCCAGTGGCGGATAGGGAACAACAGTCTGATCCCAGCCTAAGATTTAGAAAAGTAGTCTGATCACACTGGGACACCGAACAGCAGTCTGATCCCACTGTGGGATGGTGAACAGCACTCTGATCCCATTCTGAGATAGGGAACAGAAATCTGATCCCAGTATGAGATCGGTTACAGCAGCCTGATCCCAGTGTGAGATAGGGAGCAGCAGTCTGATCCCAGTGTGACACAGGGAACGGCAGTCTGACCCCAGTGTGAGATAGGGAGCAGCAGTCTGATCCCAGTGTGGAATAGGGAACAGCTGTCTGATCCCAGTGTGGGAAAGGGAACAGCAGACTGATCCCAGTGTTAGATAGGGAACAGCAGTCTGATCCCAGCATGAGATTGAGAAAAGCAGTCTGATTCCAGTGGGACATAGGGAACAGCGATCTGATCCCAGTGTGGGGTAGGGAACAGCAGTCTGATTCCAGTGTGAGATAGGGAACAGCAATATGATCCGAGAGTGGGAGAGGAAACATCACTCTGATCCCAGTCTGAGATAGGGAACAACGGTGTGATCGCAGTGTGAGATAGGGAACAGCAGTCTGATTCCGAATGTGCAATAGGGAACAGCAGTCTTATCGCAGAGTGTGATATGGAACAGCAATCTCATCGCAGTGTGAGATAGGCAGAAGCAGTCTGATCCCATTGTGGGATACGGAACAGCAGCCTGATTCCAGTGTGGGATAGGGAACAGCAGTCTGATTCCAGTGTGGGATAAGGAACAGCAGTCTGATCCCAGCATGAGATTGAGAAAAGTAGTCTGATTCCAGTGGGACACAGGGAACAGCAGTCGGATCCCAGTGTGATACAGGGAACGGCAGTCTGATCCCAGTGTGGGATAAGGAACAGCAGTCTGATCCCAGCATGAGATTGAGAAAAGCAGTCTGATTCCAGTGGGACACGGAACAGCAGTCTGATCCCAGCATGAGATTGAGAAAAGCAGTCTGATTCCAGTGGGACACAGGGAACAGCAGTCGGATCCCAGTGTGACACAGGGAACGGCAGCCTGATCCCAGTGTGGGATAAGGAACAGCAGTCTGATCCCAGCATGAGATTGAGAAAAGCAGTCTGATTCCAGTGGGACACGGAACAGCAGTCTGATCTCAGTGTGGGATCTAGAACAGCAGTCGGATCCCAGCGTGAGACAGGGAAAAGCAGTCTGAACCCAGTGTGACAAAGGAAACAGCAGTCTGATCCCAGTGTAAGATAGGGAACAGCAGTACGTTCCGTGTTTGGGATTAGGAACAGCAGTCTGATCCTTGTAGGGGTTAGGGAACAACAGTCTGATCCCAGCCTAAGATTGGGAAAAGTAGTCTGATCCCACTGGGACACCGAACAGCAGTCTGATCCCACTGTGGGATGGTGAACAGCACTCTGATCCCATTCCGAGATAGGGAACAGAAATCTGATCTCAGTGTGAGATCGGTTACAGCATCCTGATCCCAGTGTGACCCAGGGAACGGCAGTCTGACCCCAGTGTGAGATAGGGAGCAGCAGTCTGATCCCAGTGTGGGATAGGGAACAGCTGTCTGATCCCAATGTTAGATAGGGAACAGCAGTCTGATCCCAATGTGGAATAGGAAACAGCAGTCTGATCCCAGCATGAGATTGAGAAAAGCAGTCTGATTCCAGTGGGACATAGGGCACAGCAATCTGATTCCAGCATGGGGTAGGGAACAGCAGTCTGAACCCAGTGTGAGATAGGGAACAGCAATATGATCCGAGAGTGGGATAGGGAACAGCACTCTGATCCCAGTCTGAGGTGGGGAACAGCAGTCTTATCGCAGTGTGTGATATGGAACAGCAATCTGATCGCAGTGTGAGATAGGCTGAAGCAGTCTGATTCCAGTGTGGGATACGGAACAGCAGGTTGATCCCAGTGTGGGATACGGAACAGCAGCCTGATCCCAGTGTGAGATAGGGAACAACAATCTGATCTCGGTATCAGATAGGCAGCAGCAGTCTGAACCCAGCGTGAGATAGGGAACAGCAATATGATCCAAGTTTGGGATAGGGAACAGCAGCCTGATTCCAGCCTGAGATTGGGAAAAGCAGTCTGATCCCTGTGTGGATTAGGGAACAGTAATTTGAACCCAGTGTGAGATAGGGAACAGCAGCCTGATCCCAGTGTGATATAGGGAACAGCAGTCTGATCCCAGTATGAGATAGGGAACAGCAGCCTGATCCCAGTGTGAGATAGGGAACAACAATCTGATCTCGGTCTGAGATAGGCAGCAGCAGTCTGAACCCAGTGAGAAAGGGATCAGCAGTATGATCCAAGTGTGGGATCGGGAATAACACTCTGATCCCAGTGGGAGAGAGGGAACAGCAGTCTGATCCAAGCCTGAGATTGGGGAAAGTAGTCTGATCCCAGTGGGACACAGGGAACAGCAGTCTGATCCCAATGGGATACAGGAAACAGCAGTCTGATCCCATTGTGGGTTAGGGAACAATAATTTGAACCCAGTGTGAAATAGGCAGCAGCAGTCTGATCCCAATGTCTGATAGGGAACAGAACTCTGATCCCAGTGTGAGATACAGAACAGCAGTCTGATCCCAGTGTGAGATAGGCAGCAGCAGTCTGATCCCAGTGTGATATAGGGAACAGCAGTCTGATCCCAGTAGGAGATAGGGAGCAGCAGTCTGATCTCAGTGTGAGATAGGGAACAGCAGTTTGATCCCTGCCAGAGATTGGGAAAAGTAGTCTGATCCGAGTGTGGGATAGTGAACAGCAATCTGTTCTCAGTGTGAGAAAGGCAGCACCAGTCTGATCCCAGTGTGTGAAGGTGAATAGCAGTCTGACCTCGGTCTGAGATTGGGAAAACCAGTTTGATCCCAGTCTGAGATAGGGAGCAGCAGTCTGATCCCAGTCTGAGATAGGGAACAGCAATGTGATCCCAGTCTGAGATATGGAAGAGCAGTCTGATCCCAGTGGGGGATAGGGAACAGCAGTCTGATCCCAGCCTGAGATTGGGAAAAGTAGTCTGATCCCAGTGGGACACAGGGAACAGCAGTCTGATCCCAGTGTGGGATAGGGAACAGCAGTCTGATCCCAGTGTGGGATAGAGAACAGCAGTCTGATCCCAGTGTGGGATAGGGGACAGCAGTCTGATCCCAGTGTTAGATAGGGAACAGCACTCTGATCCCAAAGTGGAATAGGGAACAGCAGTCTGATCCCAGCATGAGATTGAGAAAAGCAGTCTGATTCCAGTGCGACACAAGGAACAGCAGTCTGATCTCAGTGTGGGATAGGGAACAGCAGTCTGATTCCAGCCTGAGATTGGGAAAAGCAGTCTGATCCCTGTGTGGATTAGGGAACAGTAATTTGAACCCATTGTGAGATAGGCTGTAGCAGTCTGATCCCATTGTGAGATACGGAACAGCAGTCTGACCCCAGTCTAACATTGGGAAAAGCAGCCTGATCCCATTGTGATATAGGAAACAGCAGTCAGACCCTGTTGTGAGATAGGGCGCAGCAGCGAGACCCCAGGATGAGATAGGGAGCATCAATCTGATCCCAATGTATGATGGGGAACAGTACTCAGATCCCAGTGTGAGATACGGAACAGCAGTCTGATCCCAGTGTGAGATAGGGAACAGCAGTCTGATCCCAGTGTGAGATACGGAATACCAGTCTGATCCCAGCGTGAGACAGGGAACAGCTGTTGGAATCCAGTGTGACACGGGAAACAGCAGTCTGATCCCAGTGTAAGATAAGGAACAGGAGTATGTTCCGAGTGTGGGATAGGGAACAGCACTCTGATCCCACTGGGATATAGGGAACAGCAGTCTGATCCCAGCCTGAGATTGGGAAAAGTAGTCTGATCCCAATGGGACTCAGGGAACGGCAGTCTCATCCCAGTGTGAGATAGGGAGCAGCAGTCTGACCCCAGTGTGACACAGGAAACAGCAGTCTGACTGCATTGTGAGATAGAGAGCAACAACGTGACCCTTTTCTGAGATAGGCAGCAGCAGTCTGAACCCAGTGTGAGATAGGGAACAGCAGTCTGATCCCAGCCTGAGATTGGGAAAAGTAGTCTGATCGCTGTGTCCCACTGGGATCTGCAGTCTGATCCCAGTGTGGGATAGGGAGCAGCAGTCTGATTCCAATCGGAGATTGGGAAAAGCAGTCTGATCCCAGTGGGATACAGGAAACAGCAGTCTGATCCCATAGTGGGTTAGGGAACAATAATTTGAACCCAGTGTGAAATAGGCAGCAGCAGTCTGATCCCAATGTCTGATAGGAAACAGAACTCTGATCCCAGTGTGAGATACAGAACAGCAGTCTGATCCCAGTGTGAGATAGGCAGCAGCAATCTGATCCCAGTGTGAGATATGGAACTGTAGTCTGAATCCAGTGTGATATAGGGAACAACAGTATGATCCCAGTGGTCAATAGGGAACAGCGGTCTAAACCCAGACTGAGATTGGGAAAAGTAGTCTGATCCTGAGGGACACAGGGAACAGCAGTCTGATCCCAGTGTGGCAATGGGAACAGCAGTCTGATTCCAGTCTGCGATTGGGAAATGCAGTCTGATCCCATTGGGACACAGGGAACAGCAGTCTACTCCCTGTGTGGATTAGGGAACAGTAGTTTGAATCCGGTGTGAGATAGGCAGGAGCAGGCTGATCTCAGTTTACGATAGGGAAGTGCAGTCTGATTCCAAGTGTGCAATAGGAAACAGCAGTCTTTTCGCAGTGTGAGTTAGGGAATAGCAGTCTGATCCCAGCGTGAGACAGGGAATAGCAGTCTGAACCCAGTGTGACACAGGAAACAGCAGTCTGATCCCAGTATAAGATAGGGAACAGCAGTATGTTCCGTGTGTGGGATTAGGAACAGCAGTCTGATCCCTGTGGGGGATAGGGAACAGCTGTCTGATCCGAGTGTGGGATCGGTTACAGCAGCCTGATCCCAGTGTGAGATAGTGAACTGTAGTCTGAATCCAGTGTGATATAGGGAACAGCAGTCTGATCCCAGTGTGAGATAGGCAGCAGCAGTCTGATCCCAGCATGAGATAGGGAACAGTAGTCTGTTCCCAGTATGGGATTTGGAACAGCAGTCTGATCCCAGCGTGAGACAGGGAACTGTATTCTGAGTCCAGTGTGATATAGGGAACAGCAGTATGATCCCAGTTGGCAATAGGGAACAGCAGTGTAATCCCAGACTGAGATTGGGAAAAGTAGTCTGATTCTGAGGGACACGGGGAACAGCAGTCTGATCCCAGTGTGAGATAGGGAACAGCAGTCTGATTCCAGTCTGAGATTGGGAACAACAGTCTGATCCCTGTGTGGATTGGGGAACAGTAGTTTGAATCCAGTGTGAGATAGGCAGGAGCAGTGTGATCTCAGTGTAAGATAGGGAACAGCAGTCTGATCCCAGCATGAGATAGGGAGCAGCAGTCTGATCCCAGTGTGGAATAGGGAACAGCAGTCTGATCCCAGTGTGGAATAGGGAACAGCACTCTGATCCCAGTTTGGAATAGGGAACAGGAGTCTGATCACAGTGTGACACAGGGAGCAGCAGTCTGACCCCAGTGTGAGATACGGAGCAGCAGTCTGATCCCAGTGTAAGATAGAGAACAGCAGTATGTTCCGTGTGTGGGATTAGGAACAGCAGTCTGATCCCAGTGGCGGATAGGGAACAACAGTCTGATCCCAGCCTAAGATTTAGAAAAGTAGTCTGATCACACTGGGACACCTAACAGCAGTCTGATCCCACTGTGGGATGGTGAACAGCACTCTGATCCCATTCTGAGATAGGGAACAGAAATCTGATCCCAGTATGAGATCGGTTACAGCAGCCTGATCCCAGTGTGAGATAGGGAGCAGCAGTCTGATCCCAGTGTGACACAGGGAACGGCAGTCTGACCCCAGTGTGAGATAGGGAGCAGCAGTCTGATCCCAGTGTGGAATAGGGAACAGCTGTCTGATCCCAGTGTGGGAAAGGGAACAGCAGACTGATCCCAGTGTTAGATAGGGAACAGCAGTCTGATCCCAGCATGAGATTGAGAAAAGCAGTCTGATTCCAGTGGGACATAGGGAACAGCGATCTGATCCCAGTGTGGGGTAGGGAACAGCAGTCTGATTCCAGTGTGAGATAGGGAACAGCAATATGATCCGAGAGTGGGAGAGGAAACATCACTCTGATCCCAGTCTGAGATAGGGAACAACGGTGTGATCGCAGTGTGAGATAGGGAACAGCAGTCTGATTCCGAATGTGCAATAGGGAACAGCAGTCTTATCGCAGTGTGTGATATGGAACAGCAATCTGATCGCAGTGTGAGATAGGCAGAAGCAGTCTGATCCCAGTGTGGGATACGGAACAGCAGCCTGATCCCAGTGTGAGATAGGGAACAACAATCTGATCTCGGTTTGAGATAGGCAGCAGCTGTCTGAACCCAGTGTGAGATAGGGAACAGCAGTATGATCCGAGTGTGGGATCGGGAATAACAGTCTGATTCCAGTGGGAGAGAGGGAACAGCAGTCTGATCGAAGCCTGAGATTGGGGAAAGTAGTCTGATCCCTGTGTCCCACTGGGATCTGCAGTCTGATCCCAGTGTGGGATAGGGAACAGCAGTCTGATTCCAATCAGAGATTGGGAATAGCAGTCTGATCCGATTGTGGGTTAGGGAACAATAATTTGAACCCAATGTGAAATAGGCAGCAGCAGTCTGATCCCAATGTCTGATAGGGAACAGTACTCTGATCCCAGTGTGAGATACAGAACAGCAGTCTGATCCCAGTGTGATATAGGCAGCAGCAGTCTGATCCCAGTGTGAGATATGGAACTGTAGTCTGAAACCAGTGTGATATAGGGAACAGCATTATGATCCCAGTGGTCAATAGGGAACAGCAGTCTAATCTCAGTGTTAGATAGGGAACAGCAGAGTGATCCCAGCATGAGATTGAGAAAAGCAGTCTGATTCCAGTGGGACACAGGGAACAGCAGTCTGATCCCAGCGTGGTGTAGGGAACAGCAGTCTGAACCCAGTGTGAGATAGGGAACAGCGGTATGATCACAGTGTGAGATAGGGAACAGCAGTCTGATTCCGAATGTGCACTAGGGAACAGCAGTCTTATCGCAGTGTGTGATATGAAACAGCAATCTGATCGCAGTGTGAGTTAGGCAGAATCAGTCCGATCCCAGTGTGGGATACGGAACAGCAGTCTGAACCCAGTGTGAGATTGGGAACAGCAGTATGGTCCGAATGTGGATAGGGAATAGCAGTCTGATCCCAGTGGGAGATAGGGAACTGCAGTCTAATTCCAGTGTGGGATAGGGAACAGCAGTCTGATCCAAGCTTGAGATTGGGGAAAGTAGTCTGATCCCAGTGGGACACAGGGAACAGCAGTCTAATCCCAGTGTGGGATGGGGAACAGCAGTCTGATCCCAGCCTGAGATTGGGAAATGTAGTCTGATCCCTGTGGGATACAGGAAACAGCAGTCTGATCCCATTGTGGGTTAGGGAACAGTAATTTGAACCCAGCGTGAAATAGGCAGCAGCAGTCTGATCCCAATGTCTGATAGGGAACAGAACGCTGATCCCAGTGTGAGATACAGAACAGCAGTCTGATCCCAGTGTGAGATAGGCAGCAGCAGTCTGATCCCAGTGTGAGATAGGCAGCAGCAGTCTGAATCCAGTGTGATATAGGGAACAGCAGTATGATCCCAGTGGTCAATAGGGAACAGCAGTCTAATCCCAGACTGAGATTGGGAAAAGTAGTCTCATCATGAGGGACACAGGGAACAGCAGTCTGATCCCAGTATGGCATAGGGAACAGCAGTCTGATTCCAGTCTGAGATTGAGAAAAGCAGTCTGATCCCATTGGGACACAGAGAACAGCAGTCTGATCCCTGTGTGGATTAGGGAACAGTAGTTTGAATCCGGTGTGAGATAGGCAGGAGTAGTCTGATCTCAGTGTAAGATAGAGAACAGCAGTCTGATTCCAAGTGTGCAATAGGAAACAGCAGTCTTTTCGCAGTGTGACTTAGGGAAAAGCAGTCTGAACCCAGCGTGAGACAGGGAATAGCCGTCTGAACCCAGTGTGACACAGGAAACATGAGTCTGATCCCTGTGTAAGATAGGGAACAGAGGTTGGATCCCAGTGTGACACAGGGAACAGAAGTCTGACCCGAGTATGAGATAGGGAACAGCAGTCTGATCCCAGTGTGGGATCTGGAACAGCAGTCGGATCCCAGCGTGAGACAGGGAAAAGCAGTCTGAACCCAGTGTGACAAAGGAAACAGCAGTCTGATTCCAGTGTAAGATAGGGAACAGCAGTATGTTCCGTGTGTGGGATTAGGAACAGCAGTCTGATCCTTGTGGGGGATAGGGATCAACAGTCTGATCCCAGCCTAAGATTGGGAAAAGTAGTCTGACCCCAATGGGACACAAGGAATAGAAGTCTGATCCCACTGGGGCACAGTGAACAGCCGTCTGATCCCACAGTGGGATGGTGAACAGCACTCTGATCCCATTCTGAGATAGGGAACAGAAATCTGATCTCAGTGTGAAATCGACTACAGCAGCCTGATCCCAGTGTGACACAGGGAACGGCAGTCTGATCCCAGTGTGGGATAAGGAACAGCAGTCTGATCCCAGCATGAGATTGAGAAAAGCAGTCTGATTCCAGTGGGACACGGAACAGCAGTCTGATCCCAGCGTGGGGTAGGGAACAGCAGTCTGAACCCAGTGTGTGATAGGGAACAGCAATATGATCCGAGAGTGGGATAGGAAACAGCATTCTGATCCCAGTTTAGGATAGGGAACAGCAGTCTGATCCCAGTGTGGTATAGGGAACAGCAGTCTGATCCCAGTGTGGGATAGGGAACAGCAGTCTGATCCCAGTGTGGGATAGGGAACAGCAGTCTGATCCCAGTGTGGGATAGGTAACAGCAGTCTGATCCCAGTGTGGGATAGGGAACAGCAGTCTGATTCCAGTGTGGGATAGGGAACAGCAGTCTGATTCCAATGTGGGATAAGGAACAGCAGTCTGATCCCAGCATGAGATTGAGAAAAGTAGTCTGATTCCAGTGGGACACAGGGAACAGCAGTCGGATCCCAGTGTGATACAGGGAACGGCAGTCTGATCCCAGTGTGGGATAAGGAACAGCAGTCTGATCCCAGCATGAGATTGAGAAAAGCAGTCTGATTCCAGTGGGACACGGAACAGCAGTCTGATCCCAGCATGAGATTGAGAAAAGCAGTCTGATTCCAGTGGGACACAGGGAACAGCAGTCGGATCCCAGTGTGACACAGGGAACGGCAGCCTGATCCCAGTGTGGGATAAGGAACAGCAGTCTGATCCCAGCATGAGATTGAGAAAAGCAGTCTGATTCCAGTGGGACACGGAACAGCAGTCTGATCTCAGTGTGGGATCTAGAACAGCAGTCGGATCCCAGCGTGAGACAGGGAAAAGCAGTCTGAACCCAGTGTGACAAAGGAAACAGCAGTCTGATCCCAGTGTAAGATAGGGAACAGCAGTACGTTCCGTGTTTGGGATTAGGAACAGCAGTCTGATCCTTGTAGGGGTTAGGGAACAACAGTCTGATCCCAGCCTAAGATTGGGAAAAGTAGTCTGATCCCACTGGGACACCGAACAGCAGTCTGATCCCACTGTGGGATGGTGAACAGCACTCTGATCCCATTCCGAGATAGGGAACAGAAATCTGATCTCAGTGTGAGATCGGTTACAGCATCCTGATCCCAGTGTGACCCAGGGAACGGCAGTCTGACCCCAGTGTGAGATAGGGAGCAGCAGTCTGATCCCAGTGTGGGATAGGGAACAGCTGTCTGATCCCAATGTTAGATAGGGAACAGCAGTCTGATCCCAATGTGGAATAGGAAACAGCAGTCTGATCCCAGCATGAGATTGAGAAAAGCAGTCTGATTCCAGTGGGACATAGGGCACAGCAATCTGATCCCAGCATGGGGTAGGGAACAGCAGTCTGAACCCAGTGTGAGATAGGGAACAGCAATATGATCCGAGAGTGGGATAGGGAACAGCACTCTGATCCCAGTCTGAGGTGGGGAACAGCAGTCTTATCGCAGTGTGTGATATGGAACAGCAATCTGATCGCAGTGTGAGATAGGCTGAAGCAGTCTGATTCCAGTGTGGGATACGGAACAGCAGGTTGATCCCAGTGTGGGATACGGAACAGCAGCCTGATCCCAGTGTGAGATAGGGAACAACAATCTGATCTCGGTATCAGATAGGCAGCAGCAGTCTGAACCCAGCGTGAGATAGGGAACAGCAATATGATCCAAGTTTGGGATAGGGAACAGCAGCCTGATTCCAGCCTGAGATTGGGAAAAGCAGTCTGATCCCTGTGTGGATTAGGGAACAGTAATTTGAACCCAGTGTGAGATAGGGAACAGCAGCCTGATCCCAGTGTGATATAGGGAACAGCAGTCTGATCCCAGTATGAGATAGGGAACAGCAGCCTGATCCCAGTGTGAGATAGGGAACAACAATCTGATCTCGGTCTGAGATAGGCAGCAGCAGTCTGAACCCAGTGAGAAAGGGATCAGCAGTATGATCCAAGTGTGGGATCGGGAATAACACTCTGATCCCAGTGGGAGAGAGGGAACAGCAGTCTGATCCAAGCCTGAGATTGGGGAAAGTAGTCTGATCCCAGTGGGACACAGGGAACAGCAGTCTGATCCCAATGGGATACAGGAAACAGCAGTCTGATCCCATTGTGGGTTAGGGAACAATAATTTGAACCCAGTGTGAAATAGGCAGCAGCAGTCTGATCCCAATGTCTGATAGGGAACAGAACTTTGATCCCAGTGTGAGATACAGAACAGCAGTCTGATCCCAGTGTGAGATAGGCAGCAGCAGTCTGATCCCAGTGTGAGATAGGGAACAGCAGTCTGATCCCAGTATGGGATATGGAACAGCAGTTTGATCCCAGCGTGAGACAGGGAACTGTAGTCTGATCCCAGTATGGGATATGGAACAGCAGTTTGATCCCAGTTTGAGATAGGGAACAGCAGTCTGGTTCCAGTCTGAGATTGGGAAAAGCAGTCTGATCCCATTGGGACACAGGGAACAGCAGTCTGATCCCTGTGTGGATTAGGGAACAGTAATTTGAACCTAGTGTGAGATAGGGAACAGCAGTCTGATCCCAGTGGGATTAGGGAACAGCAGTCTGATACCAGCATGAGATAGGGAACAGCAGTCTGATCCCAGTGTGGGATAGGGAGCAGCAGTCTGAATCCAGTCTGAGATTGGGAAAAGCAGTCTGATCCCATTGTGACACAGGGAACAGGAGTCTGATCCCAGCATGAGATAGGGAGCAGCATTGATCCCAGTGTGGAATAGGGAACAGCAGTCTGATCCCAGTGTGGAATAGGGAACAGCAGTCTGATCCCAGTTTGGGATAGGGAACAGGAGTCTGATCACAGTGTGAGATACAGAGCAGCAGTGCGATTCCAGTGTGGGATAGGGAACAGCAGTCTGATCCCAGTGTTGGAAAAGGAACAGCAGTCTGATCCCAGTGTGGAATAGGGAACGGCAGTCTGATCCCAGTTTGGGATAGGGAACAGGAGTCTGATCACAGTGTGAGATACAGAGCGGCAGTCCGATCCCAGTGTGGGAAAGGGAACAGCAGTTTGATCCCAGTGTTAGATAGGGAACAGCAGTCTGATCCCAGCATGAGATTGAGAAAAGCAGTCTGGTTCCAGTGGGACTTAGGGAACAGCAATCTGAACCCAGTGTGAGATAGGGAACAGCAATATGATCCGAGAGTGGGAGAGGAAACATCACTCTGATCCCAGTCTGAGATAGGGAACAACGGTGTGATCGCAGTGTGAGATAGGGAACAGCAGTCTGATTCCGAATGTGCAATAGGGAACAGCAGTCTTAAAGCAGTGTGTGATATGGAGCAGCAATCTGATCGCAGTGTGAGATAGGCAGAAGCAGTCTGATCCCAGTGTGGGATACGGAACAGCAGCCTGATCCCAATGTGAGATAGGGAACAACAATCTGATCTCGGTTTGAGATAGGCAGCAGCTGTCTGAACCCAGTGTGAGATAGGGAACAACAATCTGATCTCGGTTTGAGATAGGCAGCAGCTGTCTGAACCCAGTGTGAGATAGGGAACAGCAGTATGATCCGAGTGTGGGATCGGGAATAACAGTCTGATTCCAGTGGGAGAGAGGGAACAGCAGTCTGATCCAAGCCTGAAATTGGGGAAAGTAGTCTGATCCCTGTGCCCCACTGGATTCTGCAGTCTGATCCCAGTGTGGGATAGGGAACAGCAGTCTGATTCCAATCGGAGATTGGGAAAAGCAGTCTGATCCCGTTGTGGGTTAGGGAACAATAATTTGAACCCAATGTGAAATAGGCAGCAGCAGTCTGATTCCAGTGTGGGATAGGGAACAGCAGTCTGATCCCAGTGTGGAATAGGCAACAGCAGTCTGATCTCAGTTTGGGATAGGGAACAGCAGTCTGATCCCAGCATGAGATTGAGAAAAGCAGTCTGATTCCAGTGGGACACGGAACAGCAGTCTGATCTCAGTGTGGGATCTAGAACAGCAGTCGGATCCCAGCGTGAGACAGGGAAAAGCAGTCTGAACCCAGTGTGACAAAGGAAACAGCAGTCTGATCCCAGTGTAAGATAGGGAACAGCAGTACGTTCCGTGTTTGGAATTAGGAACAGCAGTCTGATCCTTGTAGGGGTTAGGGAACAACAGTCTGATCCCAGCCTAAGATTGGGAAAAGTAGTCTGATCCCACTGGGACACCGAACAGCAGTCTGATCCCACTGTGGGATGGTGAACAGCACTCTGATCCCATTCCGAGATAGGGAACAGAAATCTGATCTCAGTGTGAGATCGGTTACAGCATCCTGATCCCAGTGTGACCCAGGGAACGGCAGTCTGACCCCAGTGTGAGATAGGGAGCAGCAGTCTGATCCCAGTGTGGGATAGGGAACAGCTGTCTGATCCCAATGTTAGATAGGGAACAGCAGTCTGATCCCAATGTGGAATAGGAAACAGCAGTCTGATCCCAGCATGAGATTGAGAAAAGCAGTCTGATTCCAGTGGGACATAGGGCACAGCAATCTGATCCCAGCATGGGGTTTGGAACAGCGGTCTGATCCCAGTGTGGGATAGGGAACAGCAGTCTGATCCCAGTGTGAGATAGGGAACAGCAGTTTGATCCGAGTGTGGGATCGGGAATAACAGTCTGATTCTGTGGGAGAGAGGGAACAGCAGTCTGATCGAAGCCTGAGATTGGGGAAAGTAGTCTGATCCCTGTGTCCCACTGGGATCTGCAGTCTGATCCCATTGTGGCATAGGGAATAGCCGTCTGATTCCAATCGGAGATTGGGAAAAGCAGTCTGATCCCGTTGTGGGTTAGGGAACAATAATTTGAACCAAATGTGAAATAGGCAGCAGCAGTTTGATTCCAGTGTTGGATAGGGAACAGCAGTCTGATCCCAGTGTGGAATAGGCAACAGCAGTCTGATCCCAGTTTGGGATAGGGAACAGCTGTCTGATCCCAGTGTGGGAAAGGGAACAGCAGTCTGATCCAGCATGAGATTGAGAAAAGCAGTCTGATTCCAGTGGGACATAGGGAACAGCAATCTGATCCCAGCGTAGGGTAGGGAACAGCAGTCTGAACCCAGTGTGAGATAGGGAACAGCAATATGATCCGAGAGTGGGAGAGGAAACATCACTCTGATCCCAGTCTGAGATAGGGAACAACGGTGTGATCGCAGTGTGAGATAGGGAACAGCAGTCTGATTTCGAATGTGGAATAGGGAACAGCAGTCTTATCGCAGTGTGTGATATGGAACTGCAATCTGATCGCAGTGAGATAGGCAGAAGCAGTCTGATCCCAGTGTGGGATACGGAACAGCAGCCTGATCCCAGTGTGAGATAGGGAACAACAATCTGATCTCGGTATGAGATAGGCAGCAGCTGTCTGAACCCAGTTTGAGATAGGGAACAGCAGTATGATCCGAGTGTGGGATCGGGAATAACAGTCTGATTCCAGTGGGAGAGAGGGAACAGCAGTCTGATCGAAGCCTGAGATTGGGGAAAGTAGTCTGATCCCTGTGTCCAACTGGGATCTGCAGTCTGATCCCAGTGTGGGATAGGGAACAGCAGTTCGATTCCAATCGGAGATTGGGAATAGCAGTCTGATCCGATTGTGGGTTAGGGAACAATAATTTGAACCCAATGTGAAATAGGCAGCAGCAGTCTGATCCCAATGTCTGATAGGGAACAGTACTCTGATCCCAGTGTGAGATACAGAACAGCAGTCTGATCCCAGTGTGAGATAGGCAGCAGCAGTCTGATCCCAGTGTGAGATAGGGAACTGTAGTCTGAATCCAGTGTGATATAGGGAACAGCATTATGATCCCAGTGGTCAATAGGGAACAGCAGTCTAATCTCAGTGTTAGATAGGGAACAGCAGAGTAATCCCAGCATGGGATTGAGAAAAGCAGTCTGATTCCAGTGGGACACAGGGAACAGCAGTCTGATCCCAGCATGAGATAGGGAGCAGTAGTCTGATCCCAGTGTGGAATAGGGAGCAGCAGTCTGATCCCAGTGTGGAATAGGGAACAGCACTCTGATCCCAGTTTGGGATAGGGAACAGGAGTCTGATCACATTGTGACACAGGGAACAGCAGTCTGACCCCAGTGTGAGATACGGAGCAGCAGTCTGATCCCAGTGTAAGATAGGGAACAGCAGTATGTTCCGTGTGTGGGATTAGGAACAGCAGTCTGATCCCACTGTGGGATGGTGAACAGCACTCTGATCCCATTCTGAGAAAGGGAACAGAAATCTGATCCCAGTGTGAGATCGGTTACAGCAGCCTGATCCCAGTGTGAGATAGGGAGCAGCAATCTGATCCGTGTGACACAGGGAACGGCAGTCTGACCCCAGTGTGAGATAGGGAGCAGCAGTCTGATCCCAATGTGGAATAGGGAACAGCTGTCTGATCCCAGTGTGGGAAAGGGAACAGCAGTCTGATCCCAGTGTTAGATGGGGAACAGCAGTCTGATTCCAATCGGAGATTGGGAAAAGCAGTCTGATCCCGTTGTAGGTTAGGGAACAATAATTTGAACCCAATGTGAAATAGGCAGCAGCAGTCTGATTCCAGTGTGGGATAGGGAACAGCAGTCTGATCCCAGTGTGGAATAGGCAACAGTAGTCTGATCCCAGTTTGGGATAGGGAACAACAGTCTGATCCCAGTGTGACACAGGGAACGGCAGTCTGACCACAGTGTGAGATAGGGAGCAGCAGTCTGATCCCTGTGTGGGATAGGGAACAGCTGTCTGATCCCAGTGTGGGAAAGGGAACAGCAGTCTGATCCCAGCATGAGATTGAGAAAAGCAGTCTGATTCCAGTGGGACATAGGGAACAGCAATCTGATCCCAGCGTGGGGTAGGGAACAGCAGTCTGAACCCAGTGTGAGATAGGGAACAGCAATATGATCCGAGAGTAGGAGAGGAAACATCACTCTGATCCCAGTCTGAGATAGGGAACAACGGTGTGATCGCAGTGTGAGATAGGGAACAGCAGTCTGATTCCGAATGTGCAATAGGGAACAGCAGTCTTATCGCAGAGTGTGATATGGAACAGCAATCTCATCGCAGTGTGAGATAGGCAGAAGCAGTCTGATCCCATTGTGGGATACGGAACAGCAGCCTGATCCCAGTGTGGGATAGGGAACAACAATCTGATCTCGGTTTGAGATAGGCAGCAGCTGTCTGAACCCAGTATGATATAGGGAACAGCATTATGATCCCAGTGGTCAATAGGGAACAGCAGTCTAATCTCAGTGTTAGATAGGGAACAGCAGAGTGATCCCAGCATGAGATTGAGAAAAGCAGTCTGATTCCAGTGGGACACAGGGAACAGCAGTCTGATCCCAGCGTGGTGTAGGGAACAGCAGTCTGAACCCAGTGTGAGATAGGGAACAGCAATATGATCTGAGAGTGGGAGAGGAAACATCACTCTGATCCCAGTCTGAGATAGGGAACAGCGGTATGATCGCAGTGTGAGATAGGGAACAGCAGTCTGATTCCGAATGTGCACTAGGGAACAGCAGTCTTATCGCAGTGTGTGATATGGAACGACAATCTGATCGCAGTGTGAGTTAGGCAGAATCAGTCCGATCCCAGTGTGGGATACGGAACAGCAGTCTGAACCCAGTGTGAGATTGGGAACAGCAGTATGGTCCGAATGTGGATAGGGAATAGCAGTCTGATCCCAGTGGGAGATAGGGAACTGCAGTCTAATTCCAGTGTGGGATAGGGAACAGCAGTCTGATCGAAGCTTGAGATTGGGGAAAGTAGTCTGATCCCAGTGGGACACAGGGAACAGCAGTCTAATCCCAGTGTGGTATAGGGAACAGCAGTTTGATCCCAGTATGCGATAAGGAACAGCATTCTGATCCCAGCATGAGATTGAGAAAAGCAGTCTGATTCCACTGGGACACAGGGAACAGCAATCTGATCCCAGCGTGGGGTAGGGAACAGCAGTCTGAACCCAGTGTGAGATAGGGAACAGCAATATGATCCGAGAGTGGGAGAGGAAACGTCACTCTGATCCCAGTCTGAGATAGGGAACAATGGTGTGATCGCAGTGTGAGATAGGGAACAGCAGTCTGATTCCGAATGTGGAATAGGGAACAGCAGTCTTATCGCAGTGTGTGATATGGAACAGCAATCTGATCGCAGTGTGAGATAGGCAGAAGCAGTCTGATCCCAGTGTGGGATACGGAACAGCAGCCTGATCCCAGTGTGAGATAGGGAACAACAATCTGATCTCGGTATGAGATAGGCAGCAGCTGTCTGAACCCAGTGTGAGATAGGGAACAGCAATATGATCCAAGTTTGGGATAGGGAACAGCAGCCTGATTCCAGCCTGAGATTGGGAAAAGCAGTCTGATCCCGGTGTGGATTAGGGAACAGTAATTTGAACCCAGTGTGAGATAGGGAACAGCAGCCTGATCCCAGTGTGATATAGGGAACAGCAGCCTGATCCCAGTATGAGATAGGGAACAACAGTTTGATCTTGGTCTGAGATAGGCAGCAGCAGTCTGAACCCAGTGTGAGATAGGATCAGCAGTATGATCCGAGTGTGGGATCGGGAATAACACTCTGATCCCAGTGGGAGAGAGGGAACAGCAGTGTGATCCAAGCCTGAGATTGGGGAAAGTAGTCTGATCCCAGTGGGACACAGGGAACAGCAGTCTGATCCCAGTGGGATACAGGAAACAGCAGTCTGATCCCATTGTGGGTTAGGGAACAATAATTTGAACCCAGTGTGAAATAGGCAGTAGCAGTCTGATCCCAATATCTGATAGGGAACAATACTCTGATCCCAGTGTGGGATACAGGACAGCAGTCTGATCCCAGTGTGAGATAGGCAGCAGCAGTCTGATCCCAGTGTGAGATAGGGAACAGCAGTCTGATCCCAGTATGGGATATGGAACAGCAGTTTGATCCCAGCGTGAGACAGGGAACTGTAGTCTGATCCCAGTATGGGATATGGCACAGCAGTTTGATCCCAGTTTGAGATAGGGAACAGCAGTCTGGTTCCAGTCTGAGATTGGGAAAAGCATCTGATCCCATTGGGGCACAGGGAACAGCAGTCTGATCTCTGTGTGGATTAGGGATCAGTAGTTTGAATCCAGTGTGAGATAGATAGGCGCAGTCTGATCTCAGTGTAAGATAGGGAACAGCAGTCTGATTCCGAGTGTGCAATTGGAAACAGCAGTCTTTTCGCAGTGTGAGTTAGGGAAGAGCGGTCTGATCCCAGCGTGAGACAGGGAATAGCAGTCTGAACGCTGTGTGACACAGGAAACAGCAGTCTGATCCCAGTGTAAGATATGGTACAGCAATCGGATCCCAGTGTGACACAGGGAACAGAAGTCAGATCCCAGTGTGACACAGGGAACAGCAGTCTGACCCGAGTATAAGATAGGGAGCAGCAGTCTGATCCCAGTGTGGGATAGGGAACAGCACTCTGATCCCAGTCTGAGATAGGGAAGCGCGGTGTGATCGCAGTGTGAGATAGGGAACATCAGTCTGATTCCAAATGTGCAATAGGGAACAGCAATCTCATCGCAGTGTGTGATATGGAACAGCAATCTGATCGCAGTGTGAGATAGGCAGAAGCAGTCTGATTCCAGTGTGGGATATGGAACAGCAGCCTGATCCCAGTGTGAGATAGGGAATAACAATCTGATCTTGGTATGAGATAGGCAGCAGCAGTCTGAACCCAGTGTGAGATAGGGAACAGCAGTATGATCCGAGTGTGGGATCGGGAACAATAATTTGAACCCAGTGTGAAATAGGCAGCAGCAGTCTGATCCCAATGTCTGATAGGGAACAGTATTCTGATCCCAGTGTGAGATACAGAACAGCAGTCTGATCCCAGTATAGGATATGGAACAGCAGTCTTATCCCAGCGTGAGCCAGGGAACTGTAGTCTGAATCCAGTGTGATATAGGGAACAGCAGTATGATCCCAGTGGTCAATAGGGAACAGCAGCGTAATCCCAGACTGAGATTGGGAAAAGTAGTCTGATCCTGAGGGACACAGGGAGCAGCAGTCTGATCCCAATGTGAGATAGGGAACAGCAGCCTGATTCCAGTCTGAGATTGGGAACAACAGTCTGATCCCTGTGTGGATTAGGGAACAGTAGTTTGAATCCAGTGTGAGATAGGCAGGAGCAGTGTGATCTCAGTGTAAGATAGGGAACAGCAGTCTTTTCGCAGTGTGAGTTAGGGAATACCAGTCTGATTCCAGTGTGAGTAGGGAACAGCAGTCTGATCCCAGCCTGAGATAGGAAACAGCAGTCTGATCCCAGTCTGAGAAAAGGAACAGCAGTCTGATCCCAGTGGGGGATAGGGAGCAGCAGTCTGATCCCAGTGTGAGGTAGGGAACAGCAGTGTGATCCCAGTATTGGACAGAGAAAAGTAGTCTGATCCCAGTGTGAGATAGGAAACAGCAGTCTGATCCTGGTTTAAGATAGGGAACAGGAGTCTGATACAAGTGTGGGATAGTGAACAGCAGTCTGACCCATTCTTAGGTAAGGAACAGATATCTGATCCCAGTGTGAGATAGGTTATATCAGTCTGATCCCAGTGTGAGACAAAGAACAGCAGCCTGCTCCCAGTGCGGGATAGGGAGCAACATTCGGATCCCACACTGTGATAGAGAACAGCTGTCTGACCCTAGGGAACAGCAGCTTGATCTGAGTGTGAGAGAGGGAACAACAGTCTGATCCCAGTGTGGGATATGGAACAGCAGTCAGATTCCAGTGTGGGATAGGGAACAGCAGTCTGATCCCGGTGTGGGATAGGGAACAGCAGTCTGATCCCAGTGTGGGATATGGAACAGCAGTCTCATCCCAGTGTGGGATAGGGAACAGCAGTCTGATCCCAGTGTGGTATACGAACAACAGTCTGAACCCATTGGAATACAGGAACAGCAGTCTGATCCCAGTGTGGGTTAGGGAACAGCTGTCTGAATCCAATGTGAGAAAGGGAACAGCAGTCTGATGCCAGTGTGAGATAGGGAATACCAGTCTGATTCCAGTGAGAGAGCGAGGGAACAGCAATCTGATCTCAGTGTGATATAGGGTACAACAGTCTGATTCCAGTGTGAGTAGGGAACAGCCGTCTGATCCCAGTGAGAGAGAGGGAACAGCAGTCTGATCCCAGCATTTGTTTGGGAAAAGGAGGCTGATCACAGTGGGATACATGGGAACAGCATTCTGATCCCAGTGTGGGATAGGGAACAGAAGTCTGATTCCAGTCTCACATTGGGAAAAGCAGTCTGATCCCTTTGGGACACAGAGAACAGCAGTCTGATCCCAGTGTGTGTTAGGGAACAGTATTTTGAGCCCAGTGTGAGATAGGCAGCAGCAGTTTGATCCCAGTGTGAGATATGAAACAGCAGTCTGATCCTAGTTTAAGATAGGGAACAGGAGTCTGATACAACTGTTGGATAGGGAACAGCAGTCTGATCCCAGTGTGAGACAAAGAACAGCAGCCTGCTCCCAGTGCAGGATAGGGAGCAACATTCGGATCCCACACTGTGATAGAGAACAGCAGTCTGACCCCAGTCTAGGATAGGGAACAGCAGCTTGATCTGAGTGTGAGAGAGGGAACAACAGTCTGATCCCAGTGTGAGAGAGGGAACAGCAGTCGGATCCTAGTGTGGGATAGGGAACAGCAGTCAGATTCCAGTGTGGGATAGGGAACAGCAGTCAGATTCCAGTGTGGGATAGGGAACAGCAGTCTGATCCCAGTGTGGGATAGGGAACGGCAGTCTGATCCCAATGTGGGATAGGGAACAGCAGTCTGATCCCGGTGTGGTATACAAACAACAGTCTGAACCCATTGGAACACAGGAACAGCAGTCTGATCCCAGTGTGGGTTAGGGAACAGCAGTCTGAATCCAATATGAAACAGGGAATAGCAGTCTGATGCCAGTGTGGGTTAGGGAACAGTAGTTTGAACCCAGTGTGAGATAGGCAGGAGTGGTCTGATCTCAGTGTAAGATAGGGAACAGCAGCCTGAACCCATTGTGAGATCGGGAACAGCAGTCTGATCCCACTATTGGACAGAGAAAAGTAGTCTGATCCCAGTGTGAGAGAGGGAATCTCCGTCTGATCCCAATGTGGAATTGGGAACAGCAGTCTGATCCCAGTGTGAGATAAGGAACAGTAGTTTGAACCCAGTGTGAGATAGGGAACAGCAATCTTATCGCAGTGTGAGATAGGGAACAGCAGTCTGATCCCAGTCTGAGTTAGGAAACAGCTGTGCGATCCCAGTCTGAGATAGGGAAGTTCAGTGTGACCCCTGTCTGGGATAGGGAACAGAGGTCTGATCCCTGGCTGAGATAGGATTAGCAGTCTGTTCCCAGTGTGAGATCGGGAGCAGTAGTCTGATCCCAGTGTGACACCGGGAACAACAGTCTGATGCCAGTGTGAGATAGGGAATACCAGTCTGATTCCAGTGTGAGTAGGGAACAGCAGTCTGATCCCAGCCTGAGATAGGAAACAGCAGTCTGATCCCAGTCTGAGAAAAGGAACAGCAGTCTGATCCCAGTGGAGGATAGGGAGCAGCAGTCTGATCCCAGTGTGAGGTAGGGAACAGCAGTGTGATCCCAGTATTGGACAGAGAAAAGTAGTCTGATCCCAGTGTGAGATAGGAAACAGCAGTCTGATCCTAGTTTATGATAGGGAGCAGGAATCTGATACAAGTGTGGGATAGTGAACAGCAGTCTGACCCATTCTTAACTAAGGAACAGATATCTGACCCCAGTGTGAGATAGGTTATATCAGTCTGATTCCAGTGTGAGACAAAGAACAGCAGCCTGCTCCCAGTGTGGGATAGGGAGCAACATTCGGATCCCACACTGTGATAGAGAACAGCTGTCTGACCCCAGTCTAGGATAGGGAACAGCAGCTTGATCTGAGTGTGAGAGAGGGAACAACAGTCTGATCCCAGTGTGGGATACGGAACAGCAGTCAGATTCCAGTGTGGGATAGGGAACAGCAGTCTGATCCCGGTGTGGGATAGGGAACAGCAGTCTGATCCCAGTGTGGGATATGGAACAGCAGTCTCATCCCAATGTGGGATAGGGAACGGCAGTCTGATCCCTGTGTGTGTTAGGGAACAGCAGTCTGATCACAGTGTGGTATACGAACAACAGTCTGAACCCATTGGAATACAGGAACAGCAGTCTGATCCCAGTGTGGGTTAGGGAACAGCAGTCTGAATCCAATGTGAGAAAGGGAACAGCAGTCTGATGCCAGTGTGGGTTAGGGAACAGTAGTTTGAACCCAGTGTGAGATAGGCAGGAGTGGTCTGATCGCAGTGTAAGATAGGGAACAGCAGCCTGAATCCATTGTGAGATCGGGAACAGCCGTCTGATCCCACTATTGGACAGAGAAAAGTAGTCTGATCCCAGTGTGAGAGAGGTAATCTTCGTCTGATCCCAATGTGGAATTGGGAACAGCAGTCTGATCCCAGTGTGAGATAAGGAACAGCAGCCTGAACCCATTGTGAGATAGGGAACAGTAGTTTGAACCCAGTGTGAGATAGGGAACAGCAATCTTATCGCAGTGTGAGATAGGGAACAGCAGTCAGATTCCAGTGTGGGATAGGGAACAGCAGTCAGATTCCAGTGTGGGATAGGGAACAGCAGTCTGATCCCAGTGTGGGATAGGGAACGGCAGTCTGATCCCAATGTGGGATAGGGAACAGCAGTCTGATCCCGGTGTGGTATACGAACAACAGTCTGAACCCATTGGAACACAGGAACAGCAGTCTGATCCCAGTGTGGGTTAGGGAACAGCAGTCTGAATCCAATATGAAACAGGGAATAGCAGTCTGATGCCAGTGTGGGTTAGGGAACAGTAGTTTGAACCCAGTGTGAGATAGGCAGGAGTGGTCTGATCTCAGTGTAAGATAGGGAACAGCAGCCTGAACCCATTGTGAGATCGGGAACAGCAGTCTGATCCCACTATTGGACAGAGAAAAGTAGTCTGATCCCAGTGTGAGAGAGGGAATCTCCGTCTGATCCCAATGTGGAATTGGGAACAGCAGTCTGATCCCAGTGTGAGATAAGGAACAGTAGTTTGAACCCAGTGTGAGATAGGGAACAGCAATCTTATCGCAGTGTGAGATAGGGAACAGCAGTCTGATCCCAGTCTGAGTTAGGAAACAGCTGTGCGATCCCAGTCTGAGATAGGGAAGTTCAGTGTGACCCCTGTCTGGGATAGGGAACAGAGGTCTGATCCCTGGCTGAGATAGGATTAGCAGTCTGTTCCCAGTGTGAGATCGGGAGCAGTAGTCTGATCCCAGTGTGACACCGGGAACAACAGTCTGATGCCAGTGTGAGATAGGGAATACCAGTCTGATTCCAGTGTGAGTAGGGAACAGCAGTCTGATCCCAGCCTGAGATAGGAAACAGCAGTCTGATCCCAGTCTGAGAAAAGGAACAGCAGTCTGATCCCAGTGGGGGATAGGGAGCAGCAGTCTGATCCCAGTGTGAGGTAGGGAACAGCAGTGTGATCCCAGTATTGGACAGAGAAAAGTAGTCTGATCCCAGTGTGAGATAGGAAACAGCAGTCTGATCCTAGTTTACGATAGGGAGCAGGAATCTGATACAAGTGTGGGATAGTGAACAGCAGTCTGACCCATTCTTAACTAAGGAACAGATATCTGACCCCAGTGTGAGATAGGTTATATCAGTCTGATTCCAGTGTGAGACAAAGAACAGCAGCCTGCTCCCAGTGTGGGATAGGGAGCAACATTCGGATCCCACACTGTGATAGAGAACAGCTGTCTGACCCCAGTCTAGGATAGGGAACAGCAGCTTGATCTGAGTGTGAGAGAGGGAACAACAGTCTGATCCCAGTGTGGGATACGGAACAGCAGTCAGATTCCAGTGTGGGATAGGGAACAGCAGTCTGATCCCGGTGTGGGATAGGGAACAGCAGTCTGATCCCAGTGTGGGATATGGAACAGCAGTCTCATCCCAATGTGGGATAGGGAACGGCAGTCTGATCCCTGTGTGTGTTAGGGAACAGCAGTCTGATCACAGTGTGGTATACGAACAACAGTCTGAACCCATTGGAATACAGGAACAGCAGTCTGATCCCAGTGTGGGTTAGGGAACAGCAGTCTGAATCCAATGTGAGAAAGGGAACAGCAGTCTGATGCCAGTGTGGGTTAGGGAACAGTAGTTTGAACCCAGTGTGAGATAGGCAGGAGTGGTCTGATCGCAGTGTAAGATAGGGAACAGCAGCCTGAATCCATTGTGAGATCGGGAACAGCCGTCTGATCCCACTATTGGACAGAGAAAAGTAGTCTGATCCCAGTGTGAGAGAGGTAATCTTCGTCTGATCCCAATGTGGAATTGGGAACAGCAGTCTGATCCCAGTGTGAGATAAGGAACAGCAGCCTGAACCCATTGTGAGATAGGGAACAGTAGTTTGAACCCAGTGTGAGATAGGGAATACCAGTCTGATTCCAGTGTGAGTAGGGAACAGCAGTCTGATCCCAGCCTGAGATAGGAAACAGCAGTCAGATCCCAGTCTGAGAAAAGGAACAGCAGTCTGATCCCAGTGGGGGATAGGGAGCAGCAGTCTGATCCCAGTGTGAGGTAGGGAACAGCAGTGTGATCCCAGTATTGGACAGAGAAAAGTAGTCTGATCCCAGTGTGAGATAGGAAACAGCAGTCTGATCCTAGTTTAAGATAGGGAACAGGAGTCTGATACAAGTGTGGGATAGTGAACAGCAGTCTGACCCATTCTTAGGTAAGGAACAGATATCTGATCCCAGTGTGAGATAGGTTATATCAGTCTGATTCCAGTGTGAGACAAAGAACCGCAGCCTGCTCCCAGTGTGGGATAGGGAGCAACATTCGGATCCCACACTGTGATAGAGAACAGCTGTCTGACCCCAGGGAACAGCAGCTTGATCTGAGTGTGAGAGAGGGAACAGCAGTCTGATCCCAGTGTGGGATACGGAACAGCAGTCAGATTCCAGTGTGGGATAGGGAACAGCAGTCTGATCCCGGTGTGGGATAGGGAACAGCAGTCTGATCCCAGTGTGGGATATGGAACAGCAGTCTCATCCCAGTGTGGGATAGGGAACGGCAGTCTGATCCCTGTGTGGGTTAGGGAACAGCAGTCTGATCCCAGTGTGGTATACGAACAACAGTCTGAACCCATTGGAATACAGGAACAGCAGTCTGATCCCAGTGTGGGTTAGGGAACAGCAGTCTGAATCCAATGTGAGAAAGGGAACAGCAGTCTGATGCCAGTGTGAGATAGGGAATACCAGTCTGATTCCAGTGAGAGAGCGAGGGAACAGCAATCTGATCTCAGTGTGATATAGGGTACAACAGTCTGATTCCAGTGTGAGTAGGGAACAGCCGTCTGATCCCAGTGAGAGAGAGGGAACAGCAGTCTGATCCCAGCATTTGTTTGGGAAAAGGAGGCTGATCACAGTGGGATACATGGGAACAGCATTCTGATCCCAGTGCGGGATAGGGAACAGAAGTCTGATTCCAGTCTCACATTGGGAAAAGCAGTCTGATCCCTTTGGGACACAGAGAACAGCAGTCTGATCCCAGTGTGTGTTAGGGAACAGTATTTTGAGCCCAGTGTGAGATAGGCAGCAGCAGTTTGATCCCAGTGTGAGATAGGAAACAGCAGTCTGATCCTAGTTTAAGATAGGGAACAGGAGTCTGATACAACTGTTGGATAGGGAACAGCAGTCTGATCCCAGTGTGAGACAAAGAACAGCAGCCTGCTCCCAGTGCGTGATAGGGAGCAACATTCGGATCCCACACTGTGATAGAGAACAGCAGTCTGACCCCAGTCTAGGATAGGGAACAGCAGCTTGATCTGAGTGTGAGAGAGGGAACAGCAGTCTGATCCTAGTGTGGGATACGGAACAGCAGTCAAATTCCAGTGTGGGATAGGGAACAGCAGTCTGATCCCAGTGTGGGATAGGGAACAGCAGTCTCATCTCAGTGTGAAATAGGGAACGGCAGTCTGATCCCAATGTGGGATAGGGAACAGCAGTCTGATTCCGGTGTGGTATACGAACAACAGTCTGAACCCATTGGAACACAGGAACAGCAGTCTGATCCCAGTGTGGGTTAGGGAACAGCAGTCCGAATCCAATATGAGACAGGGAATAGCAGTCTGATGCCAGTGTGGGTTAGGGAACAGTAGTTTGAACCCAGTGTGAGATAGGCAGGAGTGGTCTGATCTCAGTGTAAGATAGGGAACAGCAGCCTGAATCCATTGTGAGATCGGGAACAGCAGTCTGATCCCACTATTGGACAGAGAAAAGTAGTCTGATCCCAGTGTGAGAGAGGGAATCTCCGTCTGATCCCAATGTGGAATTGGGAACAGCAGTCTGATCCCAGTGTGAGATAAGGAACAGTAGTTTGAACCCAGTGTGAGATAGGGAACAGCAATCTTATCGCAGTGTGAGATAGGGAACAGCAGTCTGATCCCAGTCTGAGTTAGGAAACAGCTGTGCGATCCCAGTCTGAGATAGGGAAGTTCAGTGTGACCCCTGTCTGGGATAGGGAACAGAGGTCTGATCCCTGGCTGAGATAGGATTAGCAGTCTGTTCCCAGTGTGAGATCGGGAGCAGTAGTCTGATCCCAGTGTGACACCGGGAACAACAGTCTGATGCCAGTGTGAGATAGGGAATACCAGTCTGATTCCAGTGTGAGTAGGGAACAGCAGTCTGATCCCAGCCTGAGATAGGAAACAGCAGTCTGATCCCAGTCTGAGAAAAGGAACAGCAGTCTGATCCCAGTGGAGGATAGGGAGCAGCAGTCTGATCCCAGTGTGAGGTAGGGAACAGCAGTGTGATCCCAGTATTGGACAGAGAAAAGTAGTCTGATCCCAGTGTGAGATAGGAAACAGCAGTCTGATCCTAGTTTAAGATAGGGAACAGGAGTCTGATACAAGTGTGGGATAGTGAACAGCAGTCTGACCCATTCTCAACTAAGGAACAGATATCTGATCCCAGTGTGAGATAGGTTATATCAGTCTGATTCCAGTGTGAGACAAAGTACAGCAGCCTGCTCCCAGTGTGGGATTAGGAGCAACATTCGGATCCCACACTGTGATAGAGAACAGCTGTCTGACCCCAGTCTAGGATAGGGAACAGCAGCTTGATCTGAGTGTGAGAGAGGGAACAACAGTCTGATCCCAGTGTGGGATACGGAACAGCAGTCAGATTCCAGTGTGGGATAGGGAACAGCAGTCTGATCCAGGTGTGGGATAGGGAACAGCAGTCTGATCCCAGTGTGGGATATGGAACAGCAGTCTCATCCCAATGTGGGATAGGGAATGGCAGTCTGATCCCTGTGTGTGTTAGGGAACAGCAGTCTGATCCCAGTGTGGTATACGAACAACAGTCTGAACCCATTAGAATACAGGAACAGCAGTCTGATCCCAGTGTGGGTTAGGGAACAGCAGTCTGAATCCAATGTGAGATAGGGAACAGCAGTCTGATGCCAGTGTAGGTTAGGGAACAGTAGTTTGAACCCAGTGTGAGATAGGCAGGAGTGGTCTGATCTCAGTGTAAGATAGGGAACAGCAGTCTGATTCCAGTGTGAGACAGGGAACTGCAGCCTGATCCCACTGTGGGATCGTGAACAGCAATCTGATCCCACTCTGTGATAGGGAGCAGCAGTCTCATCCCTGTGTGGGATAGGGAACAGCAGTCTGATCCCTGTGTGAGATTGGGAACTGAGGTCTTATCTCAGTGTGAGATAGGGAACAACAGTCTGATCCCAGTGTTGGTTATGGAACAGCAGCCTGATCTCAGCGTGAGACAGGCAGCAGCAGTTTGAACCCAGTGTGAGATAGGGAACAGCAGTCTGATCCCAGTATAAGATAGGGAACAGCAGTATGATCCGAGTGTGGGATAGGAAACAGAAGTCTGTCCCCAGTGTGAGATAGGGAACAGTAATATGATCCGAGAGTGGGAGAGGAAACATCACTCTGATCCCAGTCTGAGATAGGGAACAGCGGTGTGATCGCAGTGTGAGAAAGGGAACAGCAGTCTGATTCCGAATGTGAAATAGGGAACAGCAGTCTTATCGCAGTGTGTGATATGGAACAGCAATCTGATCGCAGTGTGAGATAGGCAGAAGCAGTCTGATCCCAGTGTGGGATACGGAACAGCAGCCTGATCCCAGTGTGGGATACGGAACAGCAGCCTGATCCCAGTGTGGGATACGGAACAGCAGTCTGATCCCAGTGTGAGATAGGGAACAGCAGTCTGATCCTAGTTTAAGATAGGGAACAGGAGTCTGATACAAGTGTGGGATAGTGAACAGCAGTCTGATCCCAGTGTGAGACAAGGAACTGCAGCCTGATCCTACTGTGAGATCATGAACAGCAATCTGATTCCACTCTGTGATAGGGAACAGCAGTCTCATCCCTGTGTGGGATAGGGAACAGCGGTCTGATCCCAGTGTTGGTTATGGAACAGCAGCCTGATCTCAGTGTGAGATAGGCAGCAGCAGTTTGAACCCAGTGTGAGATAGGGAACAGCAGTCTGATCCCAGTATAAGATAGGGAGCAGTAGTATGATCCGAGTGTGGGATAGGAAACAGAAATCTGAACCCAGTGGTGAGTAGGGAACAGCAGTCTGATCCCAGACTGAGATAGGGAAGAGCAGTCTGATCCCTGTGTGGGATAGGGACCATAGGTCTGATCCCATCATGGAAGAGGGAACAGCAGTCTGATCCCAATGTGGGAGAGGAAACAGCAGTCTGATCCCAGTGTGTGATAGGGAACAGCAGTCTGATCCCAGTGAGATAGAGGGAGCAGCAGTCTGATCCCAGCCTTTGATTGGGAAAAGGAGGCTGATCACAGTGGGATACATGGGAACAACATTCTGATCCCAGTTTGGGATAGGGAACAGAAGTCTGATTCCAGTCTCACATTGGGAAAAGCAGTCTGATCCATTTGAGACACAGAGAAAAGCAGTCTGATCCCAGTGTGTGTTAGGGAACAGTATTTTGAGCCCAGTGTGAGATAGGCAGCAGCAGTTTGATCCCAGTGTGAGATATGAAACAGCAGTCTGATCCTAGTTTAAGATAGGGAACAGGAGTTTGATACAACTGTTGGATAGGGAACAGCAGTCTGATCCCAGTGTGAGACAAAGAACAGCAGCCTGCTCCCAGTGCGTGATAGGGAGCAACATTCGGATCCCACACTGTGATAGAGAACAGCAGTCTGACCCCAGTCTAGGATAGGGAACAGCAGCTTGATCTGAGTGTGAGAGAGGGAACAGCAGTCTGATCCTAGTGTGGGATACGGAACAGCAGTCAAATTCCAGTGTGGGATAGGGAACAGCAGTCTGATCCCAGTGTGGGATAGGGAACAGCAGTCTCATCTCAGTGTGAAATAGGGAACGGCAGTCTGATCCCAGTATGGGATAGGGAACAGCAGTCTGAATCCAATGTGAGACAGGGAACAGCAGTCTGATGCCAGTGTGGGTTAGGGAACAGTAGTTTGAACCCAGTGTGAGATAGGCAGGAGTGGTCTGATCTCAGTGTAAGATAGGGAACAGCAGCCTGAACCCATTGTGAGATCGGGAACAGCAGTCTGATCCCAATATTGGACAGAGAAAAGTAGTCTGATCCCAGTGTGAGAGAGGAAATCTCCATCTGATCCAAGTCTGAGAAAGGGAACAGCAGTCTGATCCCAGTGTGAGATAAGGAACAGCAGCCTGAACCCATTGTGAGATAGGGAACAGTAGTTTGAACCCAGTGTGAGATAGGGAACAGCAATCTTATCGCAGTGTGAGATAGGGAACAGCAGTCTGATTCCAGTCTGAGTTAGGAAACAGCTGTGCGATCCCAGTCTGAGATAGGGAAGTGCAGTGTGACCCCTGTCTGGGATAGGGAACAGAGGTCTGATCCCTGGCTGAGATAGGATTAGCAGTCTGTTCCCAGTGTGAGATAGGGAGCAGTAGTCTGATCCCAGTGTGACACCGGGAACAACAGGCTGATGCCAGTGTGAGATAGGGAATACCAGTCTGATTCCAGTGAGAGAGCGAGGGAACAGCAATCTGATCTCAGTGTGATATAGGGTACAACAGTCTGATTCCAGTGTGAGTTGGGAACAGCATCTGATCCCAGCCTGAGATAGGAAACAGCAGTCTGATCCCAGTCTGAGAAAAGGAACAGCAGTCTGATCCCAGTGTGAGATAGGGAACAGCAGTCTGATCCCAGTGTGAGGTAGTGAACAGCAGTGTGATCCCAGTATTGGACAGAGAAAAGTAGTCTGATCCCAGTGTGGGATAGTGAACAGCAGTCTGACCCATTCTTAGATAAGGAACAGATATCTGATCCCAGTGTGAGATAGGTTATATCTGTCTGATTCCTGTGTGACACAGGGAAAAGCAGTCTGACCTCAGTGTGAGATAGGGAGCAGCAATCTGATCTCAGTGTGGTATAGGGAACAGCAATCTGATCCTAGTTGATGATAGGGAACAGGAGTCTGGTCTCAGTGTGGTTTATGGAACAGTAGTTTGAACCCAGTGTGAGATAGGGAACTGCAGTCTTATCTCAGTGTGAGATAGGGAACAACAGTCTGATCCCAGAGTTGGTTATGGAACAGCAGTCTGATCTCAGCGTGAGATAGGCAGCAGCAGTTTGAACCCATGTGTGAGATAGGGAACAGCAGTCTGATCCCAGTATAAGATAGGGAACAGCAGTATGATCCAAGTGTGGGACAGGAAACAGAAGTCTGAACCCAGTGGTGAGTAGGGAACGGCAGTCTGATCCCAGTGTGGGTTAGGGAACAGCGGTCTGAATCCAATGTGAGACAGGGAACAGCAGTCTGATGCCAGTGTGGGTTAGGGAACTGTAGTTTGAACCCAGTGTGAGATAGGCAGGAGTGGTCTGATCTCAGTGTAAGATAGGGAACAGCAGCCTGAACCCATTGTGAGATCGGGAACAGCAGTCTGATCCCAATATTGGACAGAGAAATGTAGTCTGATCCCAGTGTGAAAGAGGGAATCTCCATCTGATCCAAGTCTGAGAAAGGGAACAGCAGTCTGATCCCAGTGTGAGATAAGGAACAGCAATCTTATCGCAGTTTGAGATAGGGAACAGCAGTCTGATCCCAGTCTGAGTTAGGAAACAGCTGTGCGATCCCAGTCTGAGATAGGGAAGTTCAGTGTGACCCCTGTCTGGGATAGGGAACAGAGGTCTGATCCCTGGCTGAGATAGGATTAGCAGTCTGTTCCCAGTGTGAGATAGGCAGCAGTAGTCTGATCCCAGTGTGACACCGGGAACAGCAGTCTGATGCCAGTGTGAGATAGGGAATACCAGTCTGATTCCAGTGAGAGAGCGAGGGAACAGCAATCTGATCTCAGTGTGATATAGGGTACAACAGTCTGATTCCAGTGTGAGTAGGGAACAGCAGTCTGATCCCAGCCTGAGATAGGAAACAGCAGTCTGATCCCAGTCTGAGAAAAGGAACAGCATTCTGATCCCAGTGGGGGATAGGGAGCAGCAGTCTGATCCCAGTGTGAGATAGGGAACAGCAGTCTGATCCCAGTGTGAGGTAGGGAACAGCAGTGTGATCCCAGTATTGGACAGAGAAAAGTAGTCTGATCCCAGTGTGAGATAGGGAGCAGCAGTCTGATCCTAGTTCAAGATAGGGAACAGGAGTCTGATTCAAGTGTGGGATAGTGAACAGCAGTCTGACTCATTCTTCGATAAGGAACAGATATCTGATCCCAGTGTGAGATAGGTTATATCTGTCTGATTGCAGTGTGACATAGGGAAAAGCAGTCTGACCCCAGTGTGAGATAGGGAGCAGCAATCTGATCTCAGTGTAGTATAGGGAACAACAATCTGATCCTAGTTGATGATAGGGAACAGGAGTCTGGTCTCAGTGTGGTTTATGGAACAGTAGTTTGAACCCAGTGTGAGATAGGGAACTGCAGTCTTATCTCAGTGTGAGATAGGGAACAACAGTCTGATCCCAGTGTTGGTTATGGAACAGCAGCCTGATCTAAGCATGAGATAGGCAGCAGCAGCTTGAACCCATGTGTGAGATGGGGAACAGCAGTCTGATCCCAGTATAAGATAGGGAACAGCAGTATGATCCAAGTGTGTGACAGGAAACAGAAGTCTGAACCCAGTGGTGAGTAGGGAATGGCAGTCTGATCCCAGTGTGGGATAGGGAACAGCAGTCTGATCCCAGTGTGGTATACGGAACAACAGTCTGAACCCATTGGAACATAGGAACAGCTGTCTGATCCCAGTGTGGGTTAGGGAACAGCGGTCTGAATCCAATGTGAGACAGGGAACAGCAGTCTGATGCCAGATTGGGTTAGGGAACAGTAGTTTGAACCCAGTGTGAGGTAGGCAGGAGTGGTCTGATCTCAGTGTAAGATAGGGATCAGCAGCCTGAGCCCCTTGTGAGATAGGGAACAGCAATCTGATCCCACTATTGGACAGAGAAAAGTAGTCTGATCCCAGTGAGAGAGAGGTAATCTCCGTCTGATCCAAGTCTGAGAAAGGGAACAGCAGTCTGATCCCAGTGTGAGATAAGGAACAGCAGCCTGAACCCATTGTGAGATAGGGAACAGTAGTTTGAACCCAGTGTGAGATAGGGAACAGCAATCTTGTTGCAGTGTGAGATAGGGATCAGCAGTCTGATCCCAGTCTGAGTTAGGAAACAGCTGTGCGATCCCAGTCTGAGATAGGGAAGTGCAGTGTGACCCCTGTCTGGGATAGGGAACAGAGGTCTGATCCCTGGCTGAGATAGGATTAGCAGTCTGTTCCCAGTGTGAGATAGGGAGCAGTAGTCTGATCCCAGTGTGACACCGGGAACAACAGTCTGATGCCAGTGTGAGATAGGGAATACCAGTCTGATTCCAGTGAGAGAGCGAGGGAACAACAATCTGATCTCAGTGTGATATAGGGTACAACAGCATGATTCCAGTGTGAGTAGGGACCAGCATCTGATCCCAGTATGAGATAGGGAATACCAGTCTGATTCCAGTGAGAGAGCGAGGGAACAACAATCTGATCTCAGTGTGATATAGGGTACAACAGCATGATTCCAGTGTGAGTAGGGACCAGCATCTGATCCCAGTATGAGATAGGGAATACCAGTCTGATTCCAGTGAGAGAGCGAGGGAACAGCAATCTGATCTCAGTGTGATATAGGGTACAACAGTCTGATTCCAGTGTGAGTAGGGAACAGCAGTCTGATCCCAGCCTGAGATAGGAAACAGCAGTCTGATCCCAGTCTGAGAAAAGGAACAGCAGTCTGATCCCAGTGTGAGATAGGGAACAGCAGTCTGATCCCAGTGTGAGGTAGGGAACAGCAGTGTGATCCCAGTATTGGACGGAGAAAAGTAGTCTGATCCCAGTGTGAGATAGGGAACAGCAGTCTGATCCTAGTTCAAGATAGGGAACAGGAGTCTGATACAAGTGTGGGATAATGAACAGCAGTCTGACCCATTCTTAGATAAGGAACAGATATCTGATCCCAGTGTGAGATAGGTTATATCAGTCTGATTCCAGTGTGACACAGGGAAAAGCAGTCTGACCCCAGTGTGAGATAGGGAGCAGCAATCTGATCTCAGTGTGGTATAGGGAACAGCAATCTGATCCTAGTTGATGATAGGGAACAGGAGTCTGGTCTCAGTGTGGTTTATGGAACAGTAGTTTGAACCCAGTGTGAGATAGGGAACTGCAGTATTATCTCAGTGTGAGATAGGGAACAACAGTCTGATCCCAGTGTTGGTTATGGAACAGCAGCCTGATCTCAGCATGAGATAGGCAGCAGCAGTTTGAACCTATGTGTGGGATAGGGAACAGCAGTCTGATCCCAGTATAAGATAGGGAACAGCAATATGATCCGAGTCTGGGACAGGAAACAGAAGTCTGAACCCAGTGGTGAGTAGGGAACAGCAGTCTGATTCCAGACTGATATAGGGAAGTGCAGTCTGATCCCTGTGTGGGATAGGGAACATAGGTCTGATCCCATCATGGGAGAGGGAACAGCAGTCTGATCCCAATGTGGGAGAGGAAACAGCAGTTTGATCCCAGTGTGTGATATGGAACAGCAGTCTGATCCCAAGGTGACACAGGGCACAGCAGTCTGATCCCAGTGAGAGAGAGGGAACAGCAGTCTGATCCCAGTGAGATAGAGGGAGCAACAGTCTGATCCTAGCCTTTGATTGGAAAAAGTAGTTTGATCACAGTGGGATACATGGGAACAGCATTCTGATCCCAATGTGGGATAGGGAATAGAAGTCTGATTCCAGTCTCACATTGGGAAAAGCAGTCTGATCCCTTTGGGACACAGAGAACAGCAGTCTGATCCCAGTGTGTGTTAGGGAACAGTATTTTGAGCCCAGTGTGAGATAGGCAGCAGCAGTTTGATCCCAGTGTGAGATATGAAACAGCAGTCTGATCCTAGTTTAAGATAGGGAACAGGAGTCTGATACAACTGTTGGAAAGGGAACAGCAGTCTGATTCCAGTGTGAGACAAAGAACAACAGCCTGCTCCCAGTGCGTGATAGGGAGCAACATTCGGATCCCACACTGTGATAGAGAACAGCAGTCTGACCCCAGTCTAGGATAGGGAACAGCAGCTTGATCTGAGTGTGAGAGAGGGAACAACAGTCTGATCCCAGTGTGAGAGAGGGAACAGCAGTCTGATCCCAGTGTGGGATATGGAACAGCAGTCAGATCCCAGTGTGGGATAGGGAACAGCAGCCTGAACCCATTGTGAGATAGGGAACAGTAGTTTGAACCCAGTGTGAGATAGGGAACAGCAATCTTATCGCAGTGTGGGTTAGGGAGCAGCAGTCTGATCCCAGTTTGAGGTTGGGAACAGCAGTCTGATCCCAGTATTGGACAGAGAAAAGTATCAGATCCTAGTGTGAGAGAGGGAATCTCCATCTGATCCAAGTCTGAGATAGGGAACAGCAGTCTGATCCCAGTGTGAGATAGGGAACAGCAGCCTGAACCCATTGTGAGATAGGGAACAGCAGTCTGATCCCTCAATTGGACAGAGAAAAGTAGTCTGATCCCAGTGTGAGAGAGGGAATCTCCACCTTATCCAAGTCTGAGATAGGGAACAGCAGTCTGCTCCCAGTGTGAGATGGGCAGCAGCAGTCTGATCCCAGTGTGAGATAGGGAACAGTAGTTTGAACCAAGTGTGAGATAGGGAACAGCAGTCTGATCCTAGTTTAAGATAGGGAACAGGAGTCTGATACAAGTGTGGGATAGTGAACAGCAGTCTGACCCATTCTTTGATAAGGAACAGATATCTGATCCCAGTGTGAGAGAAGTTATATCAGTCTTATTCCAGTGTGACACAGGGAAAAGCAGTCTGACCCCAGTGTGAGATAGGGAGCGGCAATCTGATCTCAGCGTGGTATAGGGAACAGCAATCTGATCCTAGTTGATGATAGGGAACAGGAGTCTGGTCTCAGTGTGGTTTATGGAACAGTAGTTTGAACCCAGTGTGAGATAGGCAGGAGCAGTCTGATCTCAGTGTAAGGTAGGGAACAGCAGTCTGATCCCAGTGTGAGACAAGAAACTGCAGCCTGATCCCACTGTGGGATCGTGAACAGCAATCTGAACCCACTCTGTGATAGGGAACAGCAGTCTCATCCCTGTGTGGGATATGGAACAGAACAGTCTGATCCCTGTGTGAGATTGGGAACTGAGGTCTTATCTCAGTGTGAGATAGGGAACAACAGTCTGATCCCAGTGTTGGTTATGGAACAGCAGCCTGATCTCAGCGTGAGATAGGCAGCAGCAGTTTGAATCCAGTGTGAGATAGGGAACAGCTGTCTGATCCCAGTATAAGATAGGGAAGAGCAGTATGATCCGAGTGTGGGATAGGGAACAGAAGTCTGAACCCAGTGGTGAGTAGGGAAGAGCAGTCTGATCCCAGACTGAGATAGCGAAGAGCATTCTGATCCCTGTGTGGGATAGGGAACATAGGTCTGATCCCATCATGGGAGAGGGAACAGCAGTCTGATCCCAACATGGGAGAGGAAACAGCAGTTTGATCCCAGTGTGTGATAGGGAACAGCAGTCTGATCCCAGGGTGACACAGGGCACAGCAGTCTGATCCCAGTGAGAGAGAGGGAACAGCAGTCTGATCCTAGTGAGATAGAGGGAGCAGCAGTCTGATCCCAGCCTTTGATTGGGAAAAGTAGTCTGATCACAGTGGGATACATGGGAACAGCATTCTGATCCCAATGTGGGATAGGGAACAGAAGTCTGATTCCAGTCTCACATTGGGAAAAGCAATCTGATCCCTTTGGGACACAGAGAACAGCAGTCTGATCCCAGTGTGTGTTAGGGAACAGTATTTTGAGCCCAGTGTGAGATAGGCAGCAGCAGTTTGATCCCAGTGTGAGATATGAAACAGCAGTCTGATCCTAGTTTAAGATAGGGAACAGGAGTCTGATACAACTGTTGGATAGGGAACAGCAGTCTGATTCCAGTGTGAGACAAAGAACAACAGCCTGCTCCCAGTGCGTGATAGGGAGCAACATTCGGATCCCACACTGTGATAGAGAACAGCAGTCTGACCCCAGTCTAGGATAGGGAACAGCAGCTTGATCTGAGTGTGAGAGAGGGAACAACAGTCTGATCCCAGTGTGAGAGAGGGAACAGCAGTCTGATCCCAGTGTGGGAAAGGGAACAGCAGTCTGATCCCAGTGTGAGATTGGCAGCAGCAGTTTAATCCAGGGTGATATAGGGAACAGCAGTCTAATCGTAGTGTGGGATTGGGATCAGCAGCCAGATCCCAGTGTAAGATAGGGAACATGAGTCTGATCCCAGTGTGAGACAAGGAACAGCAGCCTGCACCCGGTGCGGGATAGCGAGCAACAGTCGGATCCCACACTGTGATAGAGAACGGCTGTCTGACCCCAGTCTAGGATAGGGAACAGCAGCTTGATCTGAGTGTGAGAGAGGGAACAGCAGTCTGATCTCAGTGTGGGTTAGGGAACAGCAGTCTGAATCCAGTGTGAGACAGTGAACAGCAGCCTGATGACAGTGTGGGTTAGGGAACAGTAGTTTGAACCCAGTGTGAGATAGGCAGGAGCGGTCTGATCTCAGTGTAAGATAGGGAACAGCAGTCTGATCCGAGGGAGCGAGAGGGAACAGCAGTCTTATCACAGTGTGAAATAGGGAACAACAATCTGATCCCAATGTGGGATAGGGAGCAGCAGTCTGATCCCAGAGTGTGATTCAGAAAAGCAGTCTGTTCCCAGTATGAGATTGGGAAAAGCAATCTGATCCCAGTGTGACACAGCAAACAGCAAGCTGAAGCCAGTGTGAGAAAGTGAGCAGCAGTCTGATCCCGGTGTGGGATAGGGACCAGCAGTCTGATTCCCATGTGGGATAGGGAACAGAGGTCTGATCCCTGGCTGAGATATGGATTAGCAGTCTGATCCCAGTGTGAGATGAGCAACAGTAGGCTGATCCCAGTGTGGGAGAGGGAACAGCAGTCTGACCCCAATGTGGGAGAGGGAACGGCATTCTAATCCCAATATGGGATAAGGAACAGCAGTCTGATCCCAGTGTGGGATAGGGAACAGCAGTCTGATGCAAGTGTGGGATAAGGAACAGCAGTCTTAACCCAGTGTGAGAAAGAGAACTGCAATCTGATCCCAGTGTGACACAGGGAACAGCTGGCTGATCCCATTGTGGGATACGGAACAGCACTCTGATCCCATTGGGACACAGGGAACAGCAGTCTGTTTGCAGTGTGAGATAGGGACCAGACTTCTGATCCAAGTGTGGGATACGGAGCAGTACTCTGGTCCCATTGGAACACAGGGAACAGCAGTCTGATCCCAGTGTGGGTTAGAGAACAGCAGTCTGAATCCAATGTGAGACAGGGAGCAGCAGTCTGATGACAGTGTGGGTTAGGGAACAGTTGTTTAAACCCAGTGTGAGATAGACAGGAGTGGTCTGATCTCAGTGTAAGATAGGGAACAGCCGTCTGATCCGAGGAAGCGATAGGGAACAGCAGTCTTATCGCAGTGTGAGATAGGGAGCAGCAATCTGATCCCAGTGCGGGATAGGGAGCGCAGTCTGATCCCAGTGTGTGATACAAAACAGCAGTCTGTTCCCAGTATGAGATTGGGAAAAGCAATCTGATCCCAGTGTGACACAGCAGACAGCAGTCTGAAGCCCGTGTGTGATAAGCTGGAGCAGTCTGATCTCTGTGTAAGATAGGGAACAGCAATCTGATCCGAGTGTGTGTTAGGGAACAGCAGTCTGATCCCAGTGTGAGACAAGGAACCGCAGCCAGATACCAGTGTTGGATCGTGAACAGCATCTGATCCCACTCTGTGATAGGGAACAGCAGTCTGACCCCAGTGTGGGTTAGGGAATATTAGTTTGAACCCAGTGTGAGATAGACAGGCGCAGTCTGATCTCAGTGTAATTTAGGGAACAGCAGTCTGATCCGAGTTTGCGATAGGGAACAGCAGTGTGATCCCAGTGTGAGATAGGCAGCAGCAGTCTGATCCCAATGTAAGATGGGGAACAGCATTCTGATCCCAGGGTTAGATAGGGATCAGCAGTCTGATCCCATTGTGTGTTAGGGAACAGCAGTCTGATCCCAGCCTGTTTTTGGGAAAAGTAGTCTGATCCCAGTGGGACACAGAACAGCAGACTGATCCCAATGTAAGATGGGTAACAGCAGTCTGATCGCAGTCTGACATTGGGAAAAGCAATCTGATCCCAGTGTGACACAGGAAACAGCATCTGACCCCAGTGTGAGATCAGGAACAACAGTCTGATCTCAGTGGGGGATAGGGAACAGCATTCTGATCCCAGGGTGAAATAGGGATCAGCAGTCTGATCCCATTGTGTGTTAGGGAACAGCAGTCTAATCCTAGCCTGAGATTGGGAAAAGTAGTCTGATCCCAGTGGGACATGGAACAGCAGGTTGATCCCAGTGGGACACTGGGAAGAGCAGTCTGATGCCAGTGTGAGACAAGGAACTGCAGCCAGATCCAATGTGGGATCGTGAACAGCAGTCTGATCCCAGTGTAAGATAGGGAACAGCAGTCTGATCCCAGTGTGAGATAGGGAACAGCAGTCTTATCTCAGTGTGAGATAGGGAACAGCAGTCTGATCCCAGTGTGGGAGACGGAACAGCAGTCTGATCCCATTGTAGGAGAGGGAACAGCAGTCTGACCCCAGTGTGGGATACGGAACAGCAGTCTGATCCCAGTGTGGGATACGGAACTGCAGTCTGATCCCAGTGTGAGATAGGGGACAGCAGTCTGAACCCAGTGTGAGATGTGGAACCGCAGTCTGATCCCATTTTGACACAGGGAACAGCAGTCTGGTCCCAGTGAGGGAGAGCGAACAGCAGTATGATCCCAGTATGAAATAGGGATCAGCAGTCTTATCCCAGCCTGAGATTGGGAAAAGTAGTTTGAACCCAGTGTGAGATAGTCAGGAGCAGTCTGATCTCAGTGTAAGATAGGGAACAGCAGTCTTATCGCAGTGTGGGATAGTGAACAGCAGTCTGATCCCAGTGTGAGGCAAGGATCTGCAGCCAGATCCCAGTGTGAGACAAGGAACTGCAGCCAGATCACAGTGTGGGATACGGAACAGCAGTCTGATCCCAGTGTGGTATAGGGAACAGCAGTCTGATCCCAGCGTGGTATAGGGAATAGCAGTCTGATCCCAGTGTGGGTCATGGAACAGCAGTCTCATCACAGTGTGAGATAGGGAACCACAGTCTGATCCCAGTGTGAGAAAGGGAACCGCAGTCTGATCCCAGTGTGACACAGGGAACAGCTGGCTGATCCCATTGTGGGATGCAGAACAGCACTCTGATCCCATTGGAACACAGGGAACAGCAGTCTGTTTGCAGTGTGAGATAGGGAACAGCCTTCTGATCACAGTGTGGCATACGGAACGGCAATCTGATCCCATTGCAACACAGGGAACAGCAGTCTGATCCCAATGTGGGTTAGAGAACAGCAGTCTGAATCCAATGTGAGACAGGGAGCAGCAGTCTGATGACAGTGTGGGTTAGGGAACAGTAGTTTGAACCCAGTGTGAGATAGACAGGAGTGGTCTGATCTCAGTGTAAGATAGGGAACAGCAGTCTGATCCGAGGGAGCGACAGGGAACAGCAGTCTTATCGCAGTGTGCGATAGGGAACAGCAATCTGATCCCAATGTGGGATAGGGAGCAGCAGTCTGATCCCAGTGTGTGATACGGAGCAGCAGTCTGTTCCCAGTATGAGATTGGGAAAAGCAATCTACTCCCAGTGTGACACAGCAAACAGCAGTCTGAGGCCCGTGTGAGATAAGCTGGAGCAGTCTGATCTCAGTGTAATATAGGGAACAGAAATCTGATCCGAGTGTGTGTTAGGGAACAGCAGTCTGATCCCAGTGTGAGACAAGGAACTGCAGCCAGATACCAGTGTGGGATCGTGAACAGCATCTGATCCCACTCTGTGATAGGGAACAGCAGTCTGACCCCAGTGTGGGTTAGGGAACAGTAGTTTGAACCCAGTGTGAGATAGACAGGCGCATTCTGATCTTAGTGTAATTTAGGGAACAGCATTCTGATCCCAGGGTGAGATAGGGATCAGCAGTCTGATCCCATTGTGTGTTAGGGAACAGCAGTCTGATCCCAGCCTGTTTTTGGGAAAAGTAGTCTGATCCCAGTGGGACACGGAACAGCAGACTGATCCCTGTGTGAGATGGGGAACAGCAGTGTGATCCCAGTGTGAGATAGGCAGCAGTAGTCTGATCCGAATGTAAGATGGGTAACAGCAGTCTGATCACAGTCTGACATTGGGAAAAGCAATCTGATCCCAGTGTGACACAGGAAACAGCATCTGACCCCAGTGTGAGATCAGGAACAACAGTGTGATCTCAGTGTGGGATAGGGAACAGCATTCTGATCCCAGGGTGAAATAGGGATCAGCAGTCTGATCCCATTGTGTGTTAGGGAACAGCAGTCTAATCCTAGCCTGAGATTGGGAAAAGTAGTCTGATCCCAGTGGGACACGGAACAGCAGGTTGATCCCAGTGAGACACTGGGAAGAGCAGTCTGATGCCAGTGTGAGACAAGGAACTGCAGCCAGATCCAGTGTGGGATCGTGAACAGCAGTCTGATCCCAGTGTAAGATAGGGAACAGCAGTCTGATCCCAGTGTGAGATAGGGAACTGCAGTCTGATCCCAGTGTGGGAGACTGAACAGCAGTCTGATCCCATTGTAGGAGAGGGAACAGCAGTCTGATCCCAGTGTGGGATACGGAACAGCAGTCTGATCCCAGTGTGAGATAGGGAACAGCAGTCTGAACCCAGTGTGAGTTGTGGAACAGCAGTCTGATCCCAGTTTGACACAGGGAACAGCAGTCTGAACCCAGTGAGAGAGAGCGAACAGCAGTCTGATCCCAGTGTGAAATAGGGATCAGCAGTCTGATCCCAGCCTGAGATTGGGAAAAGTAGTCTGATCCCAGTGTGGGTTAGGGAACTGTAGTTTGAACCCAGTGTGAGATAGGCAGGAGCAGTCTGATCTCAGTGTAAGATAGGGAACAGCAGTCTTATCGCAGTGTGGGATAGTGAACAGCAGTCTGATCCCAGTGTGAGGCAAGGATCTGCAGCCAGATCCCAGTGTGGGATACGGAACAGCAATCTGATCCCAGTGTGGTATAGGGAACAGCAGTCTGATCCCAGTGTGGGACATGGAACGGCAGTCTCATCCCTGTGTGAGGTAGGGAACAGCAGTCTGATCCCAGTGTGGGATAGGGAACAGCAGTCTGATCCCAGTGTGGTATACGGAACAACAGTCTGAACTCATTGGAACACAGGAACAGCAGTCTGATCCCAGTGTGAGACAGTGATCAGCAGTCTAATCCCAGTGTGAGAGAAGGAACTGCAGCCAGATCACAGTGTGGGATAGGGAACAGCAGTCTGATGCAAGTGTGGGATAAGGAAAATCACTCTTAACCCAGTGTGAGAAAGGGAACCGCAGTCTGATTCCAGTGTGGGACATGAAACAGCAGTCTCATCACAGTGTGAGATAGGGAACAGCAGTCTGATGCAAGTGTGGGATAAGGAACAGCAGTCTTAACCCAGTGTGAGAAAGGGAACCGCAGTCTGATCCCAGTGTGACACAGGGAACAGCTGGCTGATCCCATTGTGGGATACAGAACAGCACTCTGATCCTATTGGAACACAGGGAACAGCAGTCTGTTTGCAGTGTGAGATAGGGAACAGCCTTCTGATCCCAGTGTGAGATACGGAACAGCAATCTGATCCCATTGGAACACAGGGAACAGCAGTCTGATCCCAATGTGGGTTAGAGAACAGCAGTCTGAATCCAATGTGAGACAGGGAGCAGCAGTTTGATGACAGTGTGGGTTAGGGAACAGTAGTTTGAACCCAGTGTGAGATAGACAGGAGCGGTCTGATCTCAGTGTAAGATAGGGAACAGCAGTCTTATTGCAGTGTGAGATAGGGAACAGCAATCTGATCCCAATGTGGGATAGGGAGCAGCAGTCTGTACCCAGTATGAGATTGGGAAAAGCAATCTGCTCCCAGTGTGACACAGCAAACAGCAGTCTGAAGCCCATGTGAGATAAGCTGGAGCAGTCTGATCTCAGTGTAAAATAGGGAACAGCAGTCTGATCCCAGTGTGAGACAAGGAACTGCAGCCAGATACCAGTGTTGGATCGTGAACAGCATCTGATCCCACTCTGTGTTAGGGAACAGCAGTCTGACCCCAGTGTGGGTTAGGGAACAGTAGTTTGAACCCAGTGTGAAATAGACAGGCGCATTCTGATCTTAGTGTAATTTAGGGAACAGCATTCTGATCCCAGGGTGAGATAGGGATCAGCAGTCCGATCCCATTGTGTGTTAGGGAACAGCAGTCTGATCCCAGCCTGTTTTTGGGAAAAGTAGTCTGATCCCAGTGGGACACGGAACAGCAGACTGATCCCTGTGTGAGATGAGGATCAGCAGTGTGATCCCAGTGTGAGATAGGCAGCAGTAGTCTGATCCGAATGTAAGATGGGTAACAGCAGTCTGATCGCAGTCTGACATTGGGAAAAGCAATCTGATCCCAGTGTGACACAGGAAACAGCATCTGACCCCAGTGTGAGATCAGGAACAACAGTCTGATCTCAGTGTGAGATAGGGCACTGCAGTCTTATCTCAGTGTGAGATAGGGAACAGCAGTCTGATCCCCGTGTGGGAGACGGAAGAGCAGTCTGATCCCATTGTAGGAGAGGGAACAGCAGTCTGATCCCTGTGTGGGATACGGAACAGCAGTCTGATCCCAGTGTGGGATACGGAACAGCAGTCTGATCCGAGTGTGAGATAGGGAACAGCAGTCTGAACCCAGTGTGAGATGTGGAACCGCAGTCTGATCCCAGTTTGACACAGGGAACAGCAGTCTGATCCCAGTGAGAGAGAGCGAACAGCAGTCTGATCCCAGTGTGAAATAGGGATCAGCAGTCTGATCCCAGCCTGAGATTGGGAAAAGTAGTCAGTGTGGGTTAGGGAACTGTAGTTTGAACCCAGTGTGAGATAGGCAGGAGAAGTCTGATCTCAGTGTAAGATAGGGAACAGCAGTCTGATCCGACTGTGCGATAGGGAACAGCAGTCTTATCGCAGTGTGGGATAGTGAACAGCAGTCTGTTCCCAGTGTGAGGCAAGGATCTGCAGCCAGATCCCAGAGTGGGATACGGAACAGCAGTCTGATCCCAGTGTGGGACATGGAACGGCAGTCTCATCCCTGTGTGGGATAGGGAACAGCAGTCTGATCCCAGTGTGGGATAGGGAACAGCAGTCTGATCCCAGTTGCGGTATACGGAACAACAGTCTGAACCCATTGGAACACAGCAACAGCAGTCTGATCCCAGTGTGAGACAGTGATCAGCAGTCTAATCCCAGTGTGAGATAGGGAACAGCAGTTTGATCCCAGTGTGGGATAGGGAACAGCAGTCTGATGCAAGTGTGGGATAAGGAACAGCAGTCTTAACCCAGTGTGAGAGAGGGAACCGCAGTCTGATCCCAGTGTGACACAGGGAACAGCTGGCTGATCCCATTGTGGGATACAGAACAGCACTCTGATCCCATTGGAACACAGGGAACAGCAGTCTGTTTGCAGTGTGAGATAGGGAACAGCCTTCTGATCCCAGTGTGAGATATGGAACAGCAATCTGATCCCATTGGAACACAGGGAACAGCAGTCTGATCCCAATGTGGGTTAGAGAACAGCAGTCTGAATCCAATGTGAGACAGGGAGCAGCAGTTTGATGACAGTGTGGGTTAGGGAACAGTAGTTTGAACCCAGTGTGAGATAGACAGGAGCGGTCTGATCTCAGTGTAAGATAGGGAACAGCAGTCTTATTGCAGTGTGAGATAGGGAACAGCAATCTGATCCCAATGTGGGATAGGGAGCAGCAGTCTGTTCCCAGTATGAGATTGGGAAAAGCAATCTGCTCCCAGTGTGACACAGCAAACAGCAGTCTGAAGCCCGTGTGAGATAAGCTGGAGCAGTCTGATCTCAGTGTAAGATAGGGAACAGAAGTCTGATCCCAGTGTGAGACAAGGAACTGCAGCCAGATACCAGTGTGGGATCGTGAACAACATCTGATGCCAATCTCTGATAGGGAACAGCAGTCTGACCCCAGTGTGGGTTAGGGAACAGTAGTTTGAACCCAGTGTGAGATAGACAGGCGCATTCTGATCTTAGTGTAATTTAGGGAACAGCATTCTGATCCCAGGGTGAGATAGGGATCAGCAGTCTGATCCCATTGTGTGTTAGGGAACAGCAGTCTGATCCCAGCCTGTTTTTGGGAAAAGTAGTCTGATCCCAGTGGGACACGGAACAGCAGACTGATCCCTGTGTGAGATGGGGAACAGCAGTGTGATCCCAGTGTGAGATAGGCAGCAGTAGTCTGATCCGAATGTAAGATGGGTAACAGCAGTCTGATCGCAGTTTGACATTTGGAAAAGCAATCTGATCCCAATGTGACACAGGAAACAGCATCTGACCCCATTGTGAGATCAGGAACAACAGTCTGATCTCAGTGTGGGATAGGGAACAGCATTCTGATTCCAGGGTGAAATAGGGATCAGCAGATTGATCCCATTGTGTGTTAGGGAACAGCAGTCTAATCCTAGCTTGAGATTGGGAAAAGTAGTCTGATCCCAGTGGGACACGGAACAGCAGGTTGATCCCAGTGGGACACTGGGAAGAGCAGTCTGATGCCAGTGTGAGACAAGGAACTGCAGCCAGATCCAGTGTGGGATCGTGAACAGCAGTCTGATCCCTGTGTAAGATAGGGAACAGCAGTCTGATCCCAGTGTGAGATAGGGAACTGCAGTCTTATCTCAGTGTGAGATAGGGAACAGCAGTCTCTTCCCCGTGTGGGCGACGGAAGAGCAGTCTGATCCCATTGTAGGAGAGGGAACAGCAGACTGATCCCAGTGTGGGATACGGAACAGCAGTCTGATCCCAGTGTGGGATACGGAACAGCAGTCTGATCCCAGTGTGAGATAGGGAACAGCAGTCTGAACCCAGTGTGAGATGTGGAACCGCAGTCTGATCCCAGTTTGACACAGGGAACCGCAGTCTGATCCCAGTGAGAGAGAGCGAACGGCAGTCTGATCCCAGTGTGAAATAGGGATCTGCAGTCTGATCCCAGCCTGAGATTGGGAAAAGTAGTCTGATCCCAGTGTGGGTTAGGGAACTGTAGTTTGAACCCAGTGTGAGATAGGCAGGAGCAGTCTGATCTCAGTGTAAGATAGGGAACAGCAGTCTTATCGCAGTGTGGGATAGTGAACAGCAGTCTTATCGCAGTGTGGGATAGTGAACAGCAGTCTGATCCCAGTGTGAGGCAAGGATCTGCAGCCAGATCCCAGTGTGGGATACGGAACAGCAATCTGATCCCTGTGTGAGATAGGGAACAGCAGTCTGATCCCAGTGTGTGATAGGGAAGAGCAATCTCATCCCAATATGAGATAGGGAACAGCAGTCTGATCCCAGTGTGGGATACGGAACAGCAGTCTAATCCCAGTATGAGATACGGAACAGCAGTCTGAACCCAGTGTGAGATGTGGAACCGCAGTCTATCCCAGTTTGACGCAGGGAACAGCAGTCTGATCCCAGTGAGAGAGAGTGAACAGCAGTCTGATCCCAGTGTGAAATAGGGAACAGCAGTCTTATCCCAGCCTGAGATTGGGAAAAGTAGTCTGATCCCAGTGTGGGTTAGGGAACTGTAGTTTGAACCCAGTGTGAGATTGGCAAGAGCAGTCTGATCTCAGTGTAAGATAGGGAACAGCAGTCTGATCCGACTGTGCGATAGGGAACAGCTGTCTTATCGCGGTATGGGATAGTGAACAGCAATCTGATCCCAGTGTGTGATAAACAGCAGCAGTCTGATCCCAGTGTGAGACAGTGATCGGCAGTCTAATCCCATTGTGAGACAAGGGACTGCAGCCAGATCCCAGTGTGGGATACGGAACAGCAGTCTGATCCCAGTGTGGTATAGGGAACAGCAGTCTGATCCCAGCGTGGTATAGGGAATAGCAGTCTGATCCCAGTGTGGGACATGGAACAGCAGTCTCATCACAGTGTGAGATAGGGAACAGCAGTCTGATCTCAGTGTGGGATAGGGATTAGCAGTCTGATGCAAGTGTGGGATAAGGAACAGCAGTCTTAACCCAGTGTGAGAAAGGGAACCGCAGTCTGATCCCCGTGTGACACAGGGAACAGCTGGCTGATCCCATTATGGGATACAGAACAGCACTCTGATCCCATTGGAACACAGGGAACAGCAGTCTGTTTGCAGTGTGAGATAGGGAACAGCCTTCTGATCCCAGTGTGGGATACGGAACAGCAATCTGATCCGAGTGGAACACAGGGAACAGCAGTCTGATCCCAATGTGGGTTAGAGAACAGCAGTCTGAATCCAATGTGAGACAGGGAGCAGCAGTCTGATGATAGTGTGGGTTAGGGAACAGTAGTTTGAACCCAGTGTGAGATAGACAGGAGCGGTCTGATCTCAGTGTAAGATAGGGAACAGCAATCTGATCCGAGTGTGTGTTAGGGAACAGCAGTCTGATCCCAGTGTGAGACAAGGAACTGCAGCCAGATCCCAGTGTGGGATACGGAACAGCAGTCTGATCCCAGTGTGGTATAGGGAACAGCAGTCGGATCCCAGCGTGGTATAGGGAATAGCAGTCTGATCCCAGTGTGGGTCATGGAACAGCAGTCTCATCACAGTGTGAGATAGGGAACAGCAGTCTGATCTCAGTGTGGGATAGGGATTAGCAGTCTGATGCAAGTGTGGGATAAGGAACAGCAGTCTTAACCCAGTGTGAGAAAGGGAACCGCAGTCTGATCCCAGTGTGACACAGGGAACAGCTGGCTGATCCCATTATGGGATACGGAACAGCACTCTGATCCCATTGGAACACAGGGAACAGCAGTCTGTTTGCAGTGTGAGATAGGGAACAGCCTTCTGATCCCAGTGTGGGATAGGGAACAGCAGTCTGATCCCTGTGTAAAATAGGGAACAGCAGTCTGATCCCAGTGTGAGATAGGGAACTGCAGTCTGATCTCAGTGTAAGATAGGGAACAGCAGTCTTATCGCAGTGTGGGATAGTGAACAGCAGTCTGATCCCAGTGTGAGGCAAGGATCTGCAGCCAGATCCCAGTGTCGGATACGGAACAGCAATCTGATCCCAGCGTGGTATAGGGAACAGCAGTCTGATCCCAGTGTGGGATAGGGAACAGCAATCTGATCCCAGTGTGGTATACGGAACAACAGTCTGAACCCATTGGAACACAGGAACAGCAGTCTGATCCCAGTGTGAGACAGTGATCAGCAGTCTAATCCCAGTGTGAGACAAGGAACTGCAGTCAGATCACAGTGTGGGATACGGAACAGCAGTCTAATCCCAGTGTGGGATAGGGAACAGCAGTCTGATCCCAGTGTGGTATACGGAACAACAGTCTGAACCCATTGGAACACAGGAACAGCAGTCTGATCCCAGTGTGGTATAGGGAACAGCAGTCTGATCCCAGCGTGGTATAGGGAATAGCAGTCTGATCCCAGTGTGGGACATGGAACAGCAGTCACATCACAGTGTGAGATAGGGAACAGCAGTCTGTTCCCAGTGTAGGATAGGGAACAGCAGTCTGATGCAAGTGTGGGATTACGAACAGCAGTCTTAACCCAGTGTGAGAAAGGGAACCGCAGTCTGATCCCCGTGTGACACAGGGAACAGCTGGCTGATCCCATTATGGGATACGGAACAGCACTCTGATCCCATTGGAACACAGGGGACAGCAGTCTTTTTGCAGTGTGAGATAGGGAACAGCCTTCTGATCCCAGTGTGGGATACAGAACAGCAATCTGATCCCATTGGAACACAGGGAACAGCAGTCTGTTCCCAGTGTGGGTTAGAGAACAGCAGTCTGAATCCAATGTGAGACAGGGAGGAGCAGTCTGATGACAGTGTGGGTTAGGGAACAGTAGTTTGAACCCAGTGTGAGATAGACAGGAGCGGTCTGATCTCAGTGTAAGATAGGGAACAGCAGTCTGATCCGAGGGAGCGATAGGGAACAGCAGTCTTATCGCAGTGTGCGATAGGGAACAGCAGTCTGATCCCAGCCTGTTTTTGGGAAAAGTAGTCTGATCCCAGTGGGACACAGAACAGCAGACTGATCCCTGTGTGAGATGGGGAACAGCAGTGTGATCCCAGTGTGAGATAGGCAATAGTAGTCTGATTCCCAATGTAAGTTGGGTGACAGCAGTCTGATCGCAGTCTGACATTGGGAAAAGCAATCTGATCCCAGTGTGACACAGGAAACAGCATCTGACCCCAGTGTGAGATCAGAATCAACAGTCTGATCTCAGTGTGGGATAGGGAACAGTATTCTGCTCCCAGGGTGAAATAGGGATCAGCAGTCTGATCCCATTGTGTGTTAGGGAACAGCAGTCTGATCCCAGTGTGAGATAGGGAACTGCAGTCTGATCTCAGTGTGAGATGGTGAACAGCAGTTTGATCCCAGTGTGAGATACAGAATAGCAGACTGATCCCAGAATTAGATAGGGAACAGCTGCCTGATCGCAGTGTGAGATAGGGAACTGCCATCTTATCTCAGTGTGACATAGGGAACAGCAGTCTGATCCCAGTGTGGGAGACGGAACAGCAGTCTGATCCCATTGTAGGAGAGGGAACAGCAGTCTGATCCCCGTGTGGGAAACGGAACAGCAGTCTGATCCCAGTGTGGGATACGGAACAGCAGTCTGATCCCAGTGTGAGATAGGGAACAGCAGTCTGAACCCAGTGTGAGATGTGGAATCGCAGTCTGATCCCAGTTTGACGCAGGGAACAGCAGTCAGATCACAGTGAGAGAGAGCGAACAGCGGTCTGATCCCAGTGTGAAATAGGGATCAGCAGTCTGATCCCAGCCTGAGATTGGGAAAAGTAGTCTGATCCCAGTGTGGGTTAGGGAAATGTAGTTTGAACCCACTGTGAGATAGGCAGGAGCAGTCTGATCTCAGTGTAAGATAGGGAACAGCAGTTTTATTGCAGTGTGGGATAGTGAACAGCAGTCTGATCCCAGTGTGAGATAGGCTGGAGCAGTCTTATCTCAGTGTAAGATAGGGAACAGCAATCTGATCCAAGTGTGTGTTGGGGAACAGCAGTCTGATCCCAGTGTGAGACAGTGATCAGCAGTCTGATCCCAGTGTGAGACAAGGAAGTGCAGCCAGATACCAGTGTGGGATCGTGAACAGCATCTGATCCCACTTTGTGATAGGGAACAGCAGTCTGACCCCAGTGTGGGTTAGGGAACAGTAGTTTGAACCCAGTGTGAGATAGGCAGCAGCAGTCTGATCCCAATGTAAGATGGGGAACAGCATTCTGATCACAGGTTGAGATAGGGAACAGCATCTGACCCCAGTGTGAGATCAGGAACAACAGTCTGATCTCAGTGTGGAATAGGGAACAGCATTCTGATCCCAGGGTGAGATAGGGATCAGCAGTCTGATCCCATTGTGTGTTAGGGAACAGCAATCTAATCCTAGCCTGAGATTGGGAAAAGTAGTCTGATCCCAATGGGACACGGAACAGCAGGTTGATCCCAGTGGGACACTGGGAAGAGTAGTCTGATGCCAGTGTGAGACAAGGAACTGCAGCCAGATCCAGTGTGGGATCGTGAACAGCAGTCTGATCCCTGTGTGGGATAGGGAACAGCAGTCTGATCCCTGTGTGAGATTGGGAACTGCACTCTTATCTCAGTGTGAGATAGGAAACAGCAGTCTGATCCCAGTGTGAGACAAGGAACTGCAGCCAGATCCAGTGTGGGATCGTGACCAGCAGTCTGATCCCACTCTGTGATAGGGAACAGCAGTCTGATCCCTGTGTGAGATGGGGAACAGCAGTCTGATCTCAGCGTGAGATAGGGAACAGCATTCTGATCCCAGGGTGAGATAGGGATCAACAGTCTGATCCCATTGTGTGTTAGGGAACAGCAATCTAATACTAGCCTGAGATTGGGAAAAGTAGTCTGATCCCAGTGGGACACGGAACAGCAGGTTGATCCCAGTGGGACACTGGGAACAGCAGTCTGATGCCAGTGTGAGACAAGGAACTGCAGCCAGATCCAGTGTGGGATCGTGAACAACAGTCTGATCCTTGTGTGGGATAGGGAACAGCAGTCTGATCCCAGTGTGAGATAGGCTGGAGCAGTCTTATCTCAGTGTAAGATAGGGAACAGCAATCTGATCCAAGTGTGTGTTAGGGAACAGCAGTCTGATCCCAGTGTGAGACAGTGATCAACAGTCTGATCCCATTGTGTGTTAGGGAACAGCAATCTAATACTAGCCTGAGATTGGGAAAAGTAGTCTGATCCCAGTGGGACACGGAACAGCAGGTTGATCCCAGTGGGACACTGGGAACAGCAGTCTGATCCCTGTGTGGGATAGGGAACAGCAGTCTGATCCCTGTGTGAGATTGGGAACTGCACTCTTATCTCAGTGTGAGATAGGAAACAGCAGTCTGATCCCAGTGTGAGACAAGGAACTGCAGCCAGATCCAGTGTGGGATCGTGACCAGCAGTCTGATCCCACTCTGTGATAGGGAACAGCAGTCTGATCCCTGTGTGAGATGGGGAACAGCAGTCTGATCTCAGCGTGAGATAGGGAACAGCATTCTGATCCCAGGGTGAGATAGGGATCAACAGTCTGATCCCATTGTGTGTTAGGGAACAGCAATCTAATACTAGCCTGAGATTGGGAAAAGTAGTCTGATCCCAGTGGGACACGGAACAGCAGGTTGATCCCAGTGGGACACTGGGAACAGCAGTCTGATGCCAGTGTGAGACAAGGAACTGCAGCCAGATCCAGTGTGGGATCGTGAACAACAGTCTGATCCTTGTGTGGGATAGGGAACAGCAGTCTGATCCCTGTGTGAGATAGGGAACTTCACCCTAATCTCAGTGTGAGATAGGAAACAGCAGTCTGATCCCAGTGTGAGACAAGGAACTGCAGTCAGATCCAGTGTGGGATCGTGACCAGCAGTCTGATCCCACTCTGTGATAGGGAACAGCAGTCTGATCCCTGTGTGAGCTGGGGAACTGCAGTCTGATCTCAGTGTGAGATGGTGAACAGCAGTCTGATCTCAGTGTGAGATGGTGAACAGCAGTCTGATCCCGTTGTGAGATACAGAATTGCAGACTGATCCCAGAATGAGATAGGGAACAGCAGCCTGATCGCAGTGTGAGATGGGGAACAGCAGCCTGATCCCAGTGTGAGATAGGAATCAGCAGTCTGCTCCCAGTGTGAGATAGGAACCAGCAGTCTGCTCCCAGTGTGAGATAGGGATCAGCAGTCTGATCCCAGTATGAGATAGTGATCAGCAGTCTGATCCCAGTGTGAGATAGTGATCAGCAGTCTGATCCCAGTGTGAGATAGTGATCAGCAGTCTGATCCCAGTGTGAGATAGTGATCAGCAGTCTGATCCCAGTGTGAGATAGTGATCAGCAGTCTGATCCCAGTGTGAGATAGTGATCAGCAGTCTGATCTCAGTCTGAGATAGGGAAGAGCAGTCTGATCCCAGTCTGAGATTGGGAAAAGCAGTCTGATCCCAGTGGAACACAGGGAACAGCAGTGTGATCCTTGTGTGGGTTAGGGAACAGTAGTTTGAACCCAGTGTGAGATAGGGAACAGCAGTCTGATCTGAGTGTGCGATAGGGAACAGCAGTCTGATCCCAATGTAAGACGGGGAACAACAGTCTGATCGCAGTCTGACATTGGGTAAAGCACTCTGATCCCAGTGTGACACAGGAAACAGCAGTCTGTCCCCAGTGTGAGATCAGGAACTGATCTCAGCCAAAAACAGAATTACCTGGAAAAACTCAGCAGGTCTGGCAGCATCGCTGGAGAAGTAAAGAGTTGACGTTTCGAGTTCTCATGACCCTTCAACAGAACTGGGTGAATCCAAGGAGTGGGGTGAAATATAAACTTGTTTAAGTTGGGGTGGGGCGGGGGGGGTTGGGGGGGGCGGGGTGGAGGGGTGGCAGTTTGGGTGAGGAGAGAGAAGTGGAGGGGGGTGTGTGGTTATAGGGACAAGCAAGCAGTGATAGGAGCAGATAATCAAAAGATGTCACAGACAAAAGAACACAGAGGTGTTGAAGTTGGTGATATTATCTAAACGAATGTGCTAATTAAGAATGGATGGTAGGGCACTCAAGGTACAGCTCTAGTAGGGGTGGGGGGGGCATAAAAGATTTAAAAATAATGGAAATAGGTGGGAAAAGAAAAATCTATATAAATTATTGGAAAAAACAAAAGAAAGGGGGAAGAAACAGAAAGGGGGTGGGGATGGAGGAGGGAGTTCAAGATCTAAAGTTGTTGAATCAATATTCAGTTCGGAGGGCTGTAAAGTGCCTAGTCGGAAGATGAGGTACTGTTCCTCCAGTTTGCGTTGAGCTTCACTGGAACAATGCAGCAAGCCAAGGACAGACATGTGGGCAAGAGAGCAGGGTGGAGCGTTAAAATGGAAGCGACAGGGAGGTTTGGGTCATTCTTGCGGACAGACCGCAGGTATTCTGCAAAGCGGTCGACCAGTTTACGTTTGGTCTCTCCAATGTAGAGGAGACCGCATTGGGAGCAATGAATGCAGCAGACTAAATTGGGGGAAATGCAAGTGAAATGCTGCTTCACTTGAAAGGAATGTTTGGGCCCTTGGACGGTGAGGAGAGAGAAAGTGAAGGGGCAGTTGCTGCATCTTTTGCGTGGGCATGGGGAGGTGCCATAGGTGGGGGTTTAGGAGTAGGGGGTGATGGAGGAGTGGACCAGGGTGTCCTGGAGGGAATGATCCCTACGGAATGCCACCAGGGGGGTGAAGGGCAGATGTGTTTGGTGGTGGCATCATGCTGGAGTTGGCGGAAATGGCGGAGGATGATCCTTTGAATGCGGAGGCTGGTGGGGTGATAAGTGAGGACAAGGGGGACCCTATCATGTTTCTGGGAGGGAGGGGAAGGTGTGAGGGCGGATGCGCGGGAGATGGCCTGGACACGGTTGAGGGCCCTGTCAACGACCGTGGGTGGAAAACTTCGGTTAAGGAAGAAGGAGGACATGTCAGAGGAACTGTTTTTGAAGATAGCATCATCAGAACAGATGCGACGGAGGCGAAGGAACTGAGAGAATGGGATGGAGTCCTTACAGGAAGCGAGGTGTGAGGAGCTGTAGTCGAGGTAGTTGTGAGAGTCGGTAGGCTTGTAATGGATATTGGTGGACAGTTTATCACCAGAGATTGAGACAGAGAGGTCAAGGAAGGGAAGGGAAATGTCAGAGATGGACCACGTGAAAATGATGGAGGGGTGGAGATTGGAAGGAAAATTAATAAATTTTTCCAAGTCCTGATGAGAGTATGAAGCAGCACCAAAGTAATCATCAATGTACCGGAGAAAGAGTTGTGGAAGGGGGCCAGAATAGGACTGGAACAAGGAATGTTCCACATACCCCATAAAGAGACAGGCATAGCTGGGGCCCATGCGGGTACCCATAGCCACACCTTTTATTTGGAGGAAGTGAGAGGAGTTGAAGGAGAAATTGTTCAGTGTGAGAACAAGTTCAGCCAGACGGAGGAGAGTAGTGGTAGATGGCAATTGTTCGGGCCTCTGTTCGAGGAAGAAGCTAAGGGCCCTCAGACCATGCTAGTGGGGGATAGAGGTGTAGAGGGATTGGACATCCATGGTGAAGAGGAAGCGGTTAGGGCCAGGGAACTGGAAATTGTTGATGTGACGTAAGGTGTCAGAGGAATCACGGATGTAGGTGGGAAGGGACTGGACAAGGGGAGAGAGAAGGGAGTCAAGATAACGAGAAATGAGTTCCGTGGGGCAGGAGCAAGCTGACACGATCGGGCTACCGGGACATTTCTGCTTGTGGATTTTGGTTAGGAGATAGAAGAGGGCCGTCCGAGGTTGGGCGACTATCAGGTTAGAAGCTTTGGGAGGAAGATCTCCAGAGGAGAAGAGGTCAGTGACAGTCCTGGAGACAATGGCTTGATGTTCAGTGGTGGGGTCATGGTCCAGGGAGAAGTAGGAGGAAGTGTCTGCGAGTTGACGCTCAGCCTCCGCGAGTTGGAGGTCAGTGCGCCAGACAACAACAGCACCACCCTTGTCAGCGGGTTTGATGACGATGTCAGGGTTGGACCTGAGAGAATGGAGTGCAGTAAGTTCAGAGAGAGAGAGATTAGAATGGGTGAGAGGAGCAGAAAAATTGAGACGACTAATGTCGCACCGACAGTTCTCAATGAAAAGATCAAGAGAAGGTAAGAATCCAGAGGGAGGGGTCCAGGTGGAGGGAGAATATTGGAGCTGGCTAAAAGGATCCATTGAATGGGGAGAGGACTCCTGCCCAAGGAAGTGAGCCTGGAGACGAAGACAGCGGAAGAAGAGTTCAGCATCGTGCCGAGCCCAAAATTCATTGAGATGGGGGCGTAAGGGTATGAAACTAAGTCCTTTGCTGAGCACTGAACATTCAGCGTCAGAAAGGGAAAGGTCAGGGGGTATAGTGAATACACGGCTGGGGCTGGGATTGGAAGATGGGGTGGGGAAGGAGGGACAAGCAGGGTTGGAGGGTCCTAGATGGGTGTTGGTGTCGATGAGTTGTTGGAGCTTGCGTTCCTTAGCACTTGAGAGAAAGAGAAAAAGTTTCTTGTTGAGGCATTGGATGAGATGAAGAATAAAATGAAACTGGGGGCACGCGGAGCTTTGAAAATGGGTACAGCGGTGCTGCTGGAGGGAGAGGTCGAGTGTGTTCATATGGCAGCGCATGGCACTGCGTGTGGATCTTAGAATGTGACGGGAACAGCAGTCCGAGAAATATTTTATGTCCTGGAGATACCTGTAATCCTGGGTGGGTTCAAAACAAGAGGGATGGAATTTCAGTTGAAATCCACGTGGGGTAAGTCGGAGACGGAGACAGTCACTGAGAAAGGAGATATGGCTGTGAAAGCGGGTTTTAGTAAACACCTTGTCAAACACCAGGAGAGAAATGGAAAGCAATGAAGGTGAACAAGGCAAAAGAGAGATACAGAAATCTTGTCGCAGAGAGGAACAAAACTTCTTCAAGGTAGGCATTTCTTGAAGAGGAGTGGCAGTCAATTAAACAAAGAGATAAAAACAAAAAACTGTGGATACTGGAAATCCAAAACAAAAACAGAATTACCTGGAAAAACTCAGCAGGTCTGGCAGCATTGGTGGAGAAGAAAAGAGTTGATGTTTTGAGTCCTCATGACCCTTCAGCAGAACTGGGTGAATCCAAGGAGAGTGGTGAAATATAAACTGGTTTAAGGTGGGGTGGGGGGTGGGGGGGTGGGTGGGTTGGGTTTGGGGGGGGAGAAGTGGAGCGGGGTGGTGCATTTGTAGGGACAAGCAAGCAGTGATAGGAGCAGATAATCAAAAGATGTCCCATACAAAAGAACACAGGTGTTGAAATTGGTGATATTATCTAAACGAATGTGCTAATTAAGAATGGATGGTAGGGCACACAAGGTACAGCTCTAGTAGGGGTGGGGGGGGCATAAAAGATTTAAAAATAATGGAAATAGGTGGGAAAAGAAAAATGTATATAACTTATTGGAAAAAACAAAAGAAAGGGGGAAGAAACAGAAAGGGGGTGGGGATGGAGGAGGGAGTTCAAGATCTAAAGTTGTTGAATTCAATATTCAGTCCGGAAGGCTGTAAAGTGCCTAGTCGGAAGATGAGGTACTGTTCCTCCAGTTTGCGTTGAGCTCCACTGGAACAATGCAGCAAGCCAAGGACAGACATGTGGGCAAGAGAGCAGGGTGGAGTGTTAAAATGGCAAACGACAGGGAGGTTTGGGTCATTCTTGTGGACAGACCGCAGGTGTTCTGCAAAGCGGTCGACCAGTTTACATTTGGTCTCTCCAATGTAGAGGAGACCGCATTGGGAGCAATGAATGCAGCAGACTAAATTGGGGGAAATGCAAGTGAAATGCTGCTTCACTTGAAAGGAGTGTTTGGGCGCTTGGACGGTGAGGATAGAGGAAGTGAACTGATCTCAGTGTGGGCTCGAACAGCATTCTGATCCCAGGGTGAGATAGGGATCAGCAATCTGATCCCACCGTGTGTTAGGGAACAGCACTTGATCCCAGCCTGAGATTGGGAAAAGTAGTCTGATCCCAGTGGGACACGGAACAGCAGTCAAATCCCAGTGGGACACAGGGAACAGCAGTTTGATCCCTGTGTGAGATGGGGAACAGCAATGTGATCCCAGTGTGAGATAGGCAGCAGCAGTCTGATTCCAATGTAAGATGGGTAACAGCAGTCTGATCGCAGTCTGACATTGGGAACAGCAGTCTGCTCCCAGTGTGGGTTAGGGAACAGTAGTTTGAACCCAGTGTGAGATAGGCTGGAGCAGTCTGATCTCAGTGTATGATAGGGAACAGCAGTCTGATCCGAGTGTGAGACAGTGATCAGCAGTGTGAGACAAGGAACTGCAGCCAGATCCCAGTGTGGGATCGTGCACAGCAGTCTGATCCCAGTTTTGGATAGGGTACAGCAGTCTCATCCCGGTTTGAGATAGAAAACATCTGTGTGATCCTAGAGCGCATACTGGAGCAACAGTCTGATCCCACTGTCAGAGAGGGCACAGCAACCTGATCCCAGTGTGAGATCAGGAACAGCAGTTTGCCCCCAGTATGAGATAGGGAACAGCAGTCTGATCCGAGTGTGCAATAGGGAACAGCAGTCTGATCCCAATTTGCGATAGGGAGCAGCAGACTGATCCCAATGTGCGATAGGGAACAGCAGTCTGATCACAGTCTGACATAGGGAAAAGCAATCTGATCCCAGTGTGACACAGGAAACAGCACTCTGACCCCAGTGTGAGATCAGGAACAACAGTCTGATCTCAGTGTGGGATAGGGAACAGCATTCTGATCCCAGGGTTAAATAGGGATCAGCATTCTGATCCCATTGTGTGTTAGGGAACAGAAGTCTGATCCCAGCCTGAGATTGGGAAAAGTAGTCTGATCCCAGTGGGACACGGAACAGCAGACTGATCCCTGTGTGAGATTGGGAACAACAGTCTGATCCCAGTGTGGGTTAGGGAACAGTAGTTTGAACCCAGTGTGAGATAGGCAGGAGAAGTCTGATCTCAGTGTAAGATAGGGAACAGCAGTCTGATCCGAGTGTGCGATAGGGAACAGCAGTCTGATCCCAATGTGCGATAGGGAGCAGCAAAATGATCGCAGTGGGACTCAGGGAACAGCAGTCTGCTCCCAGTGTGAGTTAGGGAACAGTAGTTTGAACCCAGTGTGAGATAGGCTGGAGCAGTCTGATCTCAGTGTGAGATAGGGAACAGCAGTCTGATCCGAGTGTGCGATAGGGGACAGCAGTCCTATCGCAGTGTGAGATAGGGAACAACAATCTGATCCCAGTGTGAGAAAGGGAGCAGCAGTCTGATCCCAGTGTGAGACAGTGATAAGCAGTCTAATCCCATATGAGACAAGGAACTGCAGCCAGATCCCAGTGCGGGATCGTGAACAGCAGTCTGATCCCAATCTGAGATTGGGAAAAGCAGTCCGATCCCAGAGGGACTCAGGGAACAGCAGTCTGCTCCCAGTGTGGGTTAGGGAACAGTAGTTTGAACCCAGTGTGAGATAGGCAGGAGAAGTCTGATCTCAGTGTAAGATAGGGACCAGCAGTCTGATCCGAGTGTGCGATAGGGAACAGCAGTCTGATCCCAATGTGTGATAGGGAGCAGCAGACTGATCCCAATGTGAGATAGGGAACAGCAGTCTGATCACAGTCTGACATTGGGAAAAGCAGTCTGATCCCAGTGGGACATGGAACAGTAGTCTGATCTCAGTGGGCCACAGGGAACAGCAGTCTGCTCCCAATGTGAGTTAGGGAACAGTAGTTTGAACCCAGTGTGAGATAGGCAGGAGAAGTCTGATCTCAGTGTAAGATAGGGAACAGCAGTCTGATCCCAATGTGCGATAGGGAGCAGCAGACTGATCCCAATGTGCGATAGGGAACAGCAGTCTGATCGCAGTCTGACATTGGGAAAAGCAATCTGATCCCAGTGTGACACAGGAAACAGCATCTGACCCCAGTGTGAGATCAGCAACAACAGTCTGATCTCAGTGTGGGATAGGGAACAACATTCTGATCGCAGGATGAAATCGGGATCAGCATTCTGATCCCATTGTGTGTTAGGGAACAGCAGTCTGATCCCAGCCTGAGATTGGGAAAAGTAGTCTGATCCCAGTGGGAGACGGAACAGTAGTCTGATCTCAGTGGGACACAGGGAACAGCAGTCTGATCCCAGTGGGACTCAGAGAGCAGCAGTCTGCTCCCAGTGTCAGTTCGGGAACAGTGGATTGAACCCAGTGTAAGATAGGCAGGAGCAGTCTGATTTCAGTGTAAGATAGGGAACAGCAGTTTGATCCGAGTGTGCGATAGGGAACAGCAGTCTTATGACGGTGTAAGATAGGGAACAGCAATCTGATACCAGTGTGAGATAGGCAGCAGCAGTCTGATCCCAGTGTGATACAGTGATCAGCAGTCTGATCCCAGGTGAGACAAGGAACTGCAGCCAGATCCCAGTGTGGGATCGTGAACAGCAGTCTGATCCCACTTTGTGATAGGGAACAGCAGTCTGATCCCTATGTGGGATAGGGAACAGCAGTCTGATCTCAGTGTGAGATAGTGAACAGCAGTCTGATCCCAGTGCGAGATACAGAATAACCGCCTGATCCCAGAATGAGATAGGGAACAGCAGCCTGATCCGAGTGTGAGATAGGGAACAGCAGCCTGATCCCAATGTGAGATAGGGAACATCAGTCCGATCTGAGGTGGAGGATAAGGAACATTTGTCTGATTCCAGTATGGGATAGGGAACAGCAGTCTGATCCCAGCTCGGATAGGGAACACCAGCCTGATTGCAGTGTGAGAGAGGGAACAGCTGCCTGTTCCCAGTTTAGGATATTGAACACCAGTCTGATCCCAGTTTTGGATAGGAAACAGCAGTCTCATCCCGGTTTGAGATAGAAAACATCTCTCTGATCCTAGAGCGCATACTGGAGCAACAGTCTGATCCCACTGTCAGAGGGGGCGCAGCAGACTGATCCCAGTGTGAGATTGGGAACAGCAGTCTGATCCTGGTGTGAGACAGGGAATAGCAGTCTGAGCTCAGTGTGAAATTATGAACTGCAGCCTGATCCCTGTTTGGGATAGGGAACAGCAGCCTGATGCTAGTGTAGTATACTGAACAGCAATCTGATTCAAGAGTGTGATAAGGATCAGCAGTATGGTCCCTGTGAGATAGGGAGCAGCAATCAAATCCCTGTGTGACATAGCGAACATCTGTCTGATCCTAGTGAGCGTGCAGGAGCAGCAGTCCAATCCCAGTGTGAGATTGGGAACAGCAGTCTGACTCCAGTGTGTGTTAGGGAACATCAGCCTCAGTCTTCACTGATGATTGCCTGTCATATTTGAGCTAGACCAATTAGAACACTCTTTGCGGTCAGCCTTTGGGACACACCTGCCCTCCTATTTCACATTATCGCTTTGACACTGTGTGTTTTGTTCTCTGAAGTATTTGTAGCTGGTGGCTATGGTGAGTATTTTAAAATGGCGTGGCCTCTGAGAAAGCTGTATTCTGAATGTAGTGAACGATGCCCCAAAACGAAATGTTTCATAGCTGTTTGTCTTTTGCCTCTCTGCAGTACCTTGTCAAGGCATAATGTGATTTATCTGGGGATTTTGTCAATTCCAAGTTAGTAGTTTGCCTTTCAAAGTTAGGAGCTGCCAATTCCATTCACGTGGTACAGGCAACAGTAGTGATCACCACCCAATAATTAAAACCATGTTTAAAGGAAAGACATGCATTTATATAGTGCCTTTCACAATATCAGTACATTCCATTGTATTTCAAAACCAATTAAACACTTTTGTAGTGTCATCAGCGTCCTTAGAACCATGAGACGTAGGAGCAGAGTTAGGCCATTCGGCCCATCGAGTCTGTTCCGCCATTCAATGAAATCATTGCTGATCTGATAATCCTCAACTCCACTTTCCTGCCTTTTCCCTATAATCTTTGATTTGCTTAATAATTAAAAATCTGTCTATCTCAGCCTTAAATATACTTAATGACCGAGCCTCCACAGCCATCTGTGGTAAAGAATTCCACAGATTCACTACCCTCTGAGAGAAGAAATTCCTCCTCATCTCTGTCTTAAATGGGCACCCCCTTACTCTGAGATTATGTCCCCTGGTCCTACACTGTCCCATAAGGGGAAACAATCTCTCAGCATCTACCCTGTCAAGCCCCCGCCTCTCATTCTTCTGAACTCCATTGAGTACAGGCCCAACCTATTCAATCTCTTCTCATAAGAAAATCCCTCCACACCCGGAATCATCCTAGTGAACCTTCTCTGGACTGCCTCTAATACCAGTATATCTTTCCTTAGATAGGGGGACCAAAACTGTTCACACTATTCTAGGTGTGGTCTAACTTGTATAATTTTAGCAAGACTTCCCTATTTTTATACTCCATTCCCTTTGAAATAAAGGCCATTCCATTTGCCTTCCCTATTACCTGCTGAACCTTTTGGGGATTCATGCACGAGGACTCCCTCATGTGCAGGCAACACACAACCCTTTCTGCAGTATTTCTCCATTTAAGTAATATTCAGCTCATCCTGCCAAAATGCATAACCTCACATTTTCCCACATTATATTCCATCTGCCAAGTTTTTGCCTGTTCACTTCACCTGTCTATATCCCTCTGCAGACTCGTTGTGTCATCCTCACCTCTTGCCTTCCCACCTATTTTTATGTCACCTGCAAACTTGGCGATAGTATATTCACTTCCCTCATCTAAGTCATTAATATATATTGTAAATAATTGAGGCCCCAGCACTGATCCCTGTGGCACTCCACAAGTTACAGGTTGCCATCCTGAAAATGCCCCGCTTATCCCAACTCTTTGTCTTCTATTAGTTAGCTAGTCGTCGATCCATTCTAATATACTACCCCTGACACCATGGGTTCTTATCTTATTAAGTAGCCTTTTGTGTGGTACCTTATCAAATGCCTTTTGGAAATCAAATATATTCAATCTACTGGTTCCCCATTATCTATCCTGCTCATTACCTCCTCAAAGAATTCTAATAAATTTTTCAAGCATGATTTCCCCTTCATGAAGCCATGCTGACTCTGCTTGATTATATTATGCTTTCTAAATGCTCTGCTATTATATCCTTTATAATAGACTCCAACATTTTCCCAATGACGGATATTAAGCTAACTGGCCTATAGTTACCAGTTTTTACCTCCCTCCCTTTTTGAATAAGGGTGTAACACTGGCAGTTTTCCAGTCTTCTGGGACTTTTCCAGAATCTAAAGATTCTTGGAAGATTACTACCAGTGCTTCCACTATCTCTGTAGCTACTTCCTTTAATATCCTAGGATGCAACCCATCAGGTCCAGGGGACTTATTGGCCTTTAGCCCCATTAGTTTCCCTAGTACTTTTCCTCTAGTGATAGTTATTGCATTTATTTCCTCCACCTCTTTTGCCCCTTGATTATTTAGTATTTTTGGAATGCTCTTTGTGTCTTCTACTGTGAAGACTGATGCAAAGTATTTATTCAACTCATCTGCCATTTCTTAGTTTCCCATTATTATTTCTCCAGCCTGTAAGGGACCTATGTTCACTTTGGCCTCTCTCTTCCATTTTATATATTTAAAGATTCTCTTACTGTCCATTTTTATGTTGCTTGCTAGTTTAGTGTCAAAGTTTATCTTCTCCCTCTTTATTTTTTTGGTCAGCTTTTGTTGGTTTTTAAAATTTTACCAATCCTTTGGGTTACCACTAATCTTTGCCACATTGCATGCTTTTTCTTTCAATTTGATACTATCCTTAACTTCCTTGGTTAACCATGGTTGGTTTATCCCCTTCCTAGAATTCTTCTTTCTCACTGGGACATAACTTTGTTGTGAGTCATGAACTATTTTCTTAAATGTCTGCCATTGTTCATCAACTGTCTTTTCTGCTAAACTCCTTTCCCAGTCCACTCCAGCCAACCCTGCCCTCACCCCTTTGTAATTATCCTTATTTAAGTTTAGCACAGTTGTTTCCAACCTAAGTTTAACGCTCTCAAACTGAATGCTAAATTCTACCATATTATGGTCACTGTTTCCTTGGGGATCCTTTACTCTGAGATCATTTATTTACCCTGCCTCATTGCACATTATCAGATCCAAAATAGCTTGACTACTGGTTGGATCCACAACAATATTGTTCTAGGAAACATCCTGAATACACTCTATGAATTCTTGTTCGTGGCTACCTCTACCAATTTGATTTTCCCAATCAACATGAAGATTAAAATCACCCATGATTAACATACTGCCTTTTTTACATGCCCTCATTATCTCCTGATTTATTCTCTGCCCTACAGTATAGCTACTGTTAGTGGACCTATAGACTATTCCCACCAGTGTCTTCTTCTGCTTGTTATTCCTTACCTCCACCCATATGGATTCTACATCTTCCAATCCAAGATCATTTCTTGCTATCATACTTATTCCATCTCGTACTAACAAAGCTACCCGATCACCCCTTCCTTCTTGCCTGTCCTTTTGAAAAGCCACATATCCCTGAATATTTCATTCCCAGCTTTGATTTCCTTGTAACCATGGCTCCATAATGGCTATAAGATCATACCCGTTAACCTCTATTTGTGCCGTTAATTTATTAATTTTGTTCTGAATACTACATGCATTTAAGTAAAGGACCATTAATTTTGCCTTTTTCCCATTTATTCCCCCTTTAACCCTATTTGTTGTTTTTTGTTTTTATACTCTGTCCTTTCCTGTCACACTCTGGGTATCATTACCTAAATAGCTGCCCTGCCACATCCTTTTGCTTTGTTAACCTACCGAGCCCCTCTCTGGAGCCCTCCCCCCATCCTCCCATTTAGTTTAAAGCCCCCTCTGGAGCCTTAGTTATTCGATTCGCCAGGACACTGGTCCCAGCACAGTTCAAGTGAAGCCCGCCCCACTGGAACAGCTCCCTTCTACCCCAGTACTGGTGCCAGTGCCCGATGAACTGAAACCCATTCCTCCCACACCAATCTCTGAGCCACATACTTAACTCCTTGACTTTATTTACCCAATGCCAGTTTGCCCGTGGCTCAGATAGTAATCCTGAGATTATTACCTTGGAGGTTCTGCTTTTTAATTTAGTTCCTAACTGTTCAAATTCTTTCATCAGAATCTCCTTTCTAGTCCTACCAATGTCGTTGGTACCAACAGGGACGACAAAAAATGACAAACTAAAGACTTTACTCCTACTTTAAAGACTAGAAATACTCACCAATCCTACTCATCAATCAGCTGCTGTCCATGCTCTTTAATGGCCTCTTGCCTCTCTCTCCGCGCTCTTTAATAGTCTCTCACTCTCTCACTGTTAACGGCCATGCTGCTCCTCTTACTCTCTCACTGTTAATGGCAACGCTGCTCCACGCTTGGTATAACTTCTCAGTTCTGGGGCAGAATCTTAGCTGACGGGGGAACTTAATTGGCCTGAGGCTAAAAATCAATTTCTTGATGGTGGGATGAACTGTCATAATTAAGATCTCAGGACTTTTAAGATGGATTAAGGGTGGCTCGAATTTCCCGATGAACAATGTTGGGAAGCTTTTTTGCATGCATTAGCATGTCATGCATGCTGATTAAAAGGCACCCTTGCCAGAATTATGTTTCCCCTCCAAATAAAGTTACTTGCCAGTGAGAAATTAGAACATTCAATTTTAACGACTGCACATAAGTGGCGTGTACCTAGCAAGGTAGACTTCTTCCATGATTAATGGTGAGTTACCGCTGCATTGCCCTCTGTGGGGAGCGTCTGCCACCACAATCTCAAGCCTTTGCTTGAGACCTGGTGGTGGCAGTACAAGTTGCTTGGAGGATGACCAAGGAAGGGAGGAAGTATTAGCGGGGAAGGGTAGAGCAGTGGCTGGGCAAAGGTGGAAGGGATAGTGCAAGCTGTCTGGGTGCCCGATAAGTAGGGCGCCTGGACCTTTGACCCCATGACATAATGGCTGGCATGGCAACTCCCTGCCCTTGGAGAGCTGCCGGCCAGTCAGATTGGCTGGAAGCTTTCCAGTCCCTCCAGGAACAGCGCTGCAAAGAAGAGGCACTGCAAGAAGCTTCATAAGCCTAAGTCCAGGGAACTGGAGAAGAAGGCAAGTGTTAGGGTTCAGGGCAGGGAGGTTAGGGAAGTTCTGGGAGATCACAAGAGGGGCGATCGGTGTCTCGGGGGTAGGCCAGCAGGGGAGGGAGATCCGCAGGTCACTGGACCTTAAGGGGAGGGCGCCCCAAGTCAGAAGGGAGCTTCTGATGTAGTCGCTCCCCCCACCCTTCCCACCTGCCTACCTGAGATCTAACTCCCTTCATTTCTGGCTTTCCCCCGACCGAGCTGTCATATGCACGGCAGCTTAAAAATTGAGAGTGGGTGGGAAACGGCGATTAACTGGCCACTTAAAGGTCTTAATTGGGACAAGGGCAGGTTTCCCATCTGAGGCCCTGCCCGCCCCAACATGAAATCACTCTCTGGTCGGGGCGGGTAGGAACCTGGGGGGAATCCTATCCGTGCAATTTGACACTTCCCCCCTGCCTTAGAACCTGCCGGGGGGAGCGTAAAATTCTGGCCCAGAAACAGTTATTGTTCAAGCCCATAGGGTGAAAGGGTTGAATTGGGATTGGAAGACTGTGTACTGGCCAATGATAAGGTCGGCGACAGATGTGGAAAATGCAAACTTCTCTCCTGCAGTCCAACCTCTGGTAAAACTTTCCAGGCAAATAAAATTTCAATATATTGGAGTCTAAAAGCACCAGGAGAAAATGACTGGATAGTATTTAAAAATATTAACAATACCATTAATGTGCTGTGTAAAAGATGAGTAATAGTTGTAGCTTAGCACAATAACAGGCCCTTCTGCCCATCACATCTGTGTGATGTCTTCTCCAGAGGAACCATTCTAATTCCACCCTCCACACTCCCCAAAGGCTTTCATACCCCACCAAGTCTAATCCCACTTTCCTACGCCCTTCCCATAACTTTTAATGTCCCACGCTGATTAATCCCTCTCTCCGTCACATTCCCTATACTCTTTAATATTCCAAAATACTGTGGATCCTGGAATTCTGCAATCAGAACAGTAAATGCTAAAAATACTCAGCAGCTCTGGCAGCATCTGTGGAGAGAAACTAGAGTTAATATTTCGGGTCGAGATGACCTTTCATCAGAACTGGGAAGAGTTAGAAACCCAGTAGGTTTTAAGCAAGTGAAAGGGGTCAAATGGGGAAAACAACAAAAGGGAAGGTTTGGGATAGAGTGAAAAACAGGAGAGATTAAGTGACAGAAGATTTGGTGGTGCAAGTCAAAAGAAGTGGTAATGGACAAGTAAAGAAACAAAAGATATGTCTAGAGGAGGTGTGAATGGCTGAATGATGAACAGCCGCCATCCAAAAGGAAAAATGAGACTAAAACCAAAACATACAAAGAATGGAGGCAGAGATGTAAAATTTTTAAACTCAATGTTATACCCAGAAGTGCCTAATCTAAAAATGAGGTGCTGTTCCTCTATCTTACAATGAGCTTCATTGGAACAAGCAGGAAGCCAAGGACAGAGAGGTCAGAGCGGGAGCAAATTAAAATGACAGGCATCAGAAGCTTGGGATCATGCTTGCACGTTGAACGGAGGTGTTTGCAAAGCTGTGTTTGGTCTTCTCAATGTAGAATAGACCGCATTGTGAGCAGCAAATCCAGTATACTAAAGTAAGTACATGTAAATTGTTGTTTCACCTGGAAAGTTTGTAGGGCCTTGAACAATGAGAACGGAGGAGGTAAAAGGGCAGGTGTGGAATCTCTGGTGCTTGCGTAGGGAGTTGCTAATGGAAGGAGAATGTATTGTGCGTGGCTGAGGGGTGGACCAGGGTGTCGCGGAGGGAACACTGCCTTCAGATTACTGAAAAGGAAGGGGAGGAGATGATGTGTTTGGTGCTGGCATTACACTGGAGGTAGTGGAAATGGCATAGGATAATCTATGTAATACAAAAGCTGGTGGGGTAAAAGACGAGGACAAGGGGAACCTCATCATGGTCCTGGCAGGGAGAGAACAGGCAAGAGCAGAAGTGTGGGAAATGGGATAGACATGGCCGAGGGCCCTGTCAACCACAGTTGCAGGGGCACCCTCAGTTGAGGAAAACAGAAAACATTTAGAAGTGCTGGTATGGAAGGTTTGCATCATCAGAACAGATGCAACAGAGACAGAGAAACTGAAAGAATGGAATAGAATCCTTGCAGGAAACAGGGTGTGAAGAAATGTAGTCAAGGTAGCTGTGGGAGTCAGTCCTCTTGTGGTGAACATTAATTGATAGCCTATCTCCAGAAATGGAGATAGAGAATTTGAGGAAGGCAAGATTAGGAGATGGACCAGTGAAGATGAGAGAAGGGTGGTTATTGAAAACAAAGTTGATGAAATTTTCCAATTCAGGGCAAGAGCGGGAGACAACATCGATACAGTCATCAATGTACTGAAATAAGAGTTGAGGGAGGGGCCCTGAGTGGGATTGAAACAAAGAATGTTCCACATATCCCACAAAAAGACAGGCATAGTTAAGGCCCTTTCTGGTAATCTTAGTAACATTTCTTATTTGGAGGAAATGAGTGGAGTTAAAGGAGTTGTTCAGTGTGAGAATAAATTCACCTGGGTGAAGGAGAGTGGTGGTGAATAGAGACTGGTTGGGCCTCTGTTCCAGGAAGAAGCAGAGAACTCTCAGACCCATCCTGGTAGGGGATGGAGGTATGGAGGGATTGGACATCCATGGTGAAAAGGAGACAGCTAGGATCAGGACACTGGAAACTTAAAGTGATGGAGGGCATTGGAAGACTCACAGATGTAGCTGGGATTAGACTGGATAAGGAGAGAAAAAAATAGAATCGAGATAAGAAGAAATAAGTTTAGTGGGGGCAGCAACAGGCTGAAACAATAGATCTACAAGGGCTCTCTCTTTTACCCTGTTCACCTTCATTGTTTTCTATTTCCCTTCCCAAGTTTGATCAGATACTTACCAAACTTCACAGTGAGCAACTTCTCCTTTACCTCCACTCACCAACTCCAAATAAAAGGCGTTGCTATGGGTACCCACATAGGTCCTAGATGTCTGTCTTTTATGGGATTTGTGGAATATTCTTTTTTCCGGAATTACTTGGGCCCCTTCCTTCATCTCTTTTCCTGGTATATTAATGATTGTACTGGTGCTATTTACTGCTCTCGTTCTGAACTGGAAAATTTCATAAACATTTCTTCAACTTACCACCCTTCCCTCACCTCCAAACACAAATTGGGGCTTGTATCTTACATTATCAACAGAGAAATAAAATCTTTTAATTTGCCCATCATCTGAGCATTACAAACTCGTTTCCCTTCACCTGTTTGAGAGCAGCAGAGCAATGTTTGCAGCATTAGTCATGAGTATCAATGACTTGCAAACTGATATTAGCCTGTTCAATATGGTAGATGTTACATACAGTGTTTTCAAATTAGTTCATGGAGAAAGGGCGACATTTTGTTTTTGTACTTCCTGTTCCATTCTTCTATTTAGTGCAAATGCACCAATCACAGAACAGGGATGGATAAAACAATAATGTGGGTTCTTTATTTGAAGATAAGACTGTATGCATAAAATGGTAACTGGGAGGCTATGTAGAACACGTCTGATCTGTAGGACTACTGCTCGGTTCTGTCTACAGAGTACAAAGGATTATATATCACATTCTGTTTCATGGTGGATAATGATGGTCAGCAGTTTAAGATATGCTCCCTTAAAGATACATCACAACATCTCCCATTTTTCTAAATTAAAGTTTTATTCTTAAAGAATCAAAAACCGTTTACGTTACATCAAAAGAAAGGTACATCGTGTTGAAATATATTATTACAAAAAACAATGAATTGATAAGTCTCGGAAGTGTGCTAGTGGTTTGCTTATACTCCTAGACTTGGTTCAGTGAAGTTGGTTTGAAATTGCCATTTGTTCTCATAAGGCTGGCTGTCGGTAAGGGTGCTGTGTTGGGGCTGTGTCTTGGAATGTGTTCCACTAGCAATAGGGTTACTAGGTGTTTCTGACTGTGGTATTGGTCTGATTTGGCATTTGTTTCATCACACTGTCATGCCATTAGTTGTTCATACTTGATATGATCTTGGCTTTGGGCATATGCTGACGATTTCAGCTGGATTCCATGTGCCATTTGTTGGGTGCTGTACTCAAACTTTCTGTCCAACATTTAGGTTGGATAATTCGTTGCCTTCATGACGGTCATGGGCATTTCCCATCTTCCCGTTTTTCGAATAAGAGATCTTGTACTCCTGAGAGTATTGACAAGTGATGTCAGGAAAGGGTTGTTCGCACTAGTCTGCCGAATAATAATTCCATAGTAACTGATTCTACAGTAAGATGAAGTTTGTAAGGTCAGAATAGGCATACATATTCACTACAAACTGTGCCTTGTAACTTGTTGGCTAATGATCTGTATTGTAGAATTAGGCGGTCTTCTCCTGGAGTAAGCTTGGGTCTGTGGGCTATGGTCTTAGTCTTTATCTTTACAATACCATGAATGGTAACCAAGGACAGGTCCCTCCGTGCTGGTAGACCTGCAATCACTAAACCTATGGTGTCCACTATGTAAAATATCTAGGGTGACCAGGGTGAGTTGTTGTTGTGACACTCCAGTGTAATGGATCCCAGGGACGGAATCACCAAGCCATTGTACACAGTAAATTTGGCAGTAATTGGTTGAGCCACCACTTGCTACTTCTGTGGGTACAAAGTGTGCATAGTGGAAGGATGTTTGCACCTGCACCAATATCAACTTTTGTGTATATTTTATGCTGTCCCTGTATCTGTGGCAAAGTTTGATGTTCACTGTATGGAATGTCTGCTCACTTCATGTATCAATGTTCTGGTCATCCCCATCATCTGACCGTATAGCCTGGCTAGTCATTTTGTGGATTATGTTTTGGCAATGTTTGCAATGCTATCTTGGTTGGTTGGAATGCTGTCCCTGACTGGCTTCAAGTGTTGACCATATTTTGTTTGGATTTCTAAGGTTATCGTCTGACATACTTGAGGTATTCAGACAGCCAAGGCCTTAATTTTCAATAGAAATTTTAACCTTTATGGCTTGTTCATCTGGTTCAGAAATGTCCAGGTCCAGAAAACTGAACTCTCTGCGTTGTCTGAACAGAGTGAACTCAGAGAGGAGGTGGGCTGCCTTCCAATTGAATGGTGGAAATTTTGTGGTTATCCTGTGACCTTTTGCAGAGCAGGAATAAATGTTAAGATTTTCATGTTCCATCAGAACTTGATTTCTGTGACTGCTCTGACTTGCAGTTCCTTGACCGGCCACAGCTTGTTGCTAGATGGCAATGATGGCACTGTTGTGCAGTTGCTGCCTTCCTGGACCTTTGAGGGGCTGCACCCAGGAAGCTCTATTTTTGGTGTGAAAACATGCCCCAGGCCTGAAAAGATAAATTTAATGGTGAAAAAAAATGCTTTTTACAGCCTTCTACAAGTAGTTGGAAGGACTTCTCTTTCCTGGTCCAGTCACAAAGGTTACGGGGAGAAGGTGGGAGAATGGGGTTGAGAAACTTATCAGCCATGATTCAATGGCAGAGCAGACTCGATGGGCCGAATGGCCAAATTTCTGCTCCTATGTCTTATGGTCATAATCATCTCTCCATCCTGCAACCTCCTGAAGTGATGGCTTGCAACAGTAATGGATGTTCCTGCCTGTGGAGCTCTGCCCAGCACTACACACCCAGAGTCAGCTATCTAGTGACTGTTCCTGTACAAACCTTCACAACTGGTACTCTTAGACTACTCAAGTTCTCCTGATTTTCAGCAATCTTACTGGGACCTGGTGCCTGCTGGTTGGAGCAAGGTATGTGTCCCAGATCAAAGGTGTGTGTAGGATTCCTACAGTGGTGCAGGATCACTTACACACTTCCAATGCTGTGAAGACTTGGCAGTTGTTTCATTTCCACACCAGGACTTTTGTTGCATGTGAAAGGGTAGAGTCTTGTATATTGTTCAGTCGAATCTTCAAAAATCATTGGCTGGCACCACCTCTGCCACCATATTGCTTTTTTCTGTTTAGGGCAAACATACCAAGCATGCAACAAGGATTGGTAAAACAATAATGTGGGTTCTTTATTTGAAGATAAAACTATATGCATACAGTGGTAGCTGGGAGGCTAGGTAGAACATGACTGATCTGTAGGAATGCTGCTCTGTTCTATCTATAGAGTACATCACATCCTGTCTCATGGTGAATTGTGATGGACAGCAGTTTGGGATATACCCTTAAAGGTATATCACAACATTTCTTATTTTTAGGTAGACTTGGAGATGCTTCATGCTGAAACACGTTTAGTGAGCATATTTTTTTGTTTGCTAAAGGACCTTTGGAGCTTTTTTTTGGGGTTTAGCTTAATCCTTTCACCTCCTACATGTGAGGTCTCCTTATTAGTGAACAGCTCCTCTACTTCCTCATGCAAGTGACTTTTCTATGGTGAGGCTCAGCAGGCCATTCAGTTAAGCTGAACCTAAACCTAGTCTCACCCAACAAGTATCACTGGATTCCCTAACCTGATCTTACCACCACCTCAGCTGAGATCAGCATCCTGATGCAGGCCAGGGACAGGGCCCTGGGCTTTGCTGGTGTGTGTGTGGATTAACTCAGGGAGCCACAGATTGTTTTCAATTTTTTCTTTGCCAGCTCTGTGGTCAGTTGGCCACACCAGTCAACGCTGTGGAATTTCTGAAACTGAGTTCACTTTGAGCTGTCACAGCTCATGCATCTGTTTGTCCTTCTGTTAGTAGTATTGATTTAGTATCAAAGAAAGTTTCGTTGAGATTCATGAGTTGCTTTTCCAAAATTAACAGCATGTCGCAGCAAAACATGATAACCAGTGCAATTAATCTTTATTTATTGCATTCTTTTCATGTCACGATGGTTAACATGCATTATTATTAATACTGATCCTATTGCTCATTAGCCAAGGCAGTATATTTGAATGGTTTCAACTAACTGTTAGCTATCCCAAATCAATAATGGTTGAGTTGCTACTTTCGCAGCTTCCCATGATCCTGCAAGGGAAGTTAACTTATTGTCCCTTCCCTTGATTGACAATATAAATCGGGGAACAAGCCCCGGTTACTGCACTGTCTGCATTCCCCATGTGTTGTTACCCCCAACTCTCTGCACCCGCACCCCCCACCCCCCCCACAATGTATTGTTACTCTACTGTCAGACATAGTAATTGTTCTTGAGTGTCAGTATTCCTGTAATTGGTTGTTTTGTGTTGTCTTTGTAATTGGTTTATATGCATGTGTTAGCCTGTAGTTTCCATAAACCAAAATAACCAAATTTACCAAACCACCCCAAATGAGGAAATTACTAACAAAGTTCCTCTTTTTGTAGCTGTAACATAAACCCAAATCAGAATTCATGTAAATTGAATGTGAATTAACAGGCAAATTACAGTTGGTATGAACTATAAATTACACATAGAATAGCTGATACAACAAAGCCAATCTAACGAGATCATAAGCATTTGTATAACTCCCTACATAAACGTGACACTGCATGCAATCTTGCAGTTCTTCCAACTCAGCCTCTGGAGTGTAGGATCTCTCACTTTTCTTACTCAAATGGATTAGTCCTCAAGTCACCCGCACCAGTAGCTCTACCGCATCCGAGTCCCCTGGAGACCAAATGGCACATTCCTACAGAGTCTCCTTAGCTAGGTTCACAACATTCTTGATGGCACAGTTTCCCCAGAGATTCATATATCTTACTCTTTTAATAAACCTTGTTAAATGGTCTGGCTCTGACAAAACTGAAGCATAGCTATGGAATAGTCCAATTCACAATCCCTGTTCTAACCCTGTCTTTAGCTTTCTGTCCTTTTTAATTGTGTTACATATGCTTTTCTGTTCTCCCCTTCGCTGCAGCTCTGCTTTGTACATGGCTTCTGTATTAACTCTTGTTGGCAATACTTCCAAGTCAAGGGTCGCCGGGTCACATGGAGCATTATTTCTGATAATTGAAGAATATTACAATTGATCTCTTTAAAATTCACGCAAACTCTTAATGGTCCTTTTTGAACATTCTTAAAAAGCACTACAGATTTCCTCGACATTTTAAAGAAATTACAAATTTCCTGCAACGTACTGCTTCCAGGTCAAAGTTTGTCATACTTTGTTTCAATCACCCTTAGAATATTTTTTTCTTTATTATTACATGGCATGTGGGCATGTTTGGCAAGGCCAGCATCTGTTCCCCATCCCTAATTATCCTAGTAGCTTCTTCGACCATTACAGAGGGTAGCAAAGAGTCAACCACATTGCTGTGGATTGGGAGTCACATGTAGACCAGACGTGGATGGCAGATGAACCAGATGAGTTTTTACAGCAATCAAAGATAATTTCATGGTTACCATTACTGAGACTGGCTTTATATTCCAGATTTATTAACTGAATTCAAATTCCACCAGCTGCCATAGTGGGATTTGAACCCATGCTCCCAGAGCATTAGCCTGGGTCTCTGGATTATTAGGCCAGCATTATTAGCGCTAGTCACTGTCACCCCAGTTGATTCCTGTGTGTCAGCTACTCATTGGCTCCTTGGTGTAGTTACTTTGTTTAGTTGTAAGTCACTGTCTGTGGTCTCCAGTTCAGTTAGAATACAGTATATGCCTTTATTCCTCAATAGAAAGCACTGAAGAGTGTAGATGAACAAAGATACCTAGAAGCTCAAAGACATCAGTCTCTGCAAGTATGAGTACAGGTAAATAGAGCCAGAAAAAAATGCCAGCTGCATTTTGAGTGTCAGATACTTGGTATCTCTCTTGCCTCAGAGTCAAAAGCCATGGGTTCAAGTCCAATCCAGAAACATGGGCCAGGATCATTAGGTCGGCGAGCGGGGGGCAGGGCCCGCTCACTGACGCGGGATGACGTGTGTAACTTCTGACGTCATCCTGCGCCAAATCAGCTGTGCACCCGCCGACCTGTCAGCAGCCTATAGAAGCCATTGACAAACTAATTAACATCATTAACGAACCTGCCCGTCCAACCTTAGGGGTGGGCCGGGAGCCCTGGCGGGCTTCAGAAAAAGCATGAAATTTCATCCACGGCAGAATGAGGTTCCATGAGGGTTTTAAAAATGTAACAGATATTTGATTTAAAGTGGTGGACATGTCACATGAGGGGACATGTTAGGGTAATTTTATTTTTGTACATTTACCATTTTTAAATTTGTTGAAGGCAGGCCTCAGTTTAACATTTCATTCAAAATATGAAACCTCTGACAGTGCAGCATTTCCTCAGGGTGACACTGAAGTGTCAGCCTGGATTGTGTGCTCATGGGAAGAATTTTCCCCCCATTCGGGGGGGCGTTGGGGAAAGTGCAGGAGCGGGCTGATTGGGAGCGCACTCCTGGCTGAGGGAATTCCACCCCCCCCCACTCACCCTTACAGGGAGTGCATAGCACTTCCTGGCAGACGTCACACTTAAAATGGCAGTGCACCCCCAATCGGAGGCGCCGATCGGAGGCACGCCTGCACACGCCCGCTCCTGCACTTCCTCCCCCACCCCGACGGGGGTAAATTCTTCCCATGAGCACACAATCCAGGCTGACACTTCAGTGCCGTCCTGAGGAAATGCTGCACTGTCAGAGGTTTCATATTTTGAAAGAGATATTAAACTGAGGCCTGCCTTCTCAGATAGAGGTAAACAATCCCATGGCACTTCATGAAGACGAACAGAAGATTCTTCCAGAGTCCTGCCAATATATATCTGAATCAGTATTGCTAAAAGAGATTATCTGGTCATTATCTCTTTGTTGTTTGTGGGAGGTTGTTGTGCATAAATTAGCTGCCAAGTTTTCTACACTACAACAATCGGTTTCTCTGGCCGGGATTTTCTGTGTCCACTGGCGTCGGATGTGTTCGGTGGCATGAGCGGACAATATGGTGCAATCGGTTTCACGACAGCATGAAACCAGTTTGTGATTGTCCGCTCAGCCCACCAGCAGTGGGCCGCTTTTCACACCATCGGACGTCAGTAACCTCATTTTAATGCATCTGCATGTCATTAGTAGGCCAACCTGCCGGAATTGTACACCACCCCCCGTCCCCCACTAACCGACCACACTCGCTCATCTACCTTCATCAGTGGGAAAACAAGCCGGCATGTTTCACAACAGCATATATAAGGCATGCACTTGGTGGGTCGCACTTCATTCTGAGACTTTTTTGCCTACCTTGATTTGGACAGCACTCTCAGTCATTAGTACCAGGCTTCACAGACAGAACCACATCACTTTTGGGGGGGCTCACGGACAAGTCTCTATCTACCAGATCAGCTATATGTGAGTGGTTTTTCAATGGCTGCAGCACAAGGTCTTGCTTAGGGAAGGGGGAGAAGTTGCCTCAGGCAAGAGAAGAGACTACAGGACAAGAACTGCACTGGGGAAGGAGGGTATCCCAGGGTGTGTGTGGGGGCACATATTGATCTGTGCAAGTGGCCTCAAGATGGTGAGGGCTGAGGAAGCAATCTCCAGAGGAGATGAGGCCAGATGGACATGTGAGGGTATGTGTGCGAGAATGTGTGGTGATGCCCCTTGAGCTGGCAGTGAGTGAGATGCCAGTGAATGTGTGATGGGCTTGAGTGTGAGTTTAGAGTGATGAGATGCCTTACCCTGGCTGCACAGATGAGATCATTCATCCTCTATTTGCATTGGATGGCCAACCTCTTCTGTGCCTCATTGGTATTGATCACCATTGCCATCACCTCCCAAGCTGGAGTAGTAATGTTGCTGCCCCTCTTGAGAACATCACAACGGGCCTCCGCGGCATCCAACAGGTGCTCAATGGCTGCAGTCTTCTTGCCTTTCAGGACCATGTCTTCTTTGCTGCAGTTCTGGGCTGGAAGTACTGAGCGTAGCTGTACTTTAAATGTGGTGCCTGGCATGATGAAGCAGCGAGGTGATGGTGTGGCTGGTGAATCGGAGCTTGCCTGCCATTGAAATGGTGGGTATCCTGGGAATGCATAATTAATGTGGTAAGTTTGGGACGATGCAGTGTGAAAAGCCACCATTGCGGCCAGCAGGTAAAATGGTGTTTTTCCTGCCCGCTACCACTTAGTGCAAATCTGGGATGATTCTGCCTTCTGTCTAACTTACTTCCGAGAATCTATTATTCTTTCTGTGTTCTAATACATATATTGCAGTCTCCCATTCTGAGACACATATTGGGGCAAAAAGTTATTTGACCTGAAAAAATTTCCCTGCTCATAATTTGTAAATAGATAAGTGGCTGTGCTGATTATATTGTGGTAATGTAGCATGACAATATATAGCTGGGCTGACTGTTCAGACTACATTGTTTCTCACAATCAGTATATTCTTGCACCCATGAAATACTCCAGAGAGCAAAAGTTCATCTCCAGCTCAATTAGAATATTTGGCTTCCATCTTCAAAGTAAGATTTGCAGCATGTTCTCACCATTATGACCTGATGCCTAATTAGGCAGTTAATCATAGCAGCAGGCATTGTACACACTATGACAGGTTAGGTGCTAATCATTATCACACTATACAGTGAGGAACGGTAACTAACTGATTGATCTAGTCACTGGGTATGGAGCAAAGAAGGTAAGTGGAAGAGAGAAAGGAAAGTTTTTATTGAATTAATATTATTGAGGCTGGAAGGTCCATTGACATCTCCATGGCTGCAAAGGTGGGAACTACTGATTGGATACAACTGGGGTTGTGTTTGAAGGCAGGAGGACTGAGTGATGCAAACTAGTTCAACTCATGGGTAGAATTGCTTTATATTGGCGAGCCCCAATCTCTCTGTTTCCAATTTGCATAATCTCCTTTGGTCTATATTCTCTTGCATGCTCCTTCTCCTCTCACACCTTCCTACTTTTACTATATCCTTTTCTCTGGTCATATCCTATCTCTCCCTATGTCTCCTCAATCCTGCTGTATCCCTCTTTCATTGTCTCTTGAACTGTCTTACATTCATTCACTGTCCCCATCTCGCACGTTCACTGTCTCCCTCTCCTACTCATACTCTGTCTTACTGTCTCTCAGTCTCTCCTCATTTTCCAATCTATTCATTTCCCTCTTCCCCTCTGACTGCTTCACTTATTCTGACTTTTGTGCAATGCCATACATTTGCCTCTTTAGCACATGCTCTCTTCTTACTAAAATCTCTTACTCCCTCTAACACACCCTCTGACACGTAATGACTGTTACTCATTTCCTCCTTTTGCTCTCAGTTACAGTTCCTCTGTCTCATTCCCTTTCCCCTTTCAGTTATATTCTGCCTCTCACATTGTCTCCCACACAGAGATAAAAACAAAAAACTGCGGATGCTGGAAATCCAAAACAAAAATAGAATTGCCTGGAAAAACTCAGCAGGTCTGGCAGCATTGGCGGAGAAGAAAAGAGTTGACGTTTCGAGTCCTCATGACCCTTCAACAGAACTGGGTGAATCCAGGGAGAGGGGTGAACTATAAGCTGGATTTGGGGGGGTGGGGTGGTGGTTGGGTCGGGGGAGAGACGTGGAGGGTGGTGGTGGTTGGGTGGGGGGAGAGAAGTGGAGGGGCTGATGTGGTTGTAGGGACAAGCAAGCAGTGATAGGAAATTCAACAACTTTAGTTCTTGAACTCCCTCCTCCATCCCCACCCCCTTTCTGTTTCTTCCCCCTTTTTTTCCCCAATAATTTTTATAGATTTTTCTTTACCCACCTATTTCCATTATTTTATATCTTTTATGCCCCCCCATCCCCACTAGAGCTGTACCTTGAGTGCCCTACCATCTATTCTTAATTAGCACATTTGTTTAGATAATATCACCAACTTCAACACTTCTGTGTTCTTTTGTTTGTAACATCTTTTGATTATCTGCTCCTATCACTGCTTGCTTGTCCCAACAACTACACCACCCCCCTCCACTTCTTTCCCCCCCCTCCAACCACCACCACCCCCCAGCCCCCCCTTAAACCAGCTTATATTTCACCCCTCTCCCTGGATTCACCCAGTTCTGTTGAAGGATCATGAGGACTCGAAACGTCAACTCTTATCTTCTCCGCCGATGCTGCCAGACCTGCTGAGTTTTTCCAGGTAATTCTGTTTTTGTTTTGTCTCCCACAAACCCTGCCCTCTCACAATTGTTTCTCTCCCTGCCTCTCTCTTTTTGTTCTCTTAAATAACTCTGGATTATAGAAGAGAAAATCATTTAAGGCTTCGTGACATCAGTTATCAGGAAAATGTTGAAATCCATCATTAAGTAAGTAGTAACAGGACACATTATTATTTGCAAGAGTCAAATGTTTTTATGAAAGGGAAATCTTGCTTGACAAATCTATTAGAGTTGTTGCAGGTATAACTAGAAGGGCAGCTAAAGGGGAATCAGTGAACCTTGTACATTTCAACAAGGTGCCACACGAAAGATTGTTGCCCAAGTAAGGGATTATGGGGTTCAGGTAATATTGTTAGCATGGTGAGAAGGTTGATTAAACAACAGAAAACAGACTAGTGATAGATGGTCATTTTCAGGTTGGCTGGCTGTTACTAGTAGGCTGCTGCAAGGATCAGTGCTGGGGTCTCAGTCCGTGAAACTTGGGTTGGTTGTTGCACTGCTATTGGCTGGGGATCAGACTAGCTCCTAGAATAAGAGGAACTGAAATTCCTTATGAGGAAGATAGCATTTGAAGGACTTTGTGATTGAGTGTGATCACTAAAATCTGAGTGGACTGCTGAGCCAATTTGTAAGATCTGTCTTCGTTGTATCTGCCAATTTAGGTGCAATTTATAGTTTTTATTCAACTGCAATTTGCCTGTTAATTCGTGTTTAATTCATGTTAAATCTGGATGTTAAGTTATAGGATGGATAGTATTTAGTGTTTGCCTTGTTGACTGTTGTAAAATTCCTCTTATTTTAAACCATGGAATCTTGCGGCTTCATTCTTTTAGTAAATAACCAGGATTTTGTATTTTTTTTAAAATGAGAGTTACTGGTCTCCACTGAGATTGTAACACTATGTTAATGACTAAGAAGAAGAGGTTGAGTATAATCCATCCAAGTTAACTGACGATACAAAGCTAGACAGAAAAGTAAGCTGTGAGGAAGACATGAAGGACATAATTTTCTCAGCCCAGTGGAGGCAGACTCAGAAGCATATGGAACCCCAGGAATTGACACTGGGTTAGGATCCCACTTTGCCTGGGGCAGGATTGAAGGAGAGCAAGGAACCACTTTGGATCTGTCCTATAGTAATTAAAAGTGGTTGAGGAAACCAATTATTAGCTGTTTTAACCCTAAATCCTGGATTTCACCATCAGGGAACCTATTTCCTGACCTGTTGGCAACCCACCAGGTTCACTGAGATGAATGCACAGTGGGAACACTTTCTTCAATGAGGCTGACAGGCTGTGAAGGCTTTGATCAGTTACTCTGAAGAGCTCCAGTCACGGCCATTGTGAGACAGATGATTGCCGACTTCTTGGAAGGCACCTCACCCGTCTTGCAGTTGCATTTCCCAGTTGCCTGTCTTTGCCCCGGCATGGAAGCAACTTATACACACGAACATACGAATTGGGATTTGGTCCCTCAAGCCTGTTCCGCCATTTAATAAAATCATAGCTGATCTGAATGTAACCTCAAACCCACATTCCCATTTAACCCCATAACTTTTCACCCCCTTGCTTATCAAGAATCTATCTACCTCTTTCTTAAAAATATTCAAAGACCCTACTTTCACCACCTTTTGAGGAATAGCGTTCCAAATATTCACGACTCTCTGAGAGAAAAAAATTCTCCTCACCTCTGTCTTAAATGGGCAACCTTTTATTTTTAAACAGTGACCCCTAGTTCTAGATTCTCCCACAAAAGGAAACATCCTTTCCACATCCACACTGTAAAGACCCATCAATCATATCCCCTCTTACTCTTCTAAACTCCATCGGATACAAGCCTAGCCTGTCAAACCTTTCCTCATAAAACAACCCACTCATTCTAGTTATTAGTCTAGTATTATGCAGCTGCACGTTTCACCGCTGCTGAGGAACAAGAGCAGAGACCACATCACTGCAGCAACACCAGCAGCTGCATCAGCTGCCTCCCTTCCACATGCCCCTCCACAGGGCAGATGGATAGACACAGAGATCCAACTGGAAAGATGTGAGAGTTCTAACAAAAGGTCTACAGGCAGAGGATCAACGCCCTTGACCTGTCCAAGTAGTAGTGCCTCAGGAGTTTCAGGGTTTCAAGACAGGTTTTTGCTGACATCTGCAGCCTCCTGGAACGAGACCTCCTTACCAGTGGAGCAGATACGCTTTTCTAACGGCTGACAAAGGTGCCTGATAGTGGAGGGCCACCCTCACGATCCCCACCCCACCCCGGTCTTAGTCTTGCGCTAAGTTGTTTGCTCTTTTCTGCAAGGAGAGAAAGCATAGAGGCATGAGTGTTCATAATGGCCTATTTGGAGAGGAGGGAAGGACGCCACTTGTGGCAGATGACTGTGAGGCGTTAGTGTGAGAGGGTAATAGGTTGAGTGTAAGTGTTGGTTGCTCAGATGGGGATGTGAGGTACTTTCAAAGAAAAGGGAGTGAATGAAGCTGCAAGATATGTTGATCTGAGGAGTGCTGTGCAGGAGAATAACGGGCAAGTCAAAGTTTGGGGCATGACACCTGAAAGTGTTACACCACTCACCTGTCATTCCCTCCTAAGATCTTGATCCTCTTGGTGCATTGTGTCAGGTTGGAGTGGCCTCTTCTGCTAACATTCTTGGCCTCTTCCATCCGCACCTGCCTGTTTGCAGAGGTTTTGCACTTCCTCATGTTCTTTGGAGAGCTCACCTTACTGCATCGCTTCAGATCCCTCAGCAGGCTCTCCAGCTATGAGTGACCTGGGTCTCTTCTCCTTTCCTCTGGCGGCCACAGCCTTAGTAACCTAAGCATTGATGAACACTTGTAACCCTTGCCTTGGGCCCTTTAAAAAGAAATCCTTCAACAGAATGGACATGTCATCCTGTCCAGCCTTGCTAATTGGTCAGGGAATCTGAAGGAGGGATGACAATTGGATTGCTTTGGTAAAGAGCAACTACAGGGAATGTGCAGGAAGTCAGGTCCCAGATCTGGAAATTCAGGGACTAAAATGATAAGATTACTTTCAAAAAGATATACAGGTACTGGACCCCTTATCTGGCGCTCTAAAATCCGGAAGGACCTGAAAACTGGCTACATTCGAAGCTGGAGCGCTGGGAATAAAACCCTTTTATTCTTTATTTCTCATAAAGTTTTTGTACATGCTAGGCCTATGACCCAAATCCTGTAAAATCACAAAATCACACATCTAGGCCCGAGCTTCCTGGATATGGGGTCCAGTACTTGTAGACAAGTTAAGTGTGTGGTGAAGAAGGTGGCAGATAGAGTATAATGTGGAAAATTGTGAGGTTATTCACCTAGGTTGGAAGAATAGAAAGACAGAATATTTATTCAAATAGTGAGAAACTATGAAATGTTGCTGTGCAGAGGGATTTTGGTGTCCTCAATCAAGAAGTACAGATAGTTAACATGCAGGTAAACCAAGCAATTGGGAAGACAAATTGCATATTGGCCTTTATTGCAAACGAATTGGAGTACAAGAGTAAGGAAGTCTTGCTGTGTCTAGTTTTGGTCTCTGTATATAAGGTAGGATAAATTGCCATAGAAAGGGTGCAATGAAGGTTCACTAGACTGATTCCTGGCATGAGGGGCTTTCCCAGAAGAGAGATTAATTAGAATGATCCTATACTCTGTGGAGCTTAGAAGAATGAGAGGTGATCTTACTGCAATATGTAAGGTACTGAGAGGGCTTGCCAGAGTAAATGCTGAGAGGTTTTCCCTGGCTGGAGAGTCTAGTAGCAAGGGGCATAGTTTCATGGTAAAGTGGATGTTTGTTTAGGACTGAGATGAAGAGAAATTTTTCACTCAGTGTGTTGTGAACCTTTGGAATTCCCTGAGGCGTGGATGCTCAGTCGTTGAATAAATTCAAGGCTGAGATTGACAGATTTTTGGACTCTAAGGCAATTAAGGAATATGGGAATCTGGTAGGAAAGTGGAGTTGAGGTAGAAGATCAGCCATAATCTCATATGGAGTAGCAGGCTCAGACAAACATGTAGCTTACAGCTGATCCTGTTTCTTATGTTTTATGTTCCATTTCCAATGATTATATAGTGACCCTGGTGGAAGTGCTGGGTGTTTGAGGAGTTGTGCCCCCTGTGTTCCGGCTCCTTAAAAATGAAAATGGTACTGATGGGTGACCTGTGCCCATGGAACCACATGTGGAACTCCAAACTGAGCCTGGCACCAATGCACCCATATTTAGCTTCCATGGAAACTTTGACTTTGGAACTGAGCCCAGCACCAATGGAACCACATCCAAGCAACTGTGAAACTGCACCCATGGAACTATACCCAGCAAGAGTTGGCATTTCGAGGAATAGGGGAAACTGCTAGGCCTAAGGTAGAAATAAAATATAATATTTTAGGCCTTTGCAACTTGTCTAAGATCTTGTGTGTTTTTAGGCTGCATACTCCCAGGATATAAAGATGTGTTGGCATCAGTAGGAGACAGCCCCTTTTCCCTTCTCCTCTCCAGCACACACCATTGCCCTGTTGAGAAGGATGGACAGGAGAGTTGTTGTCGGGTTCATGTCAGTGAGTTAGGTTAACTCATGCTGCAAATCTCTTCCACTTCCAACAGAGAGCTGCATGACCCGCCCTCAGTATACATCCTGATAAAGATACCTTCACCTACAGTTCACTATCTGGAGCTATGATAACCTGTCCTTTTGAGGATCTAGATATAGACGAGTGTTAAATAATAACCCAAATAAGGTCAATTTCAAGTTAATGGGTGCAATGTATCTTACTTCATGTGATATAAACTTGAATATTCAACAGTAGGTTATTGAGTGCAAAATTTATTATACATTAGCTATCCCAGAAGGAAAAAACAGTAAAAGCAGGGAAATAAGAATACTGGTCCGAACTGGTCTTGTACACTTTAAAATTCCAAAGATTCACAACACTGAGTGAAAAATTTATCTTCATCTCAGTCCTAAACAGACATCCCCTTTACCGTGAAACAATGCACCTTGCTACTAGACTCGCCAACCAGGGAAAACCTCTCAGCATTCACTCTGACAAGCCCTCTCAGAACCAGTAAAAACTGGGAAATAAGAGTACTGGCCGAACAGTTTTTTCTTTCTGGGATATTGGTATAAAATCAGTAACTTTCTTAAATTGCATATTGATAGAGGATCAATTCCATTTTTATCATAGTGCAATCAAGATGCTGGATTTTGGTACAGAATCTATGGCATTTTCTTTATTTGCTAGTGATATGGAATTAATGGCGCTTCCTGTAAAAGAAATTAACACATAATCAGTAATTAATGACATTTTCTACATTGTAAATCAATACAGATCAATGGGCTTCCTGTGCTTGATATTGGAACAGTTGGGAGGCAGTATACACATTTTAACACTAATCCAGCAGATTGCCATTGTTAGCAGTCAATTGTATTCCGTTGTCATTCCTAGGAACAGGTATAAAGTAAATAATTGCAAATGCTGAAAATCTCAAACAAAAACAGAAAATACTATTAATACACAATCAGCATCTGTAAAGATGTTCAGCCTTTTCTGGAATGGGGAGGCAGACAATGTTCATTAGACTGAATAAACCGAAAGGGTGCACGTTTACCCCTATCACTGAGAGAGGTCCACGGATTAATAGGCAGAAAACAGGGCTTTGTGGAGAAGGTGATGCACACTGACCAGCTGAGTGCAACTATGAAAAAGTTAAGAGACAAAAAAGAGACTAAAATAACTCAGCAGGATGTGAAAAGACATAGAGAAGATTCAGACACACAATTAAAAACTTGAAAATAGATGGAAGTAAAGAGGAAGGTGGATGAGTTGCTAGGATAGTACTGGAGTCTAAAGGAATAAAAGATTAATTCAGGGACATTGTTGCAAGCAATTGTGGAGGAAGATCATAAGGGAATTCAAGCAAAAGTGATTTTTTAAAAATATTTATTAGTTAAGGAAGTTTTGGAGACAGGAAAAGAAATTGTTTGGCTGACAGTCAGCCATCATCCAATCAGTTTCCAATTGGCTGTGGGAAGGCAGGGCTCCACGAGAATAGACAAGTTATGCAACCAATGGTGCGAGCGTGGGGCATTGGGGGTGGGTGATCATATGATGAAACCTTCAGGAAATATCCAACCAGAGTTGTCAACCCTATGCAGACAGTGTTCAGACTAAACAGGGCGGGATTCTCACCATTGAGGTAGGAAGCTCAAGCCGGGAAATCTCCTGATTCAGCAGACCTGTCCCAATGGAAATGATCCCCACATGCATGATTTTTGCTCCAGTGTGGTAGGAGTATGATCAGTCTAGCCTACCGCCTCCTGATGCAGATCGGAGGTGGTGACAGAGGTGGGCGAGTGCAGAGCCGGGCTGGCTAGAAGGCCTTTCTCAGTTCTCTGAAACTATTGCGCAGTTGTTTAAAAGGCTGACTGGCCTTCTAGCCCTCACCCCTCAATTCAACCTCTGTGCCTTCTCATACCCCCATGCCATCTCCATGACCCCTCACACCCCCATGCCACCTCCATAGCTACTCACCCAGTATCTGCCATGGGTAGACCTCAGAAACCACCTGGAGATAAGAAAAATAAACGTATAGCAACCTAAGAGAGCTCTAACTCATACACACTTGATAGTGAAAAAAACTCATTTGCAAAACCCATTCAAAAATTTTTCATCCCCTCAAGTGATCAATCTGTTGTAAAAACAAACTTCTATTCACTAACAGTATCAAAGAAGCTAATCATTTAATAGTCTTTTAAAATTTCAATCAATTTGTGAACTCAGCCCTCCCTCCCTCTCCCTCCCCCCCCCCCCCCCCCCCCCCACCTCCCCCCCTCCGGCTAAGATAAGAGGTTTTGGAGCTTTTGAAAGTCAGCCAAGCATACCTAATAGGTTCAACTGTAATGTCAGCCCATGGGAAATGTCTGCAATTGAAACTGCAGGAACAGATGGCTAATGGTCTATTTCCAAGCTACACCACTTGGCCTATTAATCAATATGCTCAAACAACGAGTGTCTTCTTTTTTAATTCAACTGAAAGCTGCACCCTGTGTTTTGTTTTAAGTTTTAAAGGGCTGGGGCTTTAAATAACTTCAGATCATGACATTTAATCAGACTTTACCCCCTTCAAGGCCATATTCAGACCTGGGCTGACAAGTGGCAAGCAACATTCACACCACACAAGTGCCAGGCAATGACCAGCAAGTATTATGATCCCCAGCTGAGGTTACCACTGGACATCCCAGGGTGAAACCCAGCTTGATGGATCCTGACTTTTATTTGTTTGTTTAGATACATGGAGAGGGGCTACTGAACAGTCACCAGAATCAGCTAATGAACTTTTAACAAAAGCATAAAATATTTATTAAACAAGAAAAGATGAATTATATTACAATACTCCTTCACCCACACTATACCTTTACCGATATAAATAAATTTGTTAGGATAACACAAGTTACAAAAGTTATCTTATACTCTGATGTTCACAGTAAGAACACAGTCCATGTAAACCAATAGGCAACCTGTGCTCAGACACATCACACTCTGAAACCAAGTGACAGATGTCACCCCAAACAAGTGCTATGGATCTCTCCTCGACTCCCCAAGACACTTGTCACACCATGAGCTAACCAGTCTCACTGAACTCCGTCTTTCACATAAGGGTTTCCAATCTCCTCTTTTCAAGAATTCACTTTGGAATCTTCTCCCAAACTTTCTCTCAGATGCCTTCCGCAAGGGTTCCGCTCCAGGGTTTCGAACTCTCCTTCCAATGTTCTTCTTCCCGGGTCACCACATGCATTCAAGCTTTCTTCCACGTGCTCTCTTACCGACTCAGCTGTCAACGGTACACCACTGCTTCACATGCCCTTAGCAAATAGTTACAGACCTTTAGTCGCCTTTTTGGATCTTCTGACTTTTCATAAGCCTTAATCTCTGTAAGTTTGAAGCTTGGAGCCTTTCTCTCTGCTCCTTTCACTTCCACAGAACAGGACATTTTCCAGGTTCCCGTCCTTCCTTTGACTACTGCCCTGAATTTTGGGGGCTTTCTGTTTTAGCTTGGGACTGGCTATCTGTCCCTTTTGCTCCAGTCTCTATCTGGCAGCTACTTCCAACCAACTTTAGCTTGGGACTGGCCATCTGCCACTTCTAGGCTTCTTTGCCTGACAGTTGTCTTCAAAACCAACTGAACTCAGACAGCTTCCAAATCAAAGCTACTGTTTCTAGTTTCTTGTGTGTGTCTGTGGGAGGGACTTGCCTCTCTGGACCCCTGTTGCTAGGCAACAGCCCAGTATTTTTACTCTTGTGTTTGCTCAACTTATTTTACAGTCATAAACTCTCATTAGAAATACAGGCACCTTTTAAAGTGAAACTAAAACTCAACTTGACCTTTTCTTAACACACAAATAAAGAAATACAAAGTAAACTTAAACTTTAAAGCTAAAACTCATTCCTAACACCCGAAAATACCAATATAACTTACTTAAACTATCTCTATGCACTAACACAAGAGATAATCTAACGTTTGCCCCTTGACATTCAATGCTATTACCATCGCTGAATCCTCCACTATCAACATCTTGGAGGTTACCATTGACCAGAAACTGAACTGGACCAGCCATATAAATACTGTGGTAACAAGAGCAGGTCAGGGGCTGGGAATCCTGCGGTGAGTAACTCACCTCCTGACCTCCCAAAGCCTGTCCACCATCTACAAGCCACAAGTCAGGAGTATAATTGAATACTCTCCACTTGCCTGGATCAGTGCATCTCCAACTTCTTGAGAAGCTCAACATCATCCAGGACAAAACAGTCCGCTTGATTAGCACCCCACCCACGTACATTCACTCCCTCCATCACTAATGTACTGTATTGCATTGTATACCATCTACAAAATGCACTGCAGGAATTCACCAAGGCTCCTTAGGCAGCACATTCCAAACCCATGACAATTACCATCTAGAAGGACAAGGGCAGCAGACAACATGGGAACACCACCACCTGGAAGTTCCCCTCCAAGCTACACATCATCCTGACTTAGAAATATATCGCCTTTCCTTCACTGTTGCTGGGTCAAAATCCTGGAACTCCCTCCCTTCAGCACTGTGGATGTACCTACACCACATGGACTGCAGTAGTTCAAGAAGGCAGCTCACCACCGCCTTCTCAAAGGCAATTAGGCATGGGCAATAAATGCAGGCCTAGCCAGCAATGCTTACATCCCATGAACGAAAATAAAAAAAATACACCTCTTCCATAAACCAGCACTGCAGGTGAAGGCCCTTGAAACAGCAAATATTCTGTTTGAACTCATCAGTAATTTCAAATGGCCTTGCTGAGTTTGGGTTTCCTACTTGTTTGATTCACACCCTGCCCCTTCCACCAATGGCAAAAATGGGATCTGCCAGAAATGGGGGCGGGCCCTGTCTGTCAGTTTTAAAGGTCTTTGGAGTCAGCCCGACTCCATGAAAATCTGGCCTACAATACAGTGTTTATTCAGATTAGAGTTCCTGGGAGCAAGGTCAGACATAACTCACTGGAAAAGGTAATGCTTTGAAGCATATGAAATGGAGGAAAACTGATCTTACTAATATAAAAACAAAGTACTATAGATGTTGGAAATAACTCATCTGTTTCCATCTGTGCTGTGCGGCATTCGATACTGCACCAGCCCACTTCACATTATGGTATTATTAATATCCTGATTAAAACTTAAATATGTCAAAGCTCATTATTGGTACCAGTTCCAAAAAAATTGCTTCTACCCAAAAGCTGCACGACAAACAAGGTGCAGTATGTATTCCTTGTTTGCATTCTTAAAACTGATGCTCTTTGATTACAAACACCCTTCTTTCTCTCAGGATAATCTTAATGCCATCCTGATTAAACCACCACCTTGTCCCTGCAAATACTTTGGTTGGTGTGAAGATTGTTCAAAATGCAAAAGGAACCCTTAACCCTGTGAGTGCATCTGCGGAGAGTAGCACAATTAACGTTTCAAGTCCGAATGACCCTTCAACAGAACTGTTGAAGGGTCATTCGGACGCGAAACGTTAACTGTGCTCCTCTCTGCAGATGCTGCCAGATCTGCTGAGTTTTTCCAGATATTTTTGTTTTTGTTTTGGATTTCCAGCATCCGCAGTTTTTTGCTTTTATCTGAGCTGTGAGTGCCCTCTGCTGTCTGATTTAGGAGTAGCCCCTCCTAACCCACAGGCTGAAGATACTATGGGATCTTTCACATCCTCCTGTTGGGCAGACAGGGTCTCAGTTTAACAGGATGACTATGGCACTCACATCTCTTCAACAGGGTTTGAACTGATAACTTTCTTACCCTGAAGCAAGTGTACTATCACTGAGCTATGGCTTGTACCATTGGCAATGGTATGAGAATGGTATGGCTTTGAGAATGAGATACGATGGCCAAACACAGTAGCTGGTTATATTTCCCCTATTGGTGACACTGCCTTTACACTTGTTTCATGCCAATTTTTGTTCTGACACTGGCAAATGAATTCCACAGAATTTTTTTTAAATTGGATACAGAAACTTGTGTAAATGTTAGTGTTGTTTGTGTGTGTGTGAGATCCAGAAAATTCTGGCTCAATGATTAACAATGCCAAGTTGTCATTGAGTTAAACTCAATTTTAACAAATTGAGCTTGAATAAATTGCTGGTCTCAAATTAAACCCAATTTTATCTGATTACACCTGATTTTATCTAACTCTTTGATTACAAGCATTTTGACCTGTAAAAGCCTTAATTTACTTATATCTGATTTTTCAGTTGAATTCAGGGTGGTGGGGAGAGGTGGAGAAGAGGCAGAAATTGAAGGCGCCCGCAGCTGCCCCATGCAGGCTCTGGCCAGTATCATGCTATGAGTCTGTGAGTGAGTGGCTGAGTGGCCCAGGAATGGTTCCAGCTGCACAATACAGGTCAATGGGATGGTATCGTGTAGAATTCTGTATTCTGCAGAGATTGTGCAGGGTTGTGCAATCGAGAGTGGAACACCAGTAAGTACAGGTTACAGAATTAAAATGAGTTGAAGTGCTGCACAGCTCAGAGATTTCAATTTAATGCTAAGAATCCATTTATTCACAAAGCTGGAAAATTTCCACAAAACTGCAATCAACTTAGATAAAAGCCAGATTCTGAAAACAAAATCATTCAGGAATTCATGACATTGAAGAGAGGACATGAGTGGTGATGAAGCTCAAAGTATGATGATGGCAGTTTTGCAGATATCCAATGAACAAAACCCTTTCCCATTCATTCCCACTGCACAGAATCCCAATGAACAAAACACCTTCCCATTCACTCCCATTGCACAGAATCCAATATACCAAACCCTTTCCATCCATTCCCATTGTAGAGAATTCCAATGTCAAGGCCCTTTCACATTCACTCCCATTGTATAGAACCCCAATGGATAAAATCCCTTTCCGTTCACTTACAGTATTTTAATGGTTTGCGCTTGTTCCCATTCAGTCCCTTTGAACAGAATCTCAGTGGACCAAATCCCCTTTCCTATTCAGTCCCATTGTAGAGAATCCCAATGAGTCAAACTTCTTCTCATTCATTCACATTGTACAGAATTCCAATGGACCAAACCGCTTTACTTTCATTCTTGTTGTACAGAGTCCCAATGGAGCAAACCCTTTCCCATTCACTCCTAATGGATCAAATGTCTTTCCTATCACTCCCAGAAGGACAACAGAGGAAGGTTAAATGGCTAAAGTGATAAACATGAGAGGACAACAAGAAGCATAGCAAAATCAATTGAAGATGTTTTACAAACAAAGAAAATGTGTAGATAATAGTATTGATAGCATTGTACCAAAGGTCTGAAGTAAAAACTGGAAAATCTGTTGCTGAGAGTAAATCGAGAGATCTAACTGCCATTGCATGTACCTTCTAGTCATGTTCTCTCTCTCTCTGTCTGGTCACAGGTCCGTGTCTTCACCTTCTCAGTTGGACAGCACAACTATGATGTCACACCTCTGCAGTGGATGGCATGTGCAAATAAAGGTATGAGGAATATAAATACACAGTTGCAAGCACAGGGTGTTAGCACAGTTAAAGCCGCAGTTCCCGGAACAGTATTTTAGCACTGTCATAGGCACGGTGTTTTAGTGCAGACACAGGCACAGGGTTATAGCAGAGTTACACAAAAGCTGCATTAGCACAATTACAGATACTGGTTAGTACCACCATAGGCACCAGATAGCAGAGCAGTCACAGGCATGGTGCATTAATGTAGTCAGAGGTATAAGTTGGTAGCACAGTTACAGGTACTAGGTGATAGAGCAGTTACAGGCACAAGGTGCATTAGCATAAATGTAAACACAGGTGATAACACAGTCTCAGCATTTATTAGCAGTTACAGGCATGGGCCATTTGCATATTTACAGGCACGGACACAGGAAAAGGATATTGACACAGCCACAGGCATGGTTACAAGTACAGAGAATTAGTGCAATTTCAGTTCCAGTGGATTCGCACAGTTCCTGGTACAGAGTGTCAACACCGCTCCAGGGGCTATTAGAGGCAAAGGGTATTAGCAGAGTTACTGTCAAAGGCAAGGGCTGTTAAAACAGTTATAGACACATGGGGCAGAATTTTCCCATCCTGCCCACGGCGGGTTTCGTGGTGGGCAGGAGTGGAGAATCTAGCGAGAGCCAAATAATCGGAATCCCACCGGCATAAAAAGTTAATGATTCTCCCGATGGTGGGTTAATGGCTGGCCGGGTATCTCGCTGACTAGTGGCACGAATGCCATTTGCATTCATTACCATCTCATGAATGCTCATTAAATTAGCTTCTGTCTGGAATCACGTGCTGCCTTCCAATTTTTCATCTCACCAGTGGAAAATCACATCAGTCTGAATCCCATTTGAAAAAGAGTGGAATGCACATATTGGACCTCACTTTGCTTGTGACTTCGAGGTGAGTGCAACATACATAGCCTACCTGCCAGAGTGCTCCAGCAGTCTCGTTGCAATGCCAGTGGGGCGCCACACTCATAGGGTGTAGAGTTGATCTGCTTCCGGTGGCTGCCACGCAGTCACAAGGACACCACTGTGCAGCGGTACTCAGGCAGGGCTCAACATTCAGACAGAAACCAGTATTGCGACTGGGCGTGTGGAGTATAGGGTTGGTCCACTGGGTGAGTGCTACTGTTGACCTGAAGGGACACAACTGTGCAGCAGTACTCAGTCAGGGCTAAACAACCAGCCATTTCAACTGATGGGTAGGGGAGGGAAGGATAACAAGCAAACGGGAGGGGGACGGTTTACAGCCCTGAGTCAGAGAGTAGAGACACTCCTGGGGTTACAGTCAGGAGTCAGAGAGTAGAGACACTCCCGAGGTTTACAGTCAGAGAGTAGAGGCACTCCTGGAGTTTACAGTCAGGATCAGAGAATAGAGACACTCCTGGGGTTTATAGTCAGGAGTCAGAGAGTAGAGACACTCCTGGGGTTTACAGTCCGGAGTCAGAGGGTAGAGATACTCCTGATGTTTCCAGTCAGGAGTGAGAGAGTAGATACACTCCTAGGGTTTACAGTCAGGAGTCAAAGAGTCGAGATAGTGTTGGGGCTTACAGTCAGAGAGTAGAGTCAGTGCTGGGGTTTAAAGTCAAGAGTCAGAGAGTAGAGATAATGCTGGGGCTCTGTGAAGCTCACAGTCAAGAGTAAGAGAGTTCAGACAGTGCTGGGATTTGAGGGCCATGCTGAAGGATTATTCATGGCACCCACATTGCAATCCCGCTCATATGAGGGGCAAGGGCTGTATGCTCGACTGGGATAATGGATAGCTTGCTGTGCAGGGTGCTTTCACAGTCACTGTTCATAGGCTTTTCTGTCTCTGTACTGGGCTGCAGGTGGAATGTTGATGGTTATGGGAGGCATCCGCAGCCTGTATTTGGGGAAAACATAATAAAGCTGGGGCGGGGGGTTGGTGGAAGATATGTGAAGCTTTCCTGGGAGGGTTCTCCTTGGTAGGTGACCGTGTTCACAGCCTCTAGATGCGGAGAGAAAAGGCCAACAAGGGGCATGGACTCGTCAACAATGATGGGCTCGGGGGGAATGGTGGGAATGTTGACCACAACAACACTGGGATCCAGTATTACTGGATAAGACTGGAGAATAAGAAGAGCGAGCTCTACCTTCACATCGTGAGGTTCCAAGTAGATTTCTGGGATGTGGACAGTGAGAAGGGGAGAGTTGAAGTTAGCCTTGAAGTAATAGCGCAGAACCACTATCTTGCACTATCGCAGTAATGGTGCAGTTATAAGTCTAAAGTAGAAGCAAATCTGCACAGCAAGGGTCTGAAGCAGTGTGGGAGGAACATACTGCTGGACTAAGGCGCCCTTTCTTGGGGTGCCCTCTAACTTGTTTGTACCACAAGAGTAAACGAGTCTGAGTTGAGAGAAAGGAGGAAGACCCCCTTTTCAGCACAGTAACAGGGAAATGTAGGAGTCTATGGCTTAACATCACAGTCACTACATTTCACCATTAACACACTGGAATGTGAAATTTGGGAATGCAGGCAACATTAAGGAGATACAGGTGCTGCATGTATGGCATCCCATCAATGGAGGACTGCCATGTGATTTTCAGAATTGGCATCCCTAACAGCCTAAAGGGCATCCAGTCATTAATCATGAGCAATTATTGTTAATTTGAATGCCAGATCTGAGATTGGAACACCGAGCTAGATCAGGTCGCACATGTCGTTCAAACTCTCTCCAACCTCTGTGGGATTGAGATGTTAAGTCTCAGGGATGGCATCTTGGTCACCGCAATGTGTTTGTTAGCACCTCAGATACAAGGCTGCATCGGCAACAAGGCTAGTAGGGCAAAGCCACTATAGACCATTACAGTTGCTATTGGATCAAGATTGTAAGCTTCGCTATGTTCACCCGTTAGTCATTAACCTATTCAATGTATCATTTCAAAGAGAAGAGTAAAACAATTATGGACCCAGGGCTCAATGCTGCCTTTTTGAGGGTTCTAATACAACGGAGGTGGAGTAGAAGGGAGAGGCAATGCCAAAAGCAGTTTCAGGAGGAGGCCTTGCCTGAGGTCCAGGGTGTGCTTCTCCCAAGCTCTGGTAGATCACATCAACCCCATTCTTCGTGAAGACCTAATGCCCCATGGAGTAAGACACTATTCCCTTCCAGTGGCTTTGAAAGTGACCGCTCCGGGTTGCTCCAGGGTCTCTCTAAGAAGGTCATGATCTCTAAGAAGGTCAGCAGTGCACCCTTTTTGCACTTGCCCTGGGAAATGAGAAATGACACAACAGTGAGAACCCTGCGGAAACTTACTTGATGCAGTCATTGTCGCATTGATGACAAACTACAGCAGCCAGTGAGATGAAGGCATGGTCGGTTATATCATTCTCCCATCTAGGTCTTGTCCTTCGGCACTACCACTGAGGAGACACAACTGCCTCTAATCCCACAAGGTTGCAGTGCTGCCTCACACAATGGTGTTTCGTGAAGAGAAAGGGTTACAATCACTTTAATCATACACTTCCAGTAAAGATTTTAACACATCTCCCTGGCATCTCACAAGGGTGCGGAAACTGTCTTCAGTGAGGTTGATATAGAGTCATAGAGTTTTACAGCACGGAAAGAGGCACTTTGGCCCATTGTGTCCATGCTGGACATCAAGCACCTATCTACTCAAATCCCATTTTCCAGCACTTGGTCCATAGCCTTGTATCCTATGGCATTTCAAGTGCTCATCTAAATACTTAAATGTTGTGAAGATTCCTGCCTCTACTATCCTTTCAGGCCGTGAATTCCAGATAGCCCCTCTCTCTGGGTGAAAAAATTTTTCCTCAAATCCCCTGTAAACCTCCTGCCCCTTACCTTAAATCTATGTCACCTGGTTATTGACCCCTCCACTAAGGGGAAAAGTTTCTTCCTATCTATGCGCCTCAATTTTGTACACCTTAATCAGCACCCCCCCCCGCCCCCGGCACAGCCTTCTCTGCTCTAAGGAAAATAACCCCATCCTATCTAGTCTCTCTTCATAGCTGAAACGGTCCAGCCCAGACAAGGTGCTGGTGAATCTCCTTTTCACTCTCTCTAGTACAATCACATCCTTCCTATAGTGTAGCAACCAGAACTGTACACAGTTCTCCAGCTGTGGCCTAACTAATGTTTTATACTCCAGCTCTCTCATAACTTCCCTGTTCTTATATTCTATGCCTCGGCTAATAAAAGCAAGTATCCCATATGCCTTCTTAACACCTTATCTACCTGTGCTCCTGCCTTCAAGGATATATGGACAATGCACTGTTGTGTCAATTCTCATTTCCCAGGGCAATTGCAAAAAGGGTGCACTGCTGACCTTCTGTACTTCCTAGGGTCCTACCATTCATCGTGTGTTCCCTTACCTTGTTAGTCCTCCCAAAATGCATCACCTCATATTTTCAGGATTAAATTCCATTTGCCACTGCTATGCCCATTTGACCAGCCCGTTTATATTGTTCTGTAGTCTAAGACTTTCCGCCTCTCTATTTACCACACTACCAATTTTCGTGTCATCTGCGAACTTACTGATCATACATTCATGTCTAGATCATTAATGTACATGACAAACAGCAAGGGACCCAGCACTGAACCTTGCAGTACGCCACTGGACACAGGCTTCCAGTTACAAAAACAACCTTCGACCATCATCCTCTGCCTCCTGCTGCAAAGCCAATTTTAGATCCAATTTGCCAAATTGCCCTGGATCCCATCCCTAATCACCGTCTCAAAAAATTCAATCAAATCTGTTAGAAATGATCTCCCCTGACTATCCTTGATTAATCCTTTCCTCTCCAAGTGGGAATTAATTTTGTCCCTCAGAATCTTTTCCAAACGTTTCCCTACACTGATGTTAGACTCACTGGCCTACTGGCCTATAGTTCCCTGGTTTATCCCTACCACCCTTCTTGAATAATGGTACCACATTAACTGGCCTCCAGTCCTCTGGCACCTCTCCTGTGGCCAGAGAGGATTTAAAAATAAATGTCAGCGCCCTGCAATCTCTTCCCTTGCCTCACATAGCAGCCTGGGATACATCTCATCTGGGCCTGGGGATTTATCCACTTTCAAGCCCGCTAAAGCCACTAATACCTCCTCCCTCTCAATGCTAATTTGTTAAGTATATCACAGTCCCCTTCCCTGATTTCTATACTTACATCGCCCTTCTCTATAGTGAATATCGATGCAAAGGACTCATTCAAAACCTCATCTACATCTTCTGGCTCCTCACACAGATTGCCACTTTGGCCCCTAATGGGCCCTACTCTTTCCCTGGTTAACTTTTTGCCCCTATTATACTTATAAAACACCTTTGGATTTTCTTTTATTTTACCCGCCAGCGTTTTTTCATGCTCCCTCTTCGCTTTCCTGATTTCTTTTTTAAGTAACCCTCTGCACTTTCTATATTCCTCTAGGGCTTTCCACTGTTTGAGCCCTTGGTATCTACCTTAAGCTTCCGTTTTTCCTTATCCAATCCTGTACATTCCTTGACATCCAGGGTTCTCTGGACTTGTCGGTTCCACCCTTCACCTTTACAGGAACATGTTGGCCCTACACTCTCGCTATTTACTTTTTGAATGACTCTCACTGCTTTGATGTAGATTTTCTTACAAATAACTACTCCTAGTCCACTTTGGCAAGATCCTGTCTTATCATATTAAAATCAGCCTTCCCCCAATTCAGAACCTTTATTTCTGGTCCATCTTTGTCCTTTTCCATAACTACCTTAAATTTTACTGAGTGATGGTCACTATCACCAAAGTGTTCCCCCACTGACACTTCTATCTCTTGACCAGCTTTGTTCCCTAAAATTAGGTCCAGCACCGCCCCCTGTCTTGTAGGACTTTCTACATGCTGGCTTAAAATGCTCTCCTGGATACACTTTCAGAATTGCACCACATCTAAGCCTTTCATACTTTGTCTATCCCAGTTAACTTGGGGAAGTTACTATTATTATTACCCTATTATTTTTACACTTCCCTGAGATTTGCGTACATATCTGGCCTTCTATTTCTCCCTGACTGTTTGGCAGTCTATAGTACAGTCCCAGCAATGTGATTGCCCTCTTTTTGGTTTTATGTTCTGCCCATATGGCCTCATTTGAGGAAACTTCTAAACTATCTTCCCTCCTTATTGCGGTAATTGATTCCTTGATCAATATTGCGACCCCACCACCTTTTACACCTCCCCTCCCCGTCTTGCCTGAAGATTCTATACTCTGGAATATTGAGCTGCCAATCCTGCCCTTCCCTCAACCATGCCTCTGTGATAGCAATGATATCATATCCCCATGTATTAATCAACACACTCAATTCATCTGCCTTACTTGCAAGACTCCTTGCATTAAAATAAATGCCATCCAGCCTTGCCATGCTCACTAGAGCCCTAACTTGACTATATATGCTCTGACTGACTGACTTGGTTTTTCTTCTATAATTGTCTGTGCATCACCCCCTACTATACCTCCAATCCGTACCCAATCCACCTGCCAAATTAGTTTAAAGCCCCCACCAACAGCACTAGCAAACCCTCCCGTTAAGGATGTTGGTCCTGTTCCGGTTCAGGTGAAACCCGTTGGACTTGTACAGGTCCCACTTTCCCCAGAAATGGACCAGAAGGCTGTAAAGTGCCTAGTCAGAAGATGAGGTGCTGTTCTTCCGGTTTGCATTGAGCTTCACTGGAACATTGCAACAGGTCAAGGATGGACATGTGGGCATGAGAGCAGGGTGGTTATTGAAATGGCAAGTGACAGGGAGGTTTGGGTCATGCTTGCAGACAGACCGAAGGTGTTCTGCAAAGTGGTCACCCAGTCTGCGTTTCGTCTCTCCAGCATAGAGGAAACCGCATTGGGAGCAGCGAATGCATAGACTAAATTGAGGGAAGTGCAAGTGAAATGCTGCTTCACTTGAAAGGAGTGTTTGGGCCCTTGGACAGTGGGAAAGGTGGACATAAAGGGGCAAGTGTTGCACCTTCTATGTTTGCATGGGAAGGTGCCGTGGGAGGGTGTTCAGGTGTAGGGGGTGATGGAGGAGTGGACCAGGGAGTCCTTACAGGAAGCGGGGTGTGAGGAGCTGTAGTCGAGGTAGCTGTGGGAGTCAGTAGGCTTGTAATGAATATTGGTGGACAGTCTATCATCAGAAATTGAGACAAGAGAGGTCAAGGAAGGGAAGAGAAGTGTCAGAGATGAACCATGTGAAAATGATGGAGGTGCAGAAATTGAAAGCAAAATTAATAAATTTTTTTCAGGTCCAGACAAGAACATGAAGCAGCACCAAAGCAGTCATCGATGTACTGGAAAAACAGTTGTGGGAGGGGGCCGGAGTAGGACTGGAACAAGGAATGTTCCACATACCCCATAAAGAGACAGGCATAACTGGGGCCTATGCGGGTACCCATAGCTACACCTTTTATTTGGAGGAAGTGGAAGGAGTTTAAGGAGAAATTGTTCAGTGAGAGAACAAGTTCAGCCAGACGGAGGAGAGTAGCGGTGGATGGGATTTGTTCGGGCCTCTGTTCGAGGAAGAAGCAGAGAGCCCTTAGACCATCCCGGTGGGGGATGGAGGTGTAGAGGGATTGGACATCCATGGTGAAGAGGAGGCCAGGGAACTGGAAATCGTTGACATGATGTAGGGTGTCAGAGGAATCGCGGATGTAGGCACTTTACAGCCTTCCGGACTGAATATTGAGTTCAACAACTCTAGATCATGAATTCTCTCCTCCATCCCCATCCCCTTTCCAATCTCCCTATTTTCCAATAATTTATATATATTTTTTCTTTTCCCACCTATTTCCATTATTTTTAAATGTATTTCCATGCATTGTTTTATCTCTACCTTTTAGCCTTTTTCGATCCCTTCCCCCCACCCCACCCCCACTAGGGCTATCTGTACCTTGCTTGTCCTACTTTCCACCCTTAATGTCACCTATTAGCACATTTCTTAGCTAATATCACCACCGTCAACACCTCTTTGTCCTTTTGTCTATGACATCTTTTGGCAATCTCCACCTATCACTGGTCCTCTATCCAGCTCTACCTGTCCCACCCCCGCTTAAACAAGCTTATATTTCACCTCTCTTCTATTTTTCCTTAGTTCTGTTGAAGAGTCAGACGGACTCGAAACGTTAACTGTATTCCTCTCCGCAGATGCTGTCAGACCTGCTGAGTTTTTCCAGGTATTTTTATTTTTGTTTTTGTTTTACCTTTACTTAATGTAGTTTAACGTGGAGAAAAACAACTTACCACAACCTAGCAATCAGCTCCCTGCTTTGCATTGACATCACTTTCATCAGTCTTTTCCAATTCAGGCAGGGTTCCTCTTGGGATTAGCTCTTGCTCCGACTGGCTCGATCTGGGCCTTAACCCTCAGGCTTTTATTGAGAAGCCCAGCTGGTGCCTTCACTCAGGTTCATTCCACTGCACTCCTGCTGTTGCCCTCCTCTCGCACTGACTTATGCTGAGTCCGTCAGTCTCCTCTCGCACTGATTTATACTGGGTCTGCCACTCTCCTCTCGCGCTGATTTATTCTAAGTCCGCCACTCCGCTCTCATGCTGCTTTATGCTAAGTCCGCCACTCTGCTCTCACGCTGATTCATGCTGGAGCTCCAACTCTCCTCTCGCGCTGATTTATGATGAGTCCGTCAGTCCCCTCTCGCACTGATTTATACTAAGTCCGCCACTCTCCTCTCGCGCTGATTTATGCTGGGACCGCCACTCTCCTCTCGCGCTGATTTATGCTGGGACCGCTACTCTCCTCTCACGCTGTTTTATGCTGGGACTGCCATTCACCTCTCGTGCTGATTTATGCTGAGCCGGCCACTCTCCTCTCGCGCTGATATATGCTGGGATCGCCACTCTCCTCTCACGCTGACTTATGCTGGGTCTGCCACTCTCCTCTCATGCTGATTTATGCTGGAGCTGCCACTCTCCTCACGCGCTGATTTATACTAAGTCCGCCACTCTGCTCTTGCGCTGATTTATTCTGAGCCTGCCACTCTCCTCTCGCGTAGATTTATGCTGAGCCCGTCACTCTCCTCTCACACTGATTTATGCTCAGTCCGACACTCTCCTCTTGCGTAGATTTATGCTGGGACCGCCACTCTCCTCTCACGCTGATTTATGCTGGGACCGCCACTCTCCTCTCACGCTGATTTATGCTCAGCCCGCCACTCTCCTCTCGCGTAGATTTATGCTGAGCCCGCCACTCTTCTCTCGCGTAGATTTATTCTGAGCCCATCACTCTCCTCTCACGCTGATTTTTACTAAGTCTGCCACTCTGTTCTCGTGCTGATTTATGCTGGAACCGCCACTCTCCTCTCGCGCTGTTTTATGCTGGGACTGCTATTCTCCTCTCGTGCTGACTTATGCTGAGCAGGCCACTCTCCTCTCGCACTGATATATGCTGGGATCGCCACTCTCCTCTCGTGCTGATTTATGCTGAGCCCGCCATTCTCCTCTTGCGTAGATTAATGCTGAGCGCGTCACTCTCCTCTCACACTGATTTATGCTCAGCCCGCCACTCTCCTCTCGCGTAGATTTATGCTGAGCCCGCCACTCTTCTCTCGCGTAGATTTATTCTGAGGCCGTCACTCTCCTCTCGCGCTGATTTATGCTCAGTCCGCCACTCTCCTCTCACGCTGATTTATGCTGGGTCTGCCACTCTCCTCTCATGCTGATTTATACTAAGTCCGCCACTCAGCTCTCGTGATGATTTATGCTGAGCCCGCCGCTCTCCTCTCGCGCTTACTTATGGTGAGCCTGCCACTCTCCTCTCACGCTGATTTATGCTGGGACTGCCATTCTCCTCTCGTGCTGACTTACGCTGAGCCGGCCACTCTCCTCTCGCGCTTACATATGCTGGGTCTGCCACTCTTCTCTCGCGCTGATTTATGCTGGGTCCGCCAGTTCTCTCTCACATCGATTTGTGCTGGGTCTGCCACACTCCTCTCACATTGACTTATACTGGGTCTGCCACTCTCCTCTCACATTGATTTATGCTGGGACCGCTACTCTCCTCTCATGCTGATTTATTCTAGGTCCGCCACTCTGCTCTCGCGCTGATTTATGCTGAGCCTGCCACTCTCTTCTTGCGCTGATTTATGCTAAGTCTGCCACTCTGCTCTCGCGCTGATTTATGCTGAGCTCGCCACTCTTCTCTCGCGCAGATTGATGCTAAGTCCGCCACTCTCCTCTCACACTGATTTATGATAAGTCCGTCAGTCTCCTCTTGCACTGATTATTACTAAGTCTGCCACTCTCCTCCCGCACTGATTTACGCTCAATCCGCCACTCTCCTCTCGCGCTGATTTATGCTGGGACCGCCACTCTGCTCTCACGCTGATTTATGCTGGGACCGCCACTCTCCTCTCGCGCTGACTTATGCTGGGTCTGCCACTCTGCTCTCACGCTGATTTATGCTGGAGCTGCCACTCTCCTCTCGCGCTGATTTATACTAAGTCCGCCACTCTGCTCTTGCGCTGATTTATCCTGAGCCTGCCACTCTCCTCTCGCGCTGATTTATACTAAGTCCGCCACTCTGCTCTTGCGCTGATTTATGCTAAGACCGCTACTCTCCTCTCGCGCTGATTTATACTAAGTCCACCACTCTGCCCTGGCGCTGGTTTATTCTGAGCCTGCCACTCTCCTCTCGCACTGATTTATACTAAGTCTGCCACTCTCCTCTCACGCTGATTTTGGCTGGAATCGCCACTCTCCTCTCGCGCTCTTTTATGCTGGGACTGCCATTCTCCTCTCGTGCTGACTTATGCTGAGCCGGCCACTCTCCTCTTGCGCTGATATATGCTGGGATCGCCACTCTCCTCTCGTGCTGATTTATGCTGGGATCGCCACTCTCCTCTCACGCTGATTTATGCTGGGGCTGCCATTCTCCTCTCGTGCTGACTTATGCTGTGCCCGCCACTCTCCTCTTGCGCTGATTTATGCTGGGTCTGCCACTCTCCTCTTGCGCTAATTTATGCTAAGTCTGCCACTCTGCTCTCACGATGATTTTTGCTGGGTCTGCCACTCTCCTCTCGCGTTGAGTTATGCTCAGTCTTCCGCTCTCCTCTCACTCTGATTTATACTGGGTCTGCCACTATGCTCTCGCACCGATTTATGCTGAGCCCGGCACTCTGCTCTCACGCTGATTTATGCTGGGACCGCCACTCTCCTCTCACGGTGATTTACACTAAATCCGCCACTCTCCTCTCACGCTGATTTATGCTGGGTCTGCCACTCTGCTCTCGCGCTGATTTATGCGAAGTCCGGCACTCTGCGCTCACGCTGATTTATGCTACCTCCGCCACTCTGCTCTCATGCTGATTCATGTTGAGCCCGCCACTCTCCTCTCGCGCAGATTTATACTTAGTCCGCCATTCTGCTCTCGCGCTGATTTATACTAAGTCCACCACTCTGCTCTCACGCTAATTTATACTGGGTCTGCCCACTCTCCTCTTGCGCTGATTTATTCTAAGTCCGTCACCCTGCTCTCGTGCTGATTTATACTAAGTCCGCCACTCTCCTCTCATGCTGATTTATGCTAAGTCCGCCGCTCTCCTCTTGCGCTGATTTATCCTAAGTCGGCCACTCTGCTCTCACGCTGATTTATGCTGAGTCCGTCAGTCTCCTCTCGCACTGATTTATACTTTGTCTGCCACTATGCTCTTGCTGATTTATGCTGAGCCCGCCAGTCTCCTCTCAGGCTGATTTATGCTGGGTCTGCCATTCTCCTCTCGTGCTGACTTATGCTGAGCCGGCCACTCTCCTCTTGCGCAGATATATGCTGGGATCGCCACTCTCCTCTCACGCTTACATATGCTGGGTCTGCCACTCTTCTTTCGCGCTGATTTATGCTGGGTCCGCCAGTTCTCTCTCACATCGATTTATGCTGGGTCTGCCACACTCCTCTCACATTGATTTATGCTGGGACCTCTACTCTCCTCTCACGCTGATTTATTCTAGGTCCGCCACTCTCCTCTCATGCTGATTTATGCTGCGTCTGCCACTCTCTTCTCTCGCTGATTTGTGCTAAGTCCACCGCTTTCCTCTCATGCTGATTAAACTAAGTCCGCCACTCTGCTCTCGCGCTGATTTATTCTGTGTCCGCCACTTCCCTCTCACGTTGATTTATGCTGAGCCCGGCACTCTCCTCTCACGCTGATTTATGCTGAGCCCGCCACTCTCCTCTCGCGCTGATTTATACTTGTTCTGTCACTGTCCTCTTGTGCTGATTTATACTAAGTCCGCCACTCTGCTCTCGCGCTGATTTATGCTGAGTCCGCCACTCTGCTCTCATGTTGATTTATGCTGAGCCCGCCACTCTCCTCTCACGCTGATTTATACGGGGTCCGCCACTCACCTCTCACGTTGATTTATGCTAGGTCTGCCACTCACCTCTCACGTTGATTTATGCTGGGTCTGCCACTCTCCTCTCACGCTGATTTATACTGGATCCACAAATCTCCACTCACGCTGATTTATGCTAAGTCCGCCACTCTGCTCTCACGCTGATTTATGCTGAGTCCGTCAGTCTCCTCTCACGCTGATTTATACTAACTCCGCCACTCTCCTCTCGCACTGACCGATGCTTAGCTGATTGATGCTGATTGATGCTGGGACCTCCACTCTCCTCTCACGCTGATTTATGCTCAGTCCGCCACTCTCCTCTCGCGTAGATTTATGCTGAGCCCGCCACTCTCCTCTCGCGCCGATTTATGCTCAGTCCGCCACTCTCCTCTCACGCTGATTTATGTTGGGTCTGCCACTCTCCTCTCACGCTGATTTATACTAAATCCGCCACTCTGCTCTCACGTTGATTTTTGCTGGGACCGCCACTCTCCTCTCGCGCCGTTTATGCTGGGACTGCCATTCTTCTCTCGCACTGACTTATGCTGAGCCGGCCACTCTCCTCTCGCGCTGATATATGCTGGGACCGCCACTCTCCTCTCACGCTGATTTATGCTGGAGCTGCCACTCTCCTCTCGCGCTAATTTATACTAAGTCCGCCACTCTCCTCTCTCGCAGATTTATGTTAAGTCTGCCACTCTGCTCTCACGTTGATTTATGCAGTGTCTGCCACTCTCCTCTCGCACTGATTTATACTACGTCCGCCACTCTGCTCTCGCTCTGATTTATGCTGAGTCCACCACTCTGCTTTCACGCTGATTTATGCTGAGTCCGTAAGTCTCCTCTCACTCTGATATATGCTGAGCCCACCACTTGGCTCTCACACTGATTTATGCTGGGTCTGCCACTCTCCCCTCGCGCTGATTTATTCTAAGTCGGCCACTCCGCTCTCGCGCTGATTTATGCTAAGTCCGCCATTCTGCTCTCACGCTGATTTATTCTGAGCCTGCCACTCTCCTCTCGCACTGATTTATACTAAGTCCGCCACTCTGCTCTCACGCTGATTTATGATGAGTCTGTCAGTCTCCTCTCGCACTGATTTATACTAAGTCCGCCACTCTCCTCTTGCGCTGATTTATGCTGGAACCGCCACTCTCCTCTCACGCTGTTTGATGCTGGGACTGCCATTCTCCTCTCGTGCTGACTTATGCTGAGCCGGCCACTCTTCTCTCGCGCTGATATATGCTGGGATTGCCACGCTCCTCTCGCGTTGATTTATGCTAGGTCCGCCACTTCTTTCTCATATCGATTTCTGCTGGGTCTGCCACTCTCCTCTCACGCTGATTTTGCTGGGACCTCCACTCTCCTCTCGCGCTAATTCATGCTCAGTCCGCCACTCTGCTCTCACGCTGATTTATGCTGCGTCTGCGACTCTCTTCTCTCGCTGATTTGTGCTAAGTCCACCGCTCTCCTCTCATGCTGATTAAACTAAGTCCGCCACTCTGCTCTCGCGCTGATTTATGCTCAGTCCGTCAGTCTCCTCTCGCACTGATTTATGCTAAGTCCGCCACTCTGCTCTCGCGCTGATTTATTCTGTGTCCGCCACTTCCCTCTCACGTTGATTTATGCTGAGCCTGGCACTCTCCTCTCACGCTGATTAATGCTGAGCCCGCCACTCTCCTCTCGCGCTGATTTATACTGGGTCTGTCACTCTCCTCTCGTGCTGATTTATACTAAGTCCGCCACTCTGCTCTCGCGCTGATTTATGCTGAGTCCGCCACTCTGCTCTCATGTTGATTTATGCTGAGCCCGCCACTCTCCTCTCACGCTGATTTATACGGGGTCCGCCACTCACCTCTCACGTTGATTTATGCTAGGTCTGCCACTCACCTCTCACGTTGATTTATGCTGGGTCTGCCACTCTCCTCTCACGCTGATTTATACGGGGTCCGCCACTCACCTCTCACGTTGATTTATGCTAGGTCTGCCACTCACCTCTCACGTTGATTTATGCTGGGTCTGCCACTCTCCTCTCACGCTGATTTATGCTAAGTCCGCCACTCTGCTCTCACGCTGATTTATGCTGAGTCCGTCAGTCTCCTCTCGCGCTGATTTATACTAACTCCGCCACTCTCCTCTCGCACTGACTGATGCTTAGCTCCCCAGTCTTCTCTCATGCTGATTTATGCTGAGCCCGCCACTCTCGTCTCCCGCTGATTTATGCTGAGCTCCCCACTCTTCTCTCACGCTGATTGATGCTGGGTCTGGCGCTCTCGCCTCCCGCTGATTTATGCTGAGCTCCCCACTCTTCTCCCATGCTGATTTATGCTGAGCCCGCCACTCTCGTCTCCCGCTGATTTATGCTGAGTTCCCCACTCTTCTCTCACGCTGATTGATGCTGGGTCTGGTGCTCTCCTCTCACGCTGATTTATGCTGAGCCCGCCACTCTCCTCTCGCGCTGATTTATACTTGTTCTGTCACTCTCCTCTCGTGCTGATTTATACTAAGTCCGCCACTCTGCTCTCGCGCTGATTTATGCTGAGTCCGCCACTCTGCTCTCATGTTGATTTATGCTGAACCCGCCACTCTCCTCTCACGCTGATTTATACGGGGTCTGCCACTCACCTCTCACGTTGATTTATGCTGGGTCTGCCACTCTCCTCTCACGCTGATTTATACTGGATCCACAACTCTCCACTCACGCTGATTTATGCTAAGTCCGCCACTCTGCTCTCACGCTGATTTATGCTGAGTCCGTCAGTCTCCTCTCACGCTGATTTATACTAACTCCGCCACTCTCCTCTCGCACTGACCGATGCTTAGCTCCCCACTCTTCTCTCATGCTGATTTATGCTGAGCCCGCCACTCTCGTCTCCCGCTGATTTATGCTGAGCTCCCCACTCTTCTCTCACGCTGATTGATGCTGGGTCTGGCGCTTTTGTCTCCTGCTGATTTATGCTGAGCTCCCCACTCTTCTCTCATGCTGATTTATGCTGAGCCCGCCACTCTCGTCTCCCGCTGATTTATGCTGAGTTCCCCACTCTTCTGTCACGCTGATTGATGCTGGGTCTGGCGCTCTCCTCTCGCGCTGATTGATACTAATTCCGCCACTCTGCTCTCGCGCTGATTTATACTAAGTCCGCCCATCTCCTCTCGCGCATACTTATGGTGAGCCCGCCACCCTCCTCTGGCGCTGATTTATGCTGAGTCCGCCACTCACCTCTCACGTTGATTTATGTTGGGTCTGCCACTCTCTTCTCTCACTGATTTGTGCTAAGTCCACCGCACTCCTCTCGTGCTGATTAAACTAAGTCCACCACTCTCCTCTCGCGCTGATTTATGTTGGGTCTGCCACTCTCCTCTCACGCTGATTTATGCTGCGTCTGCCACTCTCTTCTCTCGCCGATTTGTGCTAAGTCCACCGCTCTCCTCTCATGCTGATTTATTTTGTGTCCGCCACTTCCCTCTCACGTTGATTTATGCTGAGCCCGCCACTCTCCTCTCGCGCTGATTTATACTGGGTCTGTCACTCTCCTCTCGTGCTGATTTATACTAAGTCCGCCACTCTGCTCTCGCGCTGATTTATGCTGAGTCCGCCACTCTGCTCTCACGCTGATTTATGCTGAGTCCGTAAGTCTCCTCTCGCTCTGATTTATGCTGAGCCCGCCACTCTGCTCTCACGCTGATTCATGCTGGAGCTGCTACTCTCCTCTCGCGCTGATTGATACTAAATCCGCCACTCTCCTCCCACGCTGATTCATGCTCAACCCGCCATTCTCCTCTCGCGCTGATTTATGCTGGGACCGCCACTCTCCTCTCGCGCTGATTTATACTAAGTCTGCCACTCTCCTCTCGCGCTGATTTATGCTGGGACCGCCACTCTCCTCTCGTGCTGATTTATGCTCAGTCTGCCACTCTCCTCTCACGCTGGTTTATACTGTGTCTGCCATTCTCCTCTCGCGCTGATTTATGCTGGGTCTGCCACTCTGCTCTCGCGCTGATTTATACTAAGTCCGCCACTCTGCTCTCACGCTGATTTATGCTGGGTCTGCCACTCTGCTGTCACGCTGATTTATACTGGAACCGCCACTCTCCTCTCGCACTGATTTATACTAAGTCTGCCACTCTCCTCTCGCGCTGATTTATGCTGGAACCGCCACTCTCCTCTCATGGTGTTTTATGCTGGGACTGCCATTCTCCTCTCGTGCTGACTTATGCTGAGCCGGCCACTCTCCTCTCGCGCTGATCTATGTTGGGATCACCACTCTCCTCTCATGCTGACTTATGCTGGGTCTTCCACTCTCCTCTCGCGTTGATTTATGCTGGGACCGCCACTCTCCTCTCACGCTGATTGATGCTGGGACCTCCACTCTCCTCTCACGCTGATTTATGCTCAGTCCTCCACTCTCTTCTCGCGTAGACTATGCTGAGCCCGTCACTCTCCTCTCGCGCCGATTTATGCTCAGTCCGCCACTCTCCTCTCGCGCTGATTTATACTAAGTCCACCACTCTGCTCTCACGCTGATTTATGCTGAGTCTGTCAGACTCCTCTCGCGCTGATTTATGCTGAGCCCGCCACTCTGCTGTCACGCTGATTTATGCTGGGTCTGCCACTCTGCGCTCACGCTGATTTATGCTACCTCCGCCACTCTGCTCTCGCGCTGATTCATGCTGAGCCTGCCACTCTGCTCTCGCGCTGATTCATACTAAGTCCACCACTCTGCTCTCACGCTGATTTATACTGGGTCTGCCACTCTCCTCTCGCGCTGATTTATTCTAAGTCCGCCACCCTGCTCTCGTGCTGATTTATACTAAGTCCGCCACCCTGCTCTCGTGCTGATTTATACTAAGTCCGCCACTCTGCTCTCGCGCTGATTTATGCTAAGTCCGCCGCTCTCCTCTTGCGCTGATTTATACTAAGTCGGCCACTCTGCTCTCACACTGATTTATGCTGAGTCCGTCAGTCTCCTCTCGCACTGATTTATACTTTGTCTGCCACTCTGCTCTTGCGCTGATTTATGCTGAGCCCGCCAATTTCTCGTGCTGATTTATGCTAAGTCCACCTCTGTGCTCTCGTGCTGATTTATGCTAAGTCCGTCAGTTTCCTCTCATTCTGATTTATACTAAGTCCCCCACTCACCTCTCGCACTGATTTATACTATGCCCGCCAGTCTCCTCTCAGGCTGATTTATGCTGGGTCTGCCCTCTCGCGCTGATGTATGCTAAGTCCATCACTCTGCTGTTGCGCTGATTTATGCTGGGACCACCAGTCTCCTCTTGCGCTGACTTATACTGAGCCCACAACTCTTCTCTCATGTTGATTTATGCTGAGCCCGCCACTCTCCTCTCGCGCTGATTTATGCGGGGTCCGCCACTCACCTCTCATGCTGAATTATGCTGGGTCTGCCACACTCTTCTCACGTTGATTTATGCTGGGTCTGCCACTCTCCTCTCACGCTGATTTTTACTGGATCCACAACTCTCCGCTCACGCTGATTTATACTAAGCCCGCCACTCTGCTCTCACGCTGATTTATGCTGAGTCCGTCAGTCTCCTCTCGCGCTGATTTATACTAAGTCCGCCACTCTTCTCTCGCACTGATTTATACTAAGTCCGCCACTCTTCTCTCACACTGATTTATGCTAAGTCTGCCACTCTGCTCTCACACTGATTTATGCTAAGTCCGCCACTCTGCTCTCACACTGATTTATGCTAAGTCCGTCACTCTGCTCTTGCGCTGATTTATGCTGAGCCCGTCACTTTCCTCTCGCGCTGATTTATGCTAAGTCCGCCACTCTCCTCTCGCACTGACTGATGCTTAGCTCCCCACTCTTCTCTCATGCTGATTTATGATGAGCCCGCCACTCTCGGGTCCCGCTGATTTATGCTGAGTTCCCCACTCTTCTCTCAAGCTAATTTATGCTGGGTCTGGTGCTCTCCTCTCGCACTGATTTATACCAAGTCCGCCACTCTGCTCTCGCACTGATTTATGCTCAGCCCGCCCATCTCCTCTCGCGCATATTTATGGTGAGCCCGCCACCCTCCTCTCGCGCTGATTTATGCTGGGTCCGCCACTCTGCTCTCGCGCTGATTTATACTAAGTCCGCCACTCTGCTCTCGCGCTGATTTATGCTGGGTCTGCCACTCTGCTCTCGCGCTGATTTATGCTCAGTCCGTCAGTCTCCTCTCGCACTGATTTATGCTAAGTCCGCCACTCTGCTCTCGCGCTGATTTATTCTGTGTCCGCCACTTCCCTCTCACGTTGATTTATGCTGAGCCCGGCACTCTCCTCTCACGCTGATTAATGCTGAGCCCGCCACTCTCCTCTCGCGCTGATTTATACTGGGTCTGTCACTCTCCTCTCGTGCTGATTTATACTAAGTCCGCCACTCTGCTCTCGCGCTGATTTATGCTGAGTCCGCCACTCTGCTCTCATGTTGATTTATGCTGAGCCCGCCACTCTCCTCTCACGCTGATTTATACGGGGTCCGCCACTCACCTCTCACGTTGATTTATGCTAGGTCTGCCACTCACCTCTCACGTTGATTTATGCTGGGTCTGCCACTCTCCTCTCACGCTGATTTATACGGGGTCCGCCACTCACCTCTCACGTTGATATATGCTAGGTCTGCCACTCACCTCTCACGTTGATTTATGCTGGGTCTGCCACTCTCCTCTCACGCTGATTTATGCTAAGTCCGCCACTCTGCTCTCACGCTGATTTATGCTGAGTCCGTCAGTCTCCTCTCGCGCTGATTTATACTAACTCCGCCACTCTCCTCTCGCACTGACTGATGCTTAGCTCCCCAGTCTTCTCTCATGCTGATTTATGCTGGGTCTGGCGCTCTCGCCTCCCGCTGATTTATGCTGAGCTCCCCACTCTTCTCCCATGCTGATTTATGCTGAGCCCGCCACTCTCGTCTCCCGCTGATTTATGCTGAGTTCCCCACTCTTCTCTCACGCTGATTGATGCTGGGTCTGGTGCTCTCCTCTCACGCTGATTTATGCTGAGCCCGCCACTCTCCTCTCGCGCTGATTTATACTTGTTCTGTCACTCTCCTCTCGTGCTGATTTATACTAAGTCCGCCATTCTGCTCTCGCGCTGATTTATGCTGAGTCCGCCACTCTGCTCTCATGTTGATTTATGCTGAGCCCGCCACTCTCCTCTCACGCTGATTTATACGGGGTCCGCCACTCAACTCTCACGTTGATTTATGCTAGGTCTGCCACTCACCTCTCACGTTGATTTATGCTGGGTCTGCCACTCTCCTCTCACGCTGATTTATACTGGATCCACAACTCTCCACTCACGCTGATTTATGCTAAGTCCGCCACTCTGCTCTCACGCTGATTTATGCTGAGTCCGTCAGTCTCCTCTCACGCTGATTTATACTAACTCCGCCACTCTCCTCTCGCACTGACCGATGCTTAGCTCCGCACTCTTCTCTCATGCTGATTCATGCTGAGCCCGCCACTCTCGTCTCCCGCTGATTTATGCTGAGCTCCCCACTCTTCTCTCACGCTGATTGATGCTGGGTCTGGCGCTTTTGTCTCCTGCTGATTTATGCTGAGCTCCCCACTCTTCTCTCATGCTGATTTATGCTGAGCCCGCCACTCTCGTCTCCCGCTGATTTATGCTGAGTTCCCCACTCTTCTGTCACGCTGATTGATGCTGGGTCTGGCGCTCTCCTCTCGCGCTGATTGATACTAATTCCGCCACTCTGCTCTCGCGCTGATTTATACTAAGTCCGCCCATCTCCTCTCGCGCATACTTATGGTGAGCCCGCCACCCTCCTCTGGCGCTGATTTATGCTGAGTCCGCCACTCACCTCTCACGTTGATTTATGTTGGGTCTGCCACTCTCTTCTCTCACTGATTTGTGCTAAGTCCACCGCACTCCTCTCGTGCTGATTAAACTAAGTCCACCACTCTCCTCTCGCGCTGATTTATGTTGGGTCTGCCACTCTCCTCTCACGCTGATTTATGCTGCGTCTGCCACTCTCTTCTCTCGCCGATTTGTGCTAAGTCCACCGCTCTCCTCTCATGCTGATTTATTTTGTGTCCGCCACTTCCCTCTCACGTTGATTTATGCTGAGCCCGCCACTCTCCTCTCGCGCTGATTTATACTGGGTCTGTCACTCTCCTCTCGTGCTGATTTATACTAAGTCCGCCACTCTGCTCTCGCACTGATTTATGCTGAGTCCGCCACTCTGCTCTCACGCTGATTTATGCTGAGTCCGTAAGTCTCCTCTCGCTCTGATTTATGCTGAGCCCGCCACTCTGCTCTCACGCTGATTCATGCTGGAGCTGCTACTCTCCTCTCGCGCTGATTGATACTAAATCCGCCACTCTCCTCCCACGCTGATTCATGCTCAACCCGCCACTCTCCTCTCGCGCTGATTTATGCTGGGACCGCCACTCTCCTCTCGCGCTGATTTATACTAAGTCTGCCACTCTCCTCTCGCGCTGATTTATGCTGGGACCGCCACTCTCCTCTCGTGCTGATTTATGCTCAGTCTGCCACTCTCCTCTCACGCTGGTTTATACTGTGTCTGCCACTCTCCTCTCGCGCTGATTTATGCTGGGTCTGCCACTCTGCTCTCGCGCTGATTTATACTAAGTCCGCCACTCTCCTCTCACGCTGATTTATGCTGGGTCTGCCACTCTGCTGTCACGCTGATTTATACTGGAACCGCCACTCTCCTCTCGCGCTGATTTATACTAAGTCTGCCACTCTCCTCTCGCGCTGATTTATGCTGGAACCGCCACTCTCCTCTCATGGTGTTTTATGCTGGGACTGCCATTCTCCTCTCGTGCTGACTTATGCTGAGCCGGCCACTCTCCTCTCGCGCTGATCCATGTTGGGATCACCACTCTCCTCTCATGCTGACTTATGCTGGGTCTTCCACTCTCCTCTCGCGTTGATTTATGCTGGGACCGCCACTCTCCTCTCACGCTGATTGATGCTGGGACCTCCACTCTCCTCTCACGCTGATTTATGCTCAGTCCGCCACTCTCTTCTCGCGTAGACTTATGCTGAGCCCGTCACTCTCCTCTCGCGCCGATTTATGCTCAGTCCGCCACTCTCCTCTCGCGCTGATTTATACTAAGTCCACCACTCTGCTCTCACGCTGATTTATGCTGAGTCTGTCAGACTCCTCTCGCGCTGATTTATGCTGAGCCCGCCACTCTGCTGTCACGCTGATTTATGCTGGGTCTGCCACTCTGCGCTCACGCTGGTTTATGCTACCTCCGCCACTCTGCTCTCGCGCTGATTCATGCTGAGCCTGCCACTCTGCTCTCGCGCTGATTTATACTAAGTCCACCACTCTGCTCTCACGCTGATTTATACTGGGTCTGCCACTCTCCTCTCGCGCTGATTTATTCCAAGTCCGCCACCCTGCTCTCGTGCTGATTTATACTAAGTCCGCCACTCTGCTCTCGCGCTGATTTATACTAAGTCCGCCCATCTCCTCTCGCGCATATTTATGGTGAGCCCGCCACCCTCCTCTCGCGCTGATTTATGCTGGGTCCGCCCCTCACGTCTCATGTTGATTTATGTTGGGTCTGCCACTCTCTTCTCTCGCTGATTTGTGCTAAGTCCACCGCTCTCCTCTCGTGCTAATTAAACTAAGTCCACCACTCTCCTCTCACGCTGATTTATTCTGTGTCCGCCACTTCCCTCTCACGTTGATTTATGCTGAGCCCGGCACTCTCCTCTCACGCTGATTTATGCTGAGCCCGCCACTCTCCTCTCGCGCTGATTTATACTTGTTCTGTCACTCTCCTCTCGTGCTGATTTATACTAAGTCCGCCACTCTGCTCTCGCGCTGATTTATGCTGAGTCCGCCACTCTGCTCTCACGCTGATTTATGCTGAGTCCGTAAGTGTCCTCTCACTCTGATTTATGCTGAGCCCGCCACTCGGCTCTCACACTGATTTATGTTGGGTCTGCCGCACCCCTCTCGCGCTGATTTATTCCAAGTCTGCCACTCCCCTCTCGCGCTGATTTATTCCAAATCCGCTACTCCCGTCTCACGCTGATTCATGCTGGAGCTGCTACTCTCCTCTCACGCTGATTCATGCTCAACCTGCCACTCTCCTCTCGCGCTGATATATGCTGGGACCACCACTCTCCTCTTGTGCTGATTTATGTTGGGATCGCCACTCTCCTTTCACGCTGTTTTATGCTGAGCCTGCCATTCTCCTCCTCGCGAAGATTTATGCTGAGCCCTTCACTCTCCTCTCACACTGATTTATGCTCAGCCCGCCACTCTCCTCTCATGCTGATTTATGGTGGGTCTGCCACTCTCCTCTCGCGCTGATTTATACTAAGTCCGCCACTCTGCTCTCACGCTGATTTATACTGGGTCTGCCACTCTCCTCTCGTGCTGATTTATTCTAAGTTCGCCACTCCGCTCTCGCGCTGATTTATTCTGAGCCTGCCACTCTCCTCTTGCGCTGATTTATACTATGTCCGCCACTCTGCTCTCACGCTGATTTATGATGAGTCCGTCAGTCTCCTCTTGCACTGATTTATACTAAGTCCGCCACTCTCCTCTCACGCTGGTTTATGCTGGGACCGCCACTCTCCTCTCGCGCTGATATATGATGGGATCGCCACGCTCCTCTCGCGCTGACTTATGCTGGGTCTGCCACTCTCCTCTCGCGCTGATTTATGCTAGGCCCGCCACTTCCCTCTCATATCGATTTCTGCTGGCTCTGCCACTCTCCTCTCACACTGGTTTATGCTGGGACCGCCACTCTCCTCTCACGCTGATTTATGCTCAGTCCGCCACTCTCCTCTCGCGTAGATTTATGCTGAGCCCGTCACTCTCCTCTCACGTCGATTTATGCTCAGTCCGCCACTCTCCTCTCACGCTGATTTATGTTGGGTCTGCCACTCTCCTCTCGCGCTGATTTATATTAAATCCGCCACTCTGCTCTTACGTTGATTTTTGCTGGGACCGCCATTCACTTCTCGCGCCGTTTTATGCTGGGACTGCCATTCTCCTCTCGCGCTGACTTATGCTGAGCCGGCCACTCTCCTCTCGCGCTGATATATGCTGGGATCGCCACTCTCCTCTCGCGCTGACTTATGCTCGGTCTGCCACTCTCCTCTCACGCTGATTTATGCTAGGTCCGCCACTTCTCTCTCATATCGATTTCTGCTGGGTCTGCCACTCTCCTCTCACGCTGATTTATGCTGGAGCTGCCACTCTCCTTTCGCGCTGATTTATACAACATCCGCCACTCTCCTCTCGCGCTGATTTATGCTAAGTCCGCCACTCTGCTTTCACGCTGATTTATGCTGAGTCCGTAAGTCTCCTCTTGCTCTGATTTATGCTGAGCCCACCACTCGGCTCTCACACTGATTTATGCTGGGTCTGCCACTCTCCCCTCGCGCTGATTTATTCTAAGTCGGCCACTCCGCTCTCGCGCTGATTTATGCTAAGTCCGCCACTCTGTTCTCACGCTGATTTATGATGAGTCTGTCAGTCTCCTCTCGCACTGATTTATACTAAGTCCGCCACTCTCCTCTTGCGCTGATTTATGCTGGAACCGCCACTCTCCTCTCGCGCTGTTTGATGCTGGGACTGCCATTCTCCTCTCGTGCTGACTTATGCTGAGCCGGCCACTCTCCTCTCGTGCTGATATATGCTGGGATTGCCACGCTCCTCTCGCGCAGACTTATGCTGGGTCTGCCCCTCTCCTCTTGCGCTGATTTATGCTAGGTCCGCCACTTCTCATATCGATTTCTGCTGGGTCTACCACACTCCTCTCACGCTGATTTTGCTGGGACCGTCACTCTCCTCTCGCGCTAATTTATGCTCAGTCCGCCACTCTGCTCTCACGCTGAATTATGCTGGGTCTGCCACTCTCCTCTCGCGCTGAGTTATTCTCAGTCTACTGCTCTCCTCTCGCGCTTATTTATACTCTGTCTGCCACTCTGCTCTCGCACCGGTTTATGCTGAGCCCGGCACTCTGCTCTCACACTGATTTATGCTGGGACCGCCAGTCTCCTCTCACGGTGATTTACACTAAATTCGCCACTTCCCTCTCACACTGATTTATGCTAACTCCGCCACTCTGCTCTCGCGCTGATTCATGCTGAGCCCGCCACTCTCCTCTCTTGCAGCTTTATACTAAGTCCACCACTCTGCTCTCACGCTGATTTATGATGAGTCCGTCAGTCTCCTCTCGCACTGATTTATACTAAGTCCGTCACTCTCCTCTCGCACTGATTTATGCTCAGCCCGCCACTCTCCTCTCATGCTGATATATGCTGGGATCGCCACTCTCCTCTCGCGCTGATTTATGCTGGGACCGCCACTCTCCTCTCACGCTGATTAATGCTCAGTCCGCCACTGTCCTCTCGCGTAGATTTATTCTGAGCCCGTCACTCTCCTCTCGTGCAGATTTATGCTCAGTCCGCAACGTTCCTCTCACGCTAATTGATGCTGCGTCTGCCACTCTCATCTCGCGCTGATTTATATTAAGTCCGCCACTCTGCTCTCATGCTGGAGCTGCCACACTCCTCCCGCGCTAATTTATACTAAGTCCGCCACTCTCCTCTTGCGCAGATTTATGGTAAGTCCGCCACTCTGCTCTCAAGTTGATTTATGCTGTGTCTGCCACTCTCCTCTCGCGCTGATTTATACTAAGTCCGCCATTCTGCCCTCGTGCTGATTTATGCTGGAACCGCCACTCTCCGCTCGCGTTGTTTGACGCTGGGAGTGCCATTCTCCTCTCATGCTGACTTATGCTGAGCCGGCCACTCTCCTCTCGCGCTGATTTATTCTAGGTTCGCCACTTCTCCCTCATATCGATTTCTGCTGGGATTGCCACTCTCCTCTCGCGCTGACTTATGCTGGGTCTGCCACTCTCCTCTCACGCTGATTTATGCTCAGTCCGCCACTCTCCTCTTGCGTAGATTTATGCTGAGCCTGTCACTCTCCTCTCGCGCCGATTTATGCTCAGTCCGCCACTCTCCTCTCACGCTGATTTATGTTGGGTCTGCCACTCTCCTCTCGCGCTGATTTATACTAAATCCGCCACTCTGCTCTCACGTTGATTTATGCTGGGTCTGCCACTCTCCTCTCGCACTGATTTTTACTAAGTCCACCACTCTGCTGTCACGCTGATTTATGCTGAGTCTGTCAGACTCCTCTCGCACTGATTTATGCTAAGTCTGCCACTCTGCTGTCACGCTGACTTATGCTGGGTCTGCCACTCTCCTCTCGCGCTGAGTTATTCTCAGTCTACCGCTCTCCTCTCACGCTGATTTATACTAGGTCTGCCACTCTCCTCTCGCACCGTTTTATGCTGAGCCCGGCACTCTGCTCTCAATCTGATTTATGCTGGGACCGCCACTCTACTCTCACAGTGATTTACACTAAATCTGCCACTCTCCTCTCACGCTGATTTATGCTAACTCCGCCACTCTCCTCTCGCGCCGTTTTATGCTGGGACTACCATTCTCCTCTCGCGCTGACTTATGCTGGGTCTGCCACTCTGCTCTCACGCTGAATTATGCTGGGTCTGCCACTCTCCTCTCGCGCTGAGTTATTCTCAGTCTACTGCTCTCCTCTCGCGCTTATTTATACTCTGTCTGCCACTCTGCTCTCGCACCGATTTATGCTGAGCCCGGCACTCTGCTCTCACACTGATTTATGCTGGGACCGCCAGTCTCCTCTCACGGTGATTTACACTAAATTCGCCACTTCCCTCTCACACTGATTTATGCTAACTCCGCCACTCTGCTCTCGCGCTGATTCATGCTGAGCCCGCCACTCTCCTCTCTTGCAGCTTTATACTAAGTCCACCACTCTGCTCTCACGCTGATTTATGATGAGTCCGTCAGTCTCCTCTCGCACTGATTTATACTAAGTCCGTCACTCTCCTCTCGCACTGATTTATGCTCAGCCCGCCACTCTCCTCTCATGCTGATATATGCTGGGATCGCCACTCTCCTCTCGCGCTGATTTATGCTGGGACCGCCACTCTCCTCTCACGCTGATTAATGCTCAGTCCGCCACTGTCCTCTCGCGTAGATTTATTCTGAGCCCGTCACTCTCCTCTCGTGCAGATTTATGCTCAGTCCGCAACGTTCCTCTCACGCTAATTGATGCTGCGTCTGCCACTCTCATCTCGCGCTGATTTATATTAAGTCCGCCACTCTGCTCTCATGCTGGAGCTGCCACACTCCTCCCGCGCTAATTTATACTAAGTCCGCCACTCTCCTCTTGCGCAGATTTATGGTAAGTCCGCCACTCTGCTCTCAAGTTGATTTATGCTGTGTCTGCCACTCTCCTCTCGCGCTGATTTATACTAAGTCCGCCATTCTGCCCTCGTGCTGATTTATGCTGGAACCGCCACTCTCCGCTCGCGTTGTTTGACGCTGGGAGTGCCATTCTCCTCTCATGCTGACTTATGCTGAGCCGGCCACTCTCCTCTCGCGCTGATTTATTCTAGGTTCGCCACTTCTCCCTCATATCGATTTCTGCTGGGATTGCCACTCTCCTCTCGCGCTGACTTATGCTGGGTCTGCCACTCTCCTCTCACGCTGATTTATGCTCAGTCCGCCACTCTCCTCTTGCGTAGATTTATGCTGAGCCTGTCACTCTCCTCTCGCGCCGATTTATGCTCAGTCCGCCACTCTCCTCTCACGCTGATTTATGTTGGGTCTGCCACTCTCCTCTCGCGCTGATTTATACTAAATCCGCCACTCTGCTCTCACGTTGATTTATGCTGGGTCTGCCACTCTCCTCTCGCACTGATTTTTACTAAGTCCACCACTCTGCTGTCACGCTGATTTATGCTGAGTCTGTCAGACTCCTCTCGCACTGATTTATGCTAAGTCTGCCACTCTGCTGTCACGCTGACTTATGCTCGGTCTGCCACTCTCCTCTCGCGCTGAGTTATTCTCAGTCTACCGCTCTCCTCTCACGCTGATTTATACTAGGTCTGCCACTCTCCTCTCGCACCGTTTTATGCTGAGCCCGGCACTCTGCTCTCAATCTGATTTATGCTGGGACCGCCACTCTACTCTCACAGTGATTTACACTAAATCTGCCACTCTCCTCTCACGCTGATTTATGCTAACTCCGCCACTCTCCTCTCGCGCCGTTTTATGCTGGGACTACCATTCTCCTCTCGCGCTGACTTATGCTGGGTCTGCCACTCTCCTCTCACGCTGATTTATGCTAGGTCCGCCACTTCTCTCTCATATCGATTTCTGCTGGGTCTGCCACTCTCCTCTCACGCTGGTTTATGCTGGGACCGCCACTCTCCTCTCACGCTGATTTATGCTGGAGCTGCCACTCTCCTCTCGCGCTGATTTATACTACGTCCGCCACTCTGCTCTCGCGCTGATTTATGCTGAGTCCGCCACTCTGCTTTCACGCTGATTTATGCTGAGTCCGTAAGTCTCCTCTCGCTCTGATTTATGCTGAGCCCACCACTCGGCTCTCACACTGATTTATGCTGGGTCTGCCACTCTCCCCTCGCGCTGATTTATTCTAAGTCGGCCACTCCGCTCTCGCGCTGATTTATGCTAAGTCCGCCAATCTGCTCTCACACTGATTTATTCTGAGCCTGCCACTCTCCTCTCGCACTGATTTATACTAAGTCCGCCACTCTGCTCTCACGCTGATTTATGATGAGTCTGTCAGTCTCCTCTCGCACTGATTTATACTAAGTCCGCCACTCTCCTCTTGCGCTGATTTATGCTGGAACCGCCACTCTCCTCTCACGCTGTTTGATGCTGGGACTGCCATTCTCCTCTCGTGCTGACTTATGCTGAGCCGGCCACTCTCCTCTCGTGCTGATATATGCTGGGATTGCCATGCTCCTCTCGCGCTGACTTATGCTGGGTCTGCCACTCTCCTCTTGCGCTGATTTATGCTAGGTCCGCCATTTCTCTCTCATATCGATTTCTGCTGGGTCTACCACTCTCCTCTCACGCTGATTTTGCTGGGACCTCCACTCTCCTCTCGCGCTAATTTATGCTCAGTCCGACACTCTGCTCTCACACTGAATTATGCTGGGTCTGCCACTCTCCTCTCGCGCTGAGTTATTCTCAGTCTACTGCTGTCCTCTCGCGCTTATTTATACTGGGTCTGCCACTCTGCTCTCGCACCGATTTGTGCTGAGCCCGGCACTCTGCTCTCACGCTGATTTATGCTGGGACCACCAGTCTCCTCTCACGGTGATTTACACTAAATCCGCCACTTCCCTCTCACGCTGATTTATGCTAACTCCGCCACTCTGCTCTCGCGCTGATTCATGCTGAGCCCGCCACTCTCCTCTCTTGCAGCTTTATACTAAGTCCGCCACTCTGCTCTTGCGCTGATTTATTCTGAGCCTGCCACTCTCTTCTCGCGCTGATTTATGCTAAGTCCGCCGCTCTCCGCTCGCGCTGATTTATACTAAGTCCACCACTCTGCTCTCACGCTGATTTATGATGAGTCCGTCAGTCTCCTCTCGCACTGATTTATACTAAGTCCGTCACTCTCCCCTCGCACTGATTTATGCTCAGTCCGCCACTGTCCTCTCGCGTAGATTTATTCTGAGCCCGTCACTCTCCTCTCGTGCAGATTTATGCTCAGTCCGCAACGTTCCTCTCACGCTAATTGATGCTGCGTCTGCCACTCTCATCTCGCGCTGATTTATATTAAGTCCGCCACTCTGCTCTCATGCTGGAGCTGCCACACTCCTCTCGCGCTAATTTATACTGAGTCTGCCACTCTCCTCTTGCGCAGATTTATGGTAAGTCCGCCACTCTGCACTCAAGTTGATTTATGCTGTGTCTGCCACTCTCCTCTCGCGCTGATTTATACTAAGTCCGCCATTCTGCCCTCGTGCTGATTTATGCTGGAACCGCCACTCTCCGCTCGCGCTGTTTGATGCGGGGTGTGCCATTCTCCTCTCATGCTGACTTATGCTGAGTCGGCCACTCTCCTCTCGCGCTGATTTATTCTAGGTTCGCCACTTCTCCCTCATATCGATTTCTGCTGGGATTGCCACTCTCCTCTCGCGCTGACTTATGCTGGGTCTGCCACTCTCCTCTCACGCTGATTTATGCTGGGACCGCCACTCTCCTGTCACGCTGATTTATGCTCAGTCCGCCACTCTCCTCTCGCGTAGATTTACGCTGAGCCCGTCACTCTCCTCTCGCGCCGATTTATGCTCAGTCCGCCACTCTCCTCTCACGCTGATTTATGTTGGGTCTGCCACTCTCCTCTCGCACTGATTTTTACTAAGTCCACCACTCTGCTGTCACGCTGATTTACGCTGAGTCTGTCAGACTCCTCTCGCGCTGAATTATGCTAAGTCTGCCACTCTGCTGTCACGCTGATTTATGCTGGGTCTGCCACTCTCCTCTCACGCTGAGTTATTCTCAGTCTACCGCTCTCCTCTCACGCTGATTTATACTAGGTCTGCCACTCTGCTCTCGCACCGATTTATGCTGAGCCTGGCACTCTGCTCTCACGCTGATTTATGCTGGGACCGCCACTCTCCTCTCACAGTGATTTACACTAAATCCGCCACTCTCCTCTCACGCTGATTTATGCTAACTCCGTCACTCTCCTCTCGCGCTGATTCATGCTGAGCCTGCCACTCTCCTCTCGTGCAGATTTATACTAAGTCCGCCACTCTGCTCTTGGGTTGATTTATTCCGAGCCTGCTACTCTCCTCTCACGCTGATTTATGCTAAGTCTGCCGCTCTCCTCTCGAGCTGATTTATACTAAGTCCGCCACTTTGTTCTCACGCTGATTTATGATGAGTCCGTCAGTCTCCTCTTGCACTGATTTATACTAAGTCCGCCACTCTCCTCTCGCACTGATTTATGCTCAGTCCACCACTCCCTTCTCGTGTAGATTTATTCTGAGCCCATCACTCTCCTCTCGCGCTGATTTATGCTCAGTCCGCCACCCTCCTCTCACGCTGTTTGATGCTGGGTCTGCCACTCTCATCTCGCGCTGATTTATACTAAGTCTGCCACTCGGCACTCGTGATGATTTATGCTGAGCCCGCCGCTCTCCTCTCGCGCTTATTTATGGTGAGCCTGCCACTCTCCTCTCATGCTGATTTATGCTGGGTCTGCCACTCTGCTCTCACGCTGATTTATGCTGGGACTGCCATTCTCCACTCGTGCTGACTTATGCTGAGCCCGCCACTCTCCTCTCGCGCTGATATATGCTCGGATCGCCACTCTTCTCTTGCACTGACTTATGCTGAGCACCCCACTCTTCTCTCACGCAGATTGATGCAGGAGCTGCCACTCTCCTCTCGCGCTAATTTATACTAAGTCCGCCACTCTACTCTCGCGCTGATTTATGCTAAGTCCACCACTCTGCTCTGACGCTGATTTATGCTGGGTCTGCCACTCTCCTCTCGCGCTGATTTATACTAAGTCCGTCACTCTGCTCTCACGCTGATTTATACTGGGTCTGCCACTCTCCTCTCGCGCTGATTTATTCTAAGTTCGCCACTCCGCTCTCTCGCTGATTTATGCTGAGTCCGCCACTCTGCTCTCACGCTGATTTATTCTGAGCCTGCCACTCTCCTCTTGCGCTGATTTATACCATGTCCGCCACTCTGCTCTCACGCTGATTTATGATGAGTCCGTCAGTCTCCTCTTGCACTGATTTATACTAAGTCCGCCACTCTCCTCTCACGCTGGTTTATGCTGGGACCGCCACTCTCCTCTCGCGCTGATATATGATGGGATCGCCACTCTCCTCACGCGCTGACTTATGCTGGGTCTGCCACTCTCCTCTCGCGCTGATTTATGCTAGGCCCGCCACTTCCCTCTCATATCGATTTCTGCTGGCTCTGCCACTCTCCTCTCACACTGGTTTATGCTGGGACCGCCACTCTCCTCTCACGCTGATTTATGCTCAGTCCGCCACTCTCCTCTCGCGTAGATTTATGCTGAGCCCGTCACTCTCCTCTCGCGCCGATTTATGCTCAGTCCGCCACTCTCCTCTCACACTGATTTATGTTGGGTCTGCCACTCTGCTCTTACGCTGATTTATGCTGGGTCTACCACTCTGCTCTCACGTTGATTTATGCTGGGTCCGCCACTCTCCTCTCATGTTGATTTATGCTGAGCCCGCCACTCTCCTCTCACGCTGATTTATACTGGATCCACAACTCTCCACTCACGCTGATTTATGCTAAGTCCGCCACTCTGCTCTCACGCTAATTAATGCTGAGTCCGTCAGTCTCCTCTCGCGTTGATTTATACTAAGTCCGCCACTCTGCTCTTGCGTTGATTTATGCTGAGCCCGCCAATTTCCTCTCGCACTGATTTATGCTAAGTCCGCCACTCTCCTCTCGCACTGACTGATGTTTAGCTCCCCACTCTTCTCTCACGCTGATTTATGCTGAGCCCGCCACTCTCGTCTCCCACTGAATTATGCTGAGTTCCCCACTCTTCTCTCAAGCTAATTTATGTTGGGTCTGCCACTCTCCTCTCACGCTGATTTATACTAAGTCCGCCACTCTGCTCTTGCGCTGATTTATGCTCAGCCCGCCCATCTCCTCTCGCGCATATTTATGGTGAGCCCGCCACCCTCCTCTCGCACTGATTTATGCTGGGTCCGCCACTCCCCTCTCACGTTGATTTATACTAAGTCCACCACTCTACTCTCGCGCTGATTCATGCTGAGTCTGTCAGACTCCTCTCGCGCTGATTTATGCTGAGCCCGCCACTCTCCTCTCGCACTAATTTATGCTGGGTCTGCCACTCTGCTCACGCATCGATTTATGCTGAGCCCAGCACTCTGCTGTCACGCTGATTTATGCTGGGACTGCCACTCTCCTTTCACGGTGATTTACACTGAATCCGCCACTCTCTTCTCACGCCGATTTATGCTGGGACCGCCACCCTCCTATCGCGCTGACTTAAGCTGAGCCCGCCAATCTCCTCTCGCGCTGATTTATGCTGGGTCCACCACTCTCCTCTCGCGCTGATTTATGCTGAGCTTCCCATTCTTCTATCACGCTGATTTATGCTGGGTCTGGCACTCTCCTCACGCTGATTTATACTAAGTCTGCCACTCTGCTCTCGCGCTGATTTATACTAAGTCCACCACTCTGCTTTTGCGCTGATTTATACTCAGCCCGCCCATCTCATCTCGCGCATATTTATGGTGAGCCCGCCACTCCCCTCTCACGCTGATTTATGCTGAGTCTGCCACTCCCCTCTCACGTTGATTTATGCTGGGTCTCCCCCTCTCCTCTCACGTTGATTTCTGCTGAGTCCGTCAGTCTCCTCTCGCACTGATTTATGCTAAGTCCGCCACTCACCTCTCGCGCTGACTGATGCTTAGCTCCCCACTCTTCTCTCTCGCTGATTTATGCTGGGTCCACCACTCTCTTCTCCCGCTGATTTATGCTGACCCCGCTACTCTCCTCTCGCGCTGATTTATGCTGAGCTCCCCACTCTTCTCTCACGCTGATTTATACAAAGTCCGCCACTCTGCTCTTGCGCTGATTTATGCTGAGCCCGCCCATCTCCTCTCACGCTGATTTATGCTGAGCCCGCCACTCCCCTCTCACGCTGATTTATGCTGGGGCTGCCATTCTCTTCTCGCGCTGATTTATGCTGGGTCTGCCATTCTCCTCTCAAGCTGATTTTTGCTGGGTCTGCCACTCTCCTCTCATTCTGATTTATGCTGGGTCTGCCGCTCTCCTCTCGTGCTGATTTATACTAAGTCCGCCACTCTGCACTCACGCTGATTTACGCTGAGCCCACTAATCTCCTCTCACGCTGATTTATGCTGAGCCACGCCACTCTGCATTCACACTGATTTATGCTGAGCCCGCCAATCTCCTCTTGCGCTGATTTATGCTCAGTCCGCCACTCTGCTGTTGTGCTGATTTATGTTTAGCCCGCCACTCTGCTCTTGCGCTCACTTATGCTGAGCTCGCCACTCTCCTCTCACGCTGATTTATGCTGGGAGCGCCACTCTCCTCTCATGCTGATTTATGCTAGGACCGCCACTGTCCTCTCGCGCTGAGTTATGTTCAGTCCGCCGCTCTCCTCTCGCGATGATTTATGCTAAGCCCGCCACTCTCCTCTCAGGCTGATTTATGCTGAACCGGCCGCTCTCCTCTCGCGCTGACTTAAGCTGAACCAGCCACTCTCCTCTCGCGCTGATTTATGCTGAGCCCGCTACTCTCCTCTCGCAATGACTAATGCTGGGACCGCCAATCTCCTCTCGTGCTGACTTATGCTGAACCAGCCACTCTCCTCTCGCGCTGATTTATGCTGGGAGCGCCACTCTCCTCTCACCTGATTTACGATAAGTCAAGCACTCTGCTCTCGTGCTGATTTGTGCTGGGTCCATCAGTCTCCTCTCACACTGTTTTAAACTAAGTCCGCTACTCTGCTTTCGTGCTGATTTATGCTGAGCCCACTACTCTCCTCTCGCACTGATTTATGCTGGGTCCGCCTCTCTCCCCGCGCCCTGATTTATGCTGGGCCTGTCAGTTTCCTCTCATGCTGAATTATGCCTAGTCCACTGCTCACCTCTCGCGCTGTTTATGCTCGGACTACTGCTCCCCTCTTTTGCTAATTTATGCCTAGTCTACCACTCTCCTCTCATACTGATTTATGCCAAGTGTGCCACTCTCTTCTCACGCTGATTTATGATAAGACCACTATTCTCCTCTCGCGCTGATTTATGCTGAGCCCGCCACTCTCCTCTCGCGCTGATTTATGCTGCGTCCACCATTTCCCTCTCACGTTGATTTATGCTGGGTCTGACACTCTCCTCTAATGCTAATTTATGCTGGGTCTGCCACTGTCTTCTCTCACTGATTTATGCTAAGTCCGCCACTCTCCTCTCGTGCTGATTTATGCTCAGTCCGCCACTCTGCTCTCGTGCTGATTTATGCTGAGCCCACCAATCTCCTCTCGTGCTGATTTATGCTGAGCCCCCTACTCTCCTCTCACGCTGATTGATGCTGAGCTCCCCACTCTTCTCTCAAGCTGATTTATGCTGGGTCTGCCACTCACCTCTTGCGCTGATGTATGCTGAGCTCCCCACACTTCTCTCACACTGATTTATGCTGAGTCTGCCACTCTCCTCTCGCGCTGATTTATACTAAGTCCGCCACTCTGCTGTCATGCTGTTTTATGCTGAGCCCGCGAATCTTCTCTCGCACTGATTCTTCTAAGTCCGCCTCTCTGCTCTTGCGCTGATTTATGCTGAGCCCACCAATCTCCTCTCGCGCTGATTTTTGCTAAGTCCACCACTCTCCACTCATGCTGATTAATGCTGGATCCTCCACTCTCCCCTCACGCGGATTGATGCCTAGTCCACCACTCTCTCACGCTAATTTATGCCTAACCTGCCACTCTCCTCTCACGCTGATTTATGCCTTGTCCACCGCTCTCCTCTCATGCTGATTTATGCTGGGTCCTCCACTCTTCCCCTCACGCTGATTGATGCCTAGTCTGCCAGTTTCCTCTCACGCATATTTAAGCCTAGTCGTCAATCTCCTCTCGTGCTGGTTTAAGCTGGGTCGGCCACTCCCTCCTCGCATTGATTTTTGCTTAGTCCACCATTCTACTCTCGCGCCGATTAATGCCTAGTCCGCCACTCTCCTCTCGTGCTGATTTATGCCTAATCCGCAACTTCACCTCACGCTGATTTATGCCTAGTCCGCCACTCTCATCTCACGCTGATTTATGCTGGGTCTGCCACTCTCCTCACGCACTGATTTACGCTTGCACCGCCGCTCTCCTCTCACACTCATTTATCCTAGGACCACTGCTCTCCTCTCGCGCTGTTTTATGCCAAGTCCGCCGCTCTCCCCTCATGCTGATTCATGCTGGGTCTGCCGCTCTCCTCTCACATTGATTTAAGCTGCATCCACCGCTCTCCTCTTGTGCTGATTCACACCTAATTCGCCGCTCTCCTTTCGCCCAGATTTAAGGTGGGACCGCTACTCTACTCTTGTGCTCATTTATTCCTAGTCCGCCGCTTATCTCCTGCACTAATTTATGTTGGGTCTGCCGCTCCCCTCTAACCCTGATTTATGCTGGGTCCGCCACTCTCCACTCACGCTGATTTATACTGGATCCACAACTCTCCTCTCGTGCTGATTTCTGCTAGGTCTGCTGCTCTCCTCTTATGCTGATTTATGCCTAGCCCGCCACTCTCCTCACACACTGATTTATGCTTGCACTGCTGATTTCCTCTCACACTCATTTATCCTAGGTCCACTGCTCTCCTCATGCGCTGATTTATGCCTAGTCCGCCACTCTCCTCTGGCGCTAATTTATGCTGGGTCCGCTGATGTCCTCTCGCACTGATTTATGCCAAGTCCGCCGCTCTCCCCTCATGCTGATTCATGCTGAGTCTGCTACTCTCCTCTCACGATGATTTACGCTGCATCCACCGCTTTCCTCTTGTGCTGATTCACACCTAATCCGCCGCTTTCCTCTCGCCCAGATTTAAGGTGGGACCGCTACTCTCCTCTTGTGCTCATTTATTCCTAGTCCGCCGCTTATCTCCTGCACTAATTTATGTTGGGTCCGCCGCTCCCCTGTCATCCTGATTTATCCTGGCTCCACCGCTCTCCTCTTGTGCTGATTTATGCTGGGTCCGCCACTCTCCTCTCACACTGATTTATGCTGGGTCCGCCACTCTCCTCTCACACTGATTTATGCCTATCCCGCCACTCTCCTCTCGCACTGACTTATGCCTATCCCGCCACTCTCCTCTCACGCATAATTATGCTTAGTTGCCGCTCTCCTCTCGCATTGGTTTAAACTGGATCAGCCACTCTCCTCTCGTGCTGATTGATGCCTAGTCCACAACTTCATCTCACGCTGATTTACGCTGGGTCCTCCACTCTCCGCTTGCGCTAATTTATGCCTAGCCACCCCCCCCCACTCTCCTTCATGTTGATTGATGCCTAGTCCGCCACTCTCTCACGCTGATTGATGCCTAGTCCGCCACTCTCCTCGCATGCTGATTAATGTTGGGTCCTCCACGCTCCCTTCACGCTAATTGATGCCTAGTCTGCCACTCTCCTCTCACGCATATTTATGCCTAGTCGCCAATCTCCTCTCGTGCTGGTTTAAGCTGTGTCCGCCACTCCCACCTCACGTTGATTATTGCTTAGTCCACCATTCTACTCTCGCGCTGATTAATGCCTAGTCCGCAACTTCATCTCACGCTGATTTATGCCAAGTCCGCTGCTCTCCCCTCGTGCTGATTCATGCTGGGTCTGCCACTCACCTCTCACGTTGATTTACTCTGCGTCCACCGCTCTCCTCTTGTGCTGATTCACACCTAATCCGCCACTCTCCTCTCGCCCAGATTTGAGGTGGGACCGCCACTCTCCTCTTGTGCTCATTTATTCCTAGTCCATCGCTTACCTCCTGCACTAATTTATATTGGGTCCGCCGCTCCCCTCTCATCCTGATTTATGCTGGCTCCACCGCTCTCCTCTTGTGCTCATTTATGTTGGGTCCGCCACTCTCCTTTCGCACTGATTTATGCTGGGTCCTCCACTCTCATCTCACGTTGATTTATGCTGAGTCCGCCACTCTCCCCTCACGCTGATTTATGCTTGGTCTACAACTCTCCTCTCGTGGTGCTTTATGCTGGTTCCGCCACTCTGCTCTCAGACTGATTTATGCTGGGTCCGCCACTCCCTCTCGCGTTGATTTTTGCCTAGTCCACCACTCTCCTCTTGCGCTGATTTATGCCTAGTCTGCCACTCTCCTCTCGCCACTAACTTATGCCTATCCCGCCACTCTCCTCTCATGCTGATTTATGCCTAGTCTGCCGCTCTCCTCTCATGCAGAATTATGCGTGGACACCACTCTTCTCTCATGCTAATTTATGCCTAGTCGCCACTCTCCTCTCATGCTGGTTTAAGCTGGATCAGCTCTCCCGCTGATTTATTCTGGGTCTGCCACTCTCTTCTCATGCTGATTTATGCTGAGCCCGCCACTCTCCTCTTGCGCTTATTTATGCTGGGTCTGCCACTCTCCTCTCATGCTGAATTATGCTGAGCCCGCCACTCTCCTCTTGCGCTGATTCATGCTGTTGTCCGAAACTCTCCTCTCGTGCTGATTTATGCTGGCTCCTCCACTCTCCTCTCACGTTGTTATATGCTGGTCCTCCACTCTCCTCTCATGTTGATTTATGCTGATACCGCCCTTTCCCCTCACGCTGATTTATGCTGAGCCCGCCACTCTCCTTTCACGTTGATTTATGCTGGGTCCACCACTCTCCTCTCACGCTGATTGATGCCTAGTCCGCCACTCTACTCTCGTGCTAATTTATGCTGGGTACGCCACACTCCTCTCGCGCTGATTTATGCCTACACCGCCACTCTCATCTCACGCATATTTATGCCTTGTCTGCCGCTCTCCTCTCACGATGAATTATGCCTAGTCCGCCGCTCCCATCTCATGCTGATTTATGCTGGACACCACTCCCCTCTCACACATGTTTATGCCTAGTCGCCAATCTGCTCTTGCGCTGGTTTAAGCTGGATCAGCCACTCTCCTCTCATGCTGATTTATGCCTAGTCTGCAACTTCATCTCACACTGATTTATGCTGGGTCCGCCACTCTCATCTCATGCTGATTTATGCTGGGTCTGCCACTCTCCTCATGCTCTGATTTACGCTTGCACCGTCCCTCTCCTCTCACGTTCATTTACCCAAGGACCACTGCTCTCCTCATGTGCCGATTTATGCCAACTCTGCCATTCTATTCTAGAGCTAATTTATGCTGGGTCTGCTGCTCTCCTCTCGTGCTGACTTATGCAAAGTCCGCTGCTCTCCACTCATGCTGATTCATGCTGGGTCTGCCACTCTCCTCTCACATTGATTTACTCTGCGTCCACCGCTCTCCTCTTGTGCTGATTCACAACTAATCCGCCACTCTCCTCGCGCCCAGATTCAAGGTGGGACCGCCACTCTCCTCTTATGCTCTTTTATTCCTAGTCCGCCGCTTATCTCCTGCACTAATTTATGTTGGGTCCGCCGCTCCCCTCTCATCCTGATTTATGCTGGCTCTGCCGCTCTCCTTTTGTGCTCATTTATGCTGGGTCCGCCACTCTCCTCTCAAACTGATTTATGCTTGGTCCGCAACACTCCTCTCGTGCTGATTTATGCTGGTTCCGCCACTCTGATCCCACACTGATTTATGCTGGCTGCACCACTCTCCTCTTGTGCTCATTTATGCTGGGTCCGCCACTCTCCTCTTGCGCTCATTTATGCTGGGTCCGCCGTTGCCCTCTCGCATTCATTTATGCTGGGTCCGCCACTTTCCTCACACACTGATTTATGCTGGGTCAGCCGCTCTCCCCTCGCGCTGATTTTTGCTGGTTCCGCCACTCTCCACTCACGCTGATTTATACTGGATCCACAGCTCTCCTCTCGTGCTGATTTCTGCTAGGTCTGCTGCTCTCCTCTTATGCTGATTTATGCCTTGCCCGCCACTCTCCTCTCACGCTGATTTATGCTTGGTCCTCCACTCTCATCTCACGTTGATTTATGCTGGGTCTGCCACTTTCCCCTCACGCTGATTGATGCTGGGTCTGCAACTCTCCTCTCAAGCTAATTTATGCAGGGACCACCAGTCCCCCCTCGCGTTGATTTTTGCTTAATTCACCACTCTCCTCTCGCACTGACTTATGCCTATCCTGCCACTCTCCGCTCACTCTGATTGATGCCTAGCCCACCGCTCTCCTCTCATGCTGATTTATGCTGGGTCCTCCAATCTACCCTTCCGCTGATTGAAGCCTAGTCTGCCAGTCTCCTCTCGCGCATATTTAAGCCTAGTCGCCAATCTCCTCTCGTGCTGGTTTAAGCTGTGTCCGCCACTCCCCCCTCGCACTGATTTTTGCTTAGTCCACCATTCTACTCTCGCGCTGATTAATGCCTAGTCCGCAACTTCATCTCACGCTGATTTATGCCAAGTCCGCCACTCTCATCTCATGTTGATTTATGCTGGGTCAGCCATTCTTCTCACGCTCTGATTTATGCTTGCACCGACGCTCTCCTCTCACGCTCATTTACCCAAGGACCACTGCTCTCTTCATGCGCTGATTTATGCCTAGTCCACTACTCTCCTCACGCGCTGATTTATGCCTACTCTACCACTCTACTCTAGAGCTAATTTATGCTGGGTCCGCTGCTTTCCTCTTGCGCTGATTTATGCGAAGTCCGCCTCTCTCCCCTCATGCTGATTCATGTTGAGTCTGCCACTCACCTCTCACCCTGATTTATGCTGGATCCACAACTCTCCTCTCATGCTGATTTCTGCTAGGTCTGCTGTTCTCCTCTTATGCTGATTTATGCCTAGCCCGCCACTCTCCCCTCACGCTGATTTATGCTTGGTCCTCCACTCTCATCTCACGTTGATTTATGCTGGGTCTGCCACTCTCCTCACACACTGATTTATGCTGGGTCTGCAACTCTCCCCTCGCGCTGATTTATGCTGGGACCGCCAGTCCCCCCTCGCGTTGATTTTTGCTTAATCCACCACTCTCCTCTCGCACTGACTTATGCCTATCCTGCCACTCTCCTCTCGCACTGACTTATGCCTATCCCGCCACTCTCCTCTTGCGCTGAATTATGCCTAGTACGCTGCTTTCCTCTCGCACTGACTTATGCCTATCCCGCCACTCTCCTCTCACGCTTTTTTATGCTTAGTCGCCACTCTCCTCTCGCATTGGTTTAAGCTGGATCAGCCACTCTCCTCTCGTGCTGATTGATGCCTAGTCCGCAACTTCATTTCACGCTGATTTACGCTGGGTCCTCCACTCTCCGCTCGCGCTAATTTATGCCTAGCCCCCCCCCCCCATTCTCCTTCATGCTGATTGATGCCTAGTCTGCCACTCTCTCACGCTAATTTATGCCTAGCCCCTCATCTTCTCTCACACTGATTTATGCCTAGCCCACCGCTCTCCTCTCATGCTGATTAATGCTGGGTCCTCCACTCTCCCCTCACGTTGATTGATGCCTAGCCCACCGCTCTCCTCTCATGCTGATTAATGCTGGGTCCTCCACTCTCCCTTCACGCTGATTGATGCCTAGTCCGCCACTCTCTCACGCTAATTTATGCCTCGCCTGCGCCTCTCCTTTCCTTTCAGTTGATTTATGCTGGCTCCGCCACTCTCCTCTCAGGCTGATTGATGCCTAGTCTGCCACTCTCCTCTCACGCATATTTATACCTAGTCGCCAATCTCCTCTCGTGCTGGTTTAAGCTGTGTCCGCCACTCCCACCTCACGTTGATTTTTGCTTTGTCCACCATTCTACTCTCGTGCTGATTAATGCCTAGTCCGCACCTTCATCTCACGCTGATTTATGCCAAGTCCGCTGCTCTCCCCTCATGCTGATTTATGCTGGGTCTGCCACTCACCTCTCACGTGGATTTACTCTGCGTCCACCGCTCTCCTCTTGTGCTGATTGACACCTAATCCGCCACTCTCCTCTCGCCCAGATTTGAGGTGGGACCGCCACTCTCCTCTTGTGCTCATTTATTTCTAGTCCGCTGCTTACCTCCTGCACTAATTTATATTGGGTCCGCCGCTCCCCTCTCATCCTGATTTATGCTGGCTCCACCGCTCTCCTCTTGTGCTCATTTATGCTGGGTCCTCCATTCTCATCTCATGTTGATTTATGCTGGGTCTGCAACTCTCCTCTCGTGCTGATTTATGCCTAGTCTGCCACTTTCCTCTTGCACTGACTTATGCCTAGTCTGCCGTTCTCCTCTCGCACTGATTTATGCCTCGTCCGCCGCTCTCCTCTCACGCAGAATTATGCCTAGCCTGCCACTCTCCCCTCACGCTGATTTATGCTGGGTCCTCCACTCTCATCTCATGTTGATTTATGCTGAGTCCGCCACTCTTCCCCTCATGCTGATTTATGCTATGTCCTCCACTCTCATCTCACATTGCTTTATGCTGAGTCCGCCACTCCTCCCCTCACGCTGATTTATGCTGGGTCCTCCACTCTCATCTCACGTTGATTTATGCTGAGTCCGCCACTCTCCCCTCACGCTGATTTATGCTGGGTCCTCCACTCTTATCTCACGATTTATGCTGAGTCCGCCACTCTCCTCTCCCCTCACGCTGATTTATGCTTGGTCTGCAACTCTCCTCTCGTGGTGCTTTATGCTGGTTCCGCCACTCTGCTCTCAGACTGATTTATGCTGGGTCCGCCACTCCCTCTCGCGTTGATTTTTGCCTAGTCTGCCACTCTCCTCTCACTGTGATTTATGCCTAGTCTGCCACTCTCCTCTCGCACTGACTTATGCCTATCCCGCCACTCTCCTCTCATGCTGATTTATGCTTAGTCGCCACTCTCCTCTCGCATTGATTTAAGCTGGATCAGCCACTCCCCTCTCGTGCTGATTTATGCCTAGTCCGCAACTTCATCTCACGCTGATTAACGCTGGGTTCTCCACTCTCCTCTCGCGCTAATTTATGCCTAGTCCGCCACTCTCTCACGCTGATTTATGCCTAGCCCACCGCTCTCCTCTCATGCTGATTTATGCTGGGTCCTCCACTCTCCACTCACGCTGATTGATGCCTAGACCACGACTCTCTCGTGCTAATTTATGCCTAGCCCGCCCCTCTCCTTTCCTTTCAGTTGATTTATGCTGGGTCCTCCACTCTCCCCTCCCGCTGATTGATGCCTAGTCTGCCACTCTCCTCTCACGCATATTTAAGCCTAGTCCGCCACACTCCTCTCGCACTGACTTATGCCTAGTCGCCAGTCTCCTCTCGCACTGGTTTAAGCGGGGTCAGCTCTCCCGCTGATTTCTGCTGGGTCTGCCACTCTCCTCTCATGTTGATTTATTCTGAGCCCGCCACTCTCCTCTCATGCTGATTTATGCCTCGTCCGCAAGTCTCCTCTCGTTCTAATTTATGCCTAGTCCTCCACTCTGCTCTCTCATTCATTTCTGCTGGGTCCTCCACTCTCCTCTCATGTTGATTTATGCCTAGTCCTCCACTCTCCTCTCACGCTGATTTATGCTGGGACCACTCTTTCCTCTCACGCTGATTTATGCTGAGCCTGCCACTCTCCTTTCATGTTGATTTCTGCTGGGTCCACCACTCTCCCCTCACAATGATTTATGCTGAGCCTGCCACTCTCCCCTCACAATGATTTATGCTGAGCCCGCCACTCTCCTCTCATGCTGATTTATGCTGGGTCCTCCACTCTCCACTCACTTTGATTTATGCTGGGACCACCCTTTCCCCTCACGCTGATTTATGCTGAGCCCACCACTCTCCTTTCACGTTGATTTATGCTGGGTCCACCACTCTCCTCTCACGCTGATTGATGCCTAGTCCGCCACACTACTCTCGCGCTAATTTATGCTGGGACCGCCACTCTCCTCTCAGCTATTTTATGCCTACCCCACCTCTCTCCTCTCATGCATATTTATGTCTCGTCGGCTGCTCTCCTTTCACGATGAATTATACCTAGTCCGCCACTCTCATCTCGCGCTGATTTATGCCTAGCCCGCCACTCTCCTCTCACGCATATTTATGCCTAGTCACCAATCTCCTCTCGCGCTGGTTTAAGCTGGATCAGCTACTCTCCTCTTGTGCTGATTTATGCCTAGTCCGCAACTTCATCTCACGCTGATTTATGCCTAGTCCACCACTCTCATCTCATGTTGATTTATGCTGGCTCTGCCATTCTCCTCACACACTGATTTACGCTTGCACCACCGCTCTCCTCTCACGCTCATTTATCCTAGGACCACTGCTCTCCTCGTGCGTTGATTTATACCTAGTCCGCCACTCTCCTCCGGTGCTAATTTATGCTGGGTCCGCTACTGTCCTCTGGTGCTAATTTATGCTGAGTCCGCTGCTCTCCTCTCGTGCTGATTTATGCCAAGTCCGCCGCTGTCCCCTGATTCATGTTGAGTCTGCCACTCTCCTCTCACGTGGATTTACTCTGCGTCCACCGCTCTCCTCTTGTGCTGATTCACACCTAATCCGCCACTCTCCTCTCGCCCAGATTTGAGGTGGGACCGCCACTCTCCTCTTGTGCTCATTTATTCCTAGTCCGCCGCTTATCTCCTGCACTAATTTATGTTGGGTCCGCCGCTCCCCTCTCATCCTGATTTATTCTGGCTCCGCCGCTCTCCTCTTGTGCTTATTTATGCTGGGTCTGCTGCTGTCCTCTAGCATTCATTTATGCTGGGTCCGCCACTCTCCCCTCACGCTGATTTATGCTTGGTCTGCAGCTCCCCTCTCGTGCTGCTTTATGCTGGTTCTGCCTCTCTGCTCTCACACAGATTTATGCTGGGTCCGCCACTCTCCTCTGGCGCTGACTTATGCCTAGTCCACCACTCTCCTCTTGCTCTGACTTATGCCTAGTCCGCCACTCTCCTCTCGCACTGAATTATGCCTAGTCCGACACTCTCCTCTTGCTCTGACTTATGCCTAGTCCGACACTCTCCTCTCGCACTGACTTATGCCTAGTCCGCCACTCTCCTCTCGCACTGACTTATGCCTAGTCCGACACTCTCCTCTTGCTCTGACTTATACCTAGTCCACCCCTCTCCTCTTGCTCTGACTTATGCCTAGTCCACCCCTCTCCTCTTGCGCTGAATTACGCCTATCCCGCCACTCTCCTCTCAAGCATATTTATACTTAGTCACCACTGTCCTCTCGCATTGGTTTAAGCTGGATCAGCCACTCCCCTCTCGTGCCGATTTATGCCTAGTCCACCACTCTCAGCTCATGCTGATTTATGCTGGGTCGGCCACTCTCCTCACGCTCTGATTTATGCTTGCACCGCTGTTCTTCTCTCACGCTCATTTAACCTAGGACCACTGCTCTCTTCTTGCGCTGATTTATGCCTAGTCCACTACTCTCCTCTGGTGCTAATTTTTGCTAGATCCGCTGATGTCCTCTCGCACTGATTTATGCCAATTCCGCCGCTCTTCTCTCTCGCTGGTTTATGCTGGGTCCTCCACTCTCCACATGTTGATTTATGCTGGGACCGCCCTTTCCCCTCACGCTGATTTATGCTGAGCCCACCACTCTCCTATCACGCTGATTGATGCCTAGTCCACCACTCTCCTCTCGCGCTAATTTATGCCTAACCCATCACTCTCGTCTCAAGCTGATTTATGCCTCATCTGCCGCTCTCCTCTCATGATGAATTATGCCTAGTTCGCCGCTCTCATTTCGTGCTGATTCATGCTGGACACCACTCCCCTCTCGCGCTGATTTATGCCTATCCCAGCACTCTCCTCTCACGCATATTTATGCCTAGTCGCCACTCTCCTGTCGCATTGGTTGAAGCTGGATCAGCCACTCTCCACTCGTGCTGATTTATGCCGAGTCCGCAACTTCATCTCTTCGCTGAATTTTGCCTAGTCCACCACTCTCGTCTCACACCGATTTATGCTGGGTCCTTCACTCTCCTCTCGCACTAATTTTTGCCTAGTCTGCCACTCTCCTCTCGCGCTGATTTATGCCTAGTCCACCACTCTCCTCTCGCGCTGATTTATGCCTAGCCCGCCACTCTCCTTTCACGTTGATTTATGCTGGGTACGCCACTCTCCTCTCGTACTGACTTATGCCTAGTCCGCCACTCTCCTCTCATACTGACTTATACCTCATCCGCCACTCGCCTCTCTCCACTGATTTATGCCTAGTCCGCCATTCTCCTCTCTCCACTGATTTATGCCTAGTCCGCCGCTCTCCTTTTGCACTGACTTATGCCTCATCCGCTACTCTCCTCTCTCCACTGATTTATGCTTAGTCCGACACTCTCCTCTCTCCACTGACTTATGCCTAGTCCGCCGCTCTCCTCTCGCACTGATTTATGCCTTGTCTGCCACTCTCCTCTCAAGCAGAATTATGCCTAGTCCGCCGCTGACCTCTCACGATGATTTATGCCTGGACACCACTCTCCTCTCATGCTAATTTATGCCTAGTCGCCACTCTCCTCTCGCACTGGTTTAAGTGGGATCAGCTCTCCTGCTGATTTCTGCTAGGTCTGCCACTCTCCTCTCATGTTGATTTATTCTGGTGTCCCCAACTCTCCTCTCATGCTGATTTATCCTGGGTTCGCCACTCTCCACTCACGCTGATTGATGCCTAGTCCGCCACACTACTCTCGCGCTAATTTATGCTGGACACCACTCCCCTCTCACGGTAATTTATGCCTACTCTGCCTCTCTCCTCTCATGCATGTTTATGCCTCGTCGGCTGCTCTCCTCTCACGATGAATTATACCTAGTCCGCCGCTCTCATCTCGCGCTGATTCATGCTGGACACCACTCTCCTCTTGTGCTGATTTATGCCTAGTCCGCAACTTCATCTCACGCTGATTTATGCCTAGTCCACCACTCTCAGCTCATGTTGATTTATGCTGGCTCTGCCACTGTCCTCACACACTGATTTACGCTTGCACCACCGCTCTCCTCTCACGCTCATTTATCCTAGGACCACTGCTCTCCTCGTGCGTTGATTTATGCCTAGTCCGGCACTCTCCTCCGGTGCTAATTTATGCTGGGACTGCTGCTCACATCTCACGCAGATTTATGCGAAGTCCGCCGCTCTCCCCGATTCATGTTGAGTTTGCCACTCTCCTCTCACGTTGATTTGCTCTGCGTCCACCGCTCTCCTCTTGTGTTGATTCACACCTAATCCGCCACTCTCCTCTCGCCCAGATTTGAGGTGGGACCGCCACTCTCCTCTTATGCTCTTTTATTCCTAGTCCGCTGCTTATCTCTTGCACTAATTTATGTTTGGTCTGCCGCTTCCCTCTCATCCTGATTTATGCTGGCTCCATCGCTGTCCTCTTGTGCTCATTTATGCTGAGTCTGCTGTTGTCCTCTAGCATTCATTTTGCTGGGTCCACCACTGTCCTTTCGCACTCATTTATGTTGAGTCCGCCACTCTCCCCTCACGCTGATTTATGCTTGGTCTGCAGCTTCCCTCTCGTGCTACTTTACGCTGGTTCCGCCTCTCTGCTCTCACACTGATTTATGCTGGGTCCGCCACTCTCCTCTTACGCTGAATTATCCCTCGTCCCCCGCTCTCCTCTTGCGCTGAATTATGCCTAACCCGCCACTCTCCTCTCACGCATATTTATGCTTAGTCACCACTGTCCTCTCGCATTGGTTTAAGCTGCATCAGCCACTCCCCTCTCGTGCTGATTTATGCCTAGTCTGCAACTTCATCTCACGCTAATTTATGTCTAGCCCTCCACTCTCCTCTCTCGTTCATTTATGCTGGCTCCTCCACTCTCCCCTCATGTTGATTTCTGCTGGGTCCTCCACTCTCCTCTCACGTTGATTTATGCCTAGTCCGCCACTCTCCTCTCGTGCTGATTTATGCTGGGTTCTCCACTCTCCACTCATGTTGATTTATGTTGGGACTGCCCTTTCCCCTCCCGCTGATTTATGCTGAGTTCACCACTCTCCTCTCACGCTGATTGATGCCTAGTCCGCCACTCTACTCTCGAGCTAACTTATGCTGGGTCCGCCACTCTCCTCTCACGCTGATTGATGCCTCGTCCGCCACTCTCCTCCTAGGCTGATTTATGCTGGGTCCTCCACTCTCCCCTCACGCTGATTTATGCCTAGCCCCCCATTCTCCTCTCACGCTGATTTATGCTGGGTCCTCCACTCTCCCCTCACGCTGATTGATGCCTAGTCCGCCACTGTCCCTTTTGCTGATTTATGCTGGGTCTCCAACTCTCCTGTCGTGCTGATTTATGCTGGGTATGCCACTCTCCTCTCACACTGACTTATGCTTAGTCCACCACTCTGCTCTCTCCACTGATTTATGCCTAGTCCACCACTCTCCTCTCTCCACTGATTTATGCCTAGTCCGCCGCTCTCCTCTCGCACTGACTTATGCCTAGACCGCCGCTCTCCTCTCGCACTGACTTTTGCCTCGTCCGCCACTCTCCTCTCGCACTGACTTATGCCTCGTCCGCCACTCTCCTCTCGCACTGATTTATGCCTATTCCGCCACTCTCCTCTCGCACTGACTTATGCCTCGTCCGCCACTCTCCTCTCTCCGCTGATTTATGTCTCGTCCCCCGCTCTCCTCTCGCATTGACTTATGCCTCTCCGCCAATCTCCTCTCTCCACTGATATATGCCTAGTCTGCCGCTCTCCTCTGGCACTGACTTATGCCTAGCCAGCCACTCTCCTCTCGCACTGACTTATGCCTAGTCCGCCACTCTCGTCTCGCACTGGCTTATGCCTACTCTGCCACTCTCCTCTCTCACAGACTTATGCCTCGTCCGCCACTCCTCTCTCCACTAATTTCTGCCTAGTCTGCCGCTCTCCTCTCGCATTGACTTATGCCTAGTCCGCCACTCTCCTCTCCCCACTGATTTATGTCTCGTCCCCCGCTCTCCTCTCGCATTGACTTATGCCTCTCCGCCAGTGTCCTCTCTCACAGACTTATGTCTCGTCCGCCACTCCTCTCTCCACTGATTTATGCCTACTCTACCACTCTCCTCTTGCACTGGTTTAAGCTGGATCAGCTCTCCCGCTGACTTATGCTGGGTTCGCCACTCTCCTCTCATGTTGATTTATGCTGAGTCCGCCACTTTCCTCTCATGCTGATTTATGCTGGTGTCTGCAACTTTCCTCTCGTGCTGATTTATGCTGGGTCCGCCATTCTCCAATCACGCTGATTCATGCCTAGTCCGCCACTCTCCTCTCGCGCTAAGTTATGTCTAGCCCTCCACTCTCCTCTCTCGTTCATTTATGCTGGGCCCTCCACTCTCCTCTTATGCATATTTATGCCTCGTCTGCCGCTCTCCTCTCACGTTGATTTATGCTGGTGTCCGCCACTCTCCTCTCATGCTGATTTATGCTGGTGTCCGCCACTCTCCTCTCATGCTGATTTATGTTGGGTCCGCCACTCTCCTCTCACGCTGATTTATGCTGGTGTCTGCCACTCTCCTCTCGTGCTGATTTATGCTGAGCCCGCCATTCTCCTCTCATGCTGATTTATGCTGGTGTCCGCCACTCTCCTCTCGTGCTGATTTATGCTGAGCCCGCCACTCTCCTCTCATGCTGATTTATGCTGGTGTCCGCCACTCTCCTCTCGTGCTGATTTATGCTGAGCCCGCCACTCTCCTCTCATGTTGATTTATGTTGGGACCGCCCTTTCCCCTCCCGCTGATTTATGCTGGGTCCACCACTCTCCTCTCACGCTGATTGATGCGTAGTCCGCCACTCTACTCTCAAGCTAATTTATGCCTTGTCTGCTGCTCTCCTCTCACGATGAATTATGCCTAGTCCGCCGCTCTTATCTCGCGCTGATTTATGCTGGACACCACTCTCCTCTCATGCTGATTGATGCCTAGTCCCCAACTTCATCTCACGCTGATTTATGCCTAGTCCGCCACTCTCTCACATTAATTTATGCCTAGTGCCCCACTCTCCTCTCATGCTAATTTATGCCTAGCGTCCCACTCTCCTCTCACGCTGATTTATGCCTAGCCCGCCACTCTCCTTTCACGTTGATTTATGCTGAGTCCTCCACTCTCCTCTCGTACTGACTTATGCCTCATCCGCCACTCTCCTCTCGTACTGACTTATGCCTAGTCCGCCATTCTCCTCTCGTACTGACTTATGCCTCATCCGCCACTCGCCTCTCTCCACTGATTTTTGCCTAGTCCGCCATTCTCCTCTCGCACTGACTTATGCCTAGTCCACCGCTCTCCTTTTGCACTGACTTATGCCTCATCTGCTACTCTCCTCCCTCCACTGATTTATGTGTAGTCTGACACTCTCCTCTCTCCACTGACTTATGCCTAGTCCGCCGCTCTCCTCTCGCGCTGATTTATGCCTTGTCTGCCGCTCTCCTCTCAAGCAGAATTATGCCTAGTCCGCCGCTGACCTCTCGCGATGATTTATGCCTGGACACCACTCTCCTCTCATGCTAATTTATGCCTAGTCGCCACTCTCCTCTCGCACTGGTTTAAGCAGGATCAGCTCTCCCGCTGATTTCTGCTGGGTCTGCCACTCTCCTCTCATGTTGATTTATTCTGAGCCCGCCACTCTCCTCTCATGCTGATTTATTCTGGTGTCCACAACTCTTCTCTCATGCTGATTTATCCTGGGTCCACCACTCTCCACTCACGCTGATTGATGCCTAGTCCACCACACTACTCTCGCACTAATTTATGCTGGACACCACTCCCCTCTCACGCTAATTTATGCCTACTCCGCCTCTCTCCTCTCATGCATATTTATGCCTCGTCGGCTGCTCTCCTCTCACAATGAATTATACCTAGTCTGCCGCTCTCATCTCGCGCTGATTCATGCTGGACACCACTCCCCTCTCGCGCTGATTTATGCCTAGCCCGACACTCTGCTCTCACGCATATTTATGCCTAGTCACCAATCTCCTCTCGCGCTGGTTTAAGCTGGATCAGCCACTCTCCTCTTGTGCTGATTTATGCCTAGTCCGCAACTTCATCTCACGCTGATTTATGCCTAGTCCACCACTCTCAGCTCATGCTGATTTATGCTGGCTCTGCCACTGTCCTCACGCACTGATTTACGCTTGCACCACCGCTCTCCTCTCACACTCATTTATCCTAGGACCACTGCTCTTCCTCGTGCGTTGACTTATGCCTAGTCCTCCGGTGCTAATTTATGCTGGGTCCGCTGCTCTCCTCTCACGCTGATTTATGCGAAGTCCACCGCTCTCCCCGATTCATGTTGAGTCTGCCACTCTCCTCTCACGTTGATTTACTCTGCGTCCACCGTTCTCCTCTTGTGTTGATTCACACCTAATCCGCCACTCTCCTCTCGCCCAGATTTGAGGTGGGACCGCCACTCTCCTCTTATGCTCTTTTATTCCTAGTCCGCCGCTTATCTCCTGCACTAATTTATGTTGGGTCCGCCACTCTCCTCTCGTGCTGATTTATGCTGGCTCCATCGCTCTCCTCTTGTGCTCATTTATGCTGGGTCTGCTGCTGTCCTTTCGCACTCATTTATGCTGAGTCCGCCACTCTCCCCTCACGCTGATTTATGCTTGGTCTGCAGCTTCCCTCTCGTGCTGCTTTATGCTGGTTCCGCCTCTCTGCTCTCACACTGATTTATGCTGGGTCCGCCACTCTCCTCTTACGCTGACTTATGCCTAGTCCGCCACTCTCCTCTTGCGCTGAATTATGCCTAACCTGCCACTCTCCTCTCATGCATATTTATGCTTAGTCACCACTGTCCTCTCGCATTGGTTTAAGCTGGATCAGCCACTCCCCTCTAGTGCTGATTTATGCCTAATCCGCGATTTCATCTCACGCTAATATATGTCTAGCCCTCTACTCTCCTCTCTCGTTCGTTTATGCTGGCTCCTCCACTCTCCCTTCACGTTGATTTCTGCTGGGTCCTCCACTCTCCCCTCACGCTGATTTATGCCTAGTCCGCCAATCTCTCGCGCTAATTTATGCCTAGCCCGCCACTCTCCTTTCACATTGATTGATGCCTAGTCCGCCACTCTCCTCTCACGCTAATTTATGCCTAGTCCGCCACTCTCCCTTTTGCTGATTTATGCTGGGTCTCCAACTCTCCTCTCGCGCTGATTTATGCTGGGTATGCCTCTCCTCTCGCACTGACTTATGCTTAGTCCGCCACTCTGCCCTCTCCACTGATTTATGCCTAAGCCACCACTCTCCTCTCTTCACTGATTTATGCCTAGTCCGCCGCTCTCCTCTCGCACTGACTTATGCCTAGACCGCCGCCCTCCTCTCGCACTGACTTTTGCCTCGTCCGTCACTCTCCTCTCGCACTGACTTATGCCTCGTCCGCCACTCTCCTCTCGCACTGATTTATGCCTAGCCAGCCACTCTCCTCTCGCACTGACTTATGCCTCGTCCGCCACTCTCCTCTCTCCACTGATTTATGCCTCGTCCGCCACTCCTCTCTCCACTGATTTATGCCTAGTCTGCCACTCTCCTCTCTCACAGACTTATGCCTCGTCCGCCACTCTCCTCTCTCACAGACTTATGCCTCTCCACCAGTCTCCTCTCTCACAGACTTATGCCTCGTCCGCCACTCCTCTCTCCACTGATTTATGCCTAGTCTACCACTCTCCTTTCGCACTGACTTATGCCTAGTCCGCCGCTCTCCTCTCGCACTGGTTTAAGCTGGATCAGCTCTCCCGCTGATTTATGCTGGGTCTGCCACTCTCCTCTCATGTTGATTTATGCTGAGCCCACCACTCTCCTCTCACGCTGATTTATGCTGGTGTCCGCAACTTTCCTCTCGTGCTGATTTATGCTGGGTCTGCCATTCTCCTCTCATGTTGATTTATGCTGAGCCCGCCACTCTCCTCTCATGCTGATTTATGCTGGTGTCCGCAACTTTCCTCTCGTGCTGATTTATGCTGGGTCCGCCATTCTCCAATCATGCTGATTCATGCCTTGTCCGCCACTCTCCTCTCGCGCTAAGTTATGTCTAGCCCTCCACTCTCCTCTCTCATTCATTTATGCTGGGTCCTCCACTCTCCTCTTACGCATATTTATGCCTCGTCTGCCGTTCTCCTCTCACGTTGATTTATGCTGGGTCCACCACTCTCCCTTCACAATGATTTATGCAGAGCCCGCCACTCTCCTCTCATGCTGATTTATGCTGTGTCCTCCACTCTCCACTCATGTTGATTTATGTTGGGACCGCCCTTTCCCCTCCCGCTGATTTATGCTGGGTCCACCACTCTGCTCTCACTGATTGATGCCTAGTCCGCCACTCTACTCTCGAGCTAATTTATGCTGGGTCCGCCACTCTCCTCTCACGCTGATTTATGCCCAGCCCGCCACTCTCCTCCTAGGCTGATTTATGCCTTGTCTGCTGCTCTCCTCTCACGCTGATTTATGCCTAGTCCGCCGCTCTTATCTCGCGCTGATTTATGCCTAGCCCGCCACTCTCCTTTCACGTTGATTGATGGCTAGTCCGCCACTCTCCTCTCACGCTGATTGATGCCTAGTCCGCCACTCTCCTTTCATGTTGATTGATGCCTAGTCCGCCACTCTCCTCTCACGCTGATTGATGCCTAGTCCACCACTCTCCTTTCAAGTTGATTGATGCCTAGTCCGCCACTCTCCTCTCACGCTGATTGATTCCTAGTCCGCCACTCTCTCTTTTGCTGATTTATGCTGGGTCTCCAATTCTCCTCTCGCGCTGATTTATGCTGGGTCCACCACTCTCCACTCAGGCTGATTTATGCCTAGTCCGCCACTCTCTTCTCGCGCTAATTCATGCCTAGCCCTCCACTCTCCTCTCTCGTTCATTTATGCTGGGTCCTCCACTCTCCCCTCACGTTTTATGCTGGCTCCTCCACTCTCCTCTCACGTTGTTTTATGCTGGCTCCTCCACTCTCCTCTCACGTTGATTTATGCTGGGTCCGCCACTCTCCTCTTACTCATATTTATGCCTCGTCTGCCGCTCTCCTCTCACGTTGATTTATGCTGGGTCCGCCACTCTCCCTTCACAATGATTTATGCTGGGTCCGCCATTCTCCAATCATGCTGATTCATGCCTAGTCCGCCACTCTCCTCTCGTGCTAAGTTATGTCTAGCCCTCCACTCTACTCTCTCATTCATTTATGCTGGGTCCTCCACTCTCCTCTCACGTTGTTTTATGCTGGCTCCTCCACTCTCCTCTCTTGTTCATTTATGCTGGGTCCTCCACTCTCCTCTTACACATATTTATGCCTCGTCAGCCGCTCTCCTCTCACGTTGATTTATGCTGGGTCCGCCACTCTCCCTTCACAATGATTTAAGCTGAGCCCGCCACTCTCCTCTCATGCTGATTTATGCTGGTGTCCGCAACTCTCCTCTCGTGCTGATTTTATGCTGGGTCCTCCACTCTCCACTCATGTTGATTTATGTTGGGACCACCCTTTCCCCTCCCGCTGATTTATGCTGGGTCCACCACTCTCCTCTCACGCTGATTGATGCCTAGTCTGCCACTCTCCTCTCGTGCTAATTTATGCCTAGTCCGCCACTCTCCCTTTTGCTGATTTATGCTGGGTCTCCAACTCTCCTCTCTCGCTGATTTATGCTGGGTACGCCACTCTCCTCTCACACTGACTTACGCTTAGTCCGCCACTCTGCTCTTTCCACTGACTTATGCCTAGGCAGCCACTCTCCTCTCGCACTGACTTATGCCTAGTCCGCCGCTCTCCTCTCGCACTGACTTATGCCTCGTCCGCCACTCCTCTCTCCACTAATTTATGCCTGTCCGCCACTCTCCTTCCTCCACTGATTTATGCCTAGTCTGCCAATCTCCTCTCGCACTGACTTATGCCTAGTCCGCCGCTCTCCTCTCGCACTGGTTTAAGCTGGATCAGCTCCCCCGCTGATTTATGCTGGGTCTGCCACTCTCCTCTCATGCTGATTTATGCTGGTGTCCGCAACTTTCCTCTCGTACTGATTTATGCTGGGTTTGCCACTCTCCTCTCATGCTGATTTATGCTGGTGTCCGCAACTTTCCTCTCACGCTGATTCATGCCTAGTCCGCCACTCTCCTGTCGTGCTAAGTTATGCCTAGCCCTCCACTCTCCTCTCTCGTTCATTTATGCTGGGTCCTCCACTCTCTTACGCATATTTATGCTTCGTCTGTCGCTCTCCTCTCACGCGTTGATTTATGCTGGGTCCTCCAATCTCCACTCACGTTGATTTATGCTGGGACCGCCATTTCCCCTCACGCTGATTTATGCCTACTCCGCCACTCTCCCCTCACGTTGATTTATACTGGGTCCACCGCTCTCCTCTCACGCTGATTGATACCTAGACTGCCACTCTACTCTCGCGCTAATTTATGCTGAACACCACTCCCCTCTCGTGCTGATTTATGATTACCTCGCCACTCTCCTCTTACGCATATTTATGCCTCGTCTGCCGCTCTCCTCTCATGATGAATTATGCCTAGTCCGCCACTCTCATCTCGCGCTGATTTATGCTGGACACCACTGCCCTCTCGCGCTGATTTATGCCTAGCCCGCCACTCTCCCCTCACGCTGATTTATGCTGGGTCTGCTGCTCACCCCTCCCGCTGAGTTATGCCTAGTCCACTGCTCACCTCTCGCGCTGATTGATGCCTTGCCTGCAACTTCATCTCACGCTGATTTATGCTGGGTCCTCCACTCTCCTCTCACGCTGATTGATGCCTAGTCCGCCACTCTCTCACGCTAATTTATGCCTAGCCCCCCCATGCTCCTCTCACGCTGATTTATGCTGGGTCCTGCACTCTCCCCTCACGCTGATTTATGCCTAGTCCGCCAATCTCTCGCGCTAATTTATGCCTGGCCCGCCACTCTCCTTTCACGTTGATTTATGCCTAGTCTGCCACTCTCCTCTCATGCTGATTTATGCTGGGTCCACCACTCTCCTCTCACGCCGATTGATGCCTAGTCCGCCACTCTCCCTTTTGCTGATTTATGCTGGGTCTCCAACTCTCCTCTCGCGCTGATTTATGCTGGGTCCGCCACTCTCCTCTCACACTGACTTACACTTAGTCCGCCACTCTGCTCTCTCCACTGATTTATGCCTAGTCCACCACTCTCCTCTCTCCACTGATTTATGCTTAGTCCGCCGCTCTCCTCCCACACTGACTTATGCCTAGACCGCCACTCCTCTATCCACTGACTTATGCCTAGTCCGCCGCTCTCCTCTCACACTGGTGTAAACTGGATCAGCTTCCCCGCTGATTTATGCTGGGTCTGCCACTCTCCTCTCATGTTGATTTATGCTGAGCCCACCACTCTCCTCTCATGCTGATTTATGCTGGTGTCCGCAACTTTCCTCTCGTGCTGATTTATGCTGGGTCTGCCTCTCTCCTCTCACGCTGATTTATGCTAGTGTCCGCAACTTTCCTCTCATGCTGATTTATACTGGGTCTGCCTCTCTTCTCTCACGTTGGTTAATGCTGAGCCCGCCACTCTCCTCTCATGCTGATTTATGCTGGTGTCCGCAACTTTCCTCTCGTGCTGATTTATGCTGGGTCTGCCATTCTCCTCTCATGTTGATTTATGCTGAGCCCGCCACTCTCCTCTCATGCTGATTTATGCTGGTGTCCGCAACTTTCCTCTCGTGCTGATTTATGCTGGGTCTGCCATTCTCCACTCACGTTGATTCATGCCTAGTCCGCCACTCTCCTCTCGCGCTAAGTTATGTCTAGCCCTCCACTCTCCTCTCTCGTTCATTTATGCTGGGTCCTCCACTCTCCTCTTATGCATATTTATGCCTCGTCTGCCGTTCTCCTCTCACGTTGATTTATGCTGGGACTGCCATTTCCCCTCACGCTGATTTATGCCTACCCCACCACTCTCCTCTCATGCTGATTGATGCCTAGACTGCCACTCTACTCTCGCGCTAACTTATGCTGAACACCACTCCCCTCTCGAGCTGATTTATGATTACTTCGCCACTCTCCTCTCACGCATATTTATGCCTCGTCTGCCGCTCTCCTCTCACGATGAATTATGCCTAGCCCGCCACTCTCTCCTCACGCCGCCCTCCTCTCACGCATATTTATGCCTAGTTTGCCACTCTTCTCTTGCGCTGGTTTAAGCTGGATCAGCTCTCCCGCTGATTTAAGCTGGGTCTGCCACTCTCCTGTCGCGCTGATTGATGCTCGGTCCGCCGCTCCTGTCTCCCGCTGATTTAAGCTGGGTCTGCCGCTCTCCTGTCGCGCTGATTGATGCTCGGTCCGCCGCTCCTGTCTCCCGCTGATTTAAGCTGGATCTGCCGCTCTCCTCTCACGCTGATTTATGCTGGGTCTGCCGCTCCCATCTCCCGCTGATTTAAGCTGGGTCTGCCGCTCTCCTCTCACACTGATTTATGCTGGGTCTGCCTCTCCCGCTGATTTATGCTGGGTCTGCCGCTCCCGCCTCCCGCTGATTTATGCTGGGTCTGCCGCTCCCGCTGATTTATGCTTGGTCCGCCGCTCCTGTCTCCCACTGATTTATGCTGGGTCTGCCGCTCCCGCCTCCCACTGATTTATGCTGGGTCTGCCGCTCCCGCCTCCCGCTGATTTATGCTGGGTCTGCCGCTCCCGCCTCCCGCTGATTTATGCTGGGTCTGCCGCACTCTCGCGTTGATTTACGCTGCGTCCATCACTCTCCTCTCGTGCTGATTTACACCTAATCCGCCACTCTCCTCTCACCCAGATTTAAGCTGAGTCGGCACTCTCCTCTTGTGCTCAGTTATGCCTAGTCCACCGCTCACCTCTCACGCTGTTTTATGCTGGGACCACTGCTCCCCTCTTTTGCTGATTTATGCCTGGTCTGCCACTCTCCTCTCATACTGATTTATGCCAAGTGTGCCACTCTCCTCTTGGCGCTGATATATGCTGAGACCGCCACTCTCCTCTCGCTCTGATTTATGCTGGGTCTGCCATCTCCTCACTCACTGATTTACGCTCGCACTGCCGCTCTCCTCTCACACTCATTTATCCTAGGACCACTGCTCTCCTCGTGCGCTGATTTATGCCTAGTCTGCCGCTCTCCTCCGGTGCTAATTTATGCTGGGTCCGCTGATGTCCTCTCGCACTGATTTATGTTTGCTCTGCCACTCTCCTCTCAAGCTGATTTATGCGGGGTCCACTGCTCACCTCTCACGCTAATTTTGCCTAGTCCGCCACTCTCCTCTCGCACTGAGTTATGCCTAGTCCACCGCTCTCCTCTCGCACTGATTTATGCCTCGTCCGCCACTCTTCTCTCACGCATATTTATGCCTAGTCGCCACTCTTCTCTCGCGCTGGTTTAAGCTGGATCATCTCTCCTGCTGATTTATGCTGGGTCTGCTGCTCTCCTCTCGCGTTGATTTACGCTGCGTCCATCACTCTCCTCTCGTGCTGAATGACAACTAATCTGCCACTCTCCTCTCACCCAGATTTAAGCTGGGACCGCCACTCTCCTCTTGCACTCATTTATGCTGCGTCCACCGCTCTCCTCTTGAGTACATTTATGCTGGGGCTGCCACTCTCCTCTCACACTGATTTATGCTGGGTCTCCCGCTCTCCCCTCCCGCTGAGTATGCCTAGTCCACCGATCACCTCTCACGTTGATTTATGCCTAGACACCACTCCCCTCTCGCGCTGATTTATGCCTAGCCCGCCACTCTCCTCTCACGCATATTTATACCTAGTCGCAACTCTCCTCTCGTGCTGGTTTAAGCTGGATCAGCCACTCTCCTCTTGTGCTGATTTATTGCCTAGTCCACAACTTCATCTCACGCTGATTTTTGCCTAGTCCGCCATTCTCATTTCATGTTGATTTATGCTAGGTCTGCCACTCTCCTCACGCTCTGATTTACGCTTGCACCACAGCACTCCTCTCACGCTCATTTTTCCTAGGACCACTGCTCTCCTCTGGCACTGATTTATGTTGGCTCTGCCACTCTCCTCTCAAGCTGATTCATGCCAAGTCCGCTGCTTTTCTCTCCTGCTGATTTATGCCTAGTCTGCCTCTCACCTCTCGTGCTGATTTATATTGGGTCTGCCACTCTTCTCTCGTGCTGATTTATGCTCGGTCTGCCGCTCGCCTCTCATGCTGATTTATGTTGGCTCTGCCATTCTCCTCTCTCGCTGATTTATGTTGGATCTGCCACTGTCTTCTCTCATTGATTTATGTGGCTCTGCCGCTCTACTCTCATGCTGATTTATGCCTAGCCCACCGCTCTTCTCTCTCGCTGATTAATGTTGGCTCTGCCACTCACCTCTCGCGCTGATTTATGCGGGATCCCTTTATCTCCCCGCCCTCTGATTTATACTGGGTCCGCCGCTCTCCTCTCACGCTAAGTTGTGCCTAGACCACTGCTCTCCTCTCACACTGATTCATGCTTGTTCCATCTCTCTCCCCGCGCCCTGATTTATGACGGGCCTGCCAGTCTCCTCTCACGCTGAGTTATGCCTAGTCCACCGCTCCTCTCTCGCGCTAATTTTATTGCTGGGACCACAGCTACCCTCTTTTGCTGATTTATGCCTAGGCTGCCACACACCTCTCATACTGATTCATGCCGAGTGCGCCACTCTCCTCTTGCGATGATTTATACTGAGACCCCACTCTCCTCTCGCGCTGATTTATGCTGAGATCGTCACTCTCCTCTCACGCAGATTTATGCTGGGTCCACCACTCTCCTCTTACATTGATTTATGCTGGGTCTGCCACTCTCCGCTCCTGCTGAGTTATGCCTAGTCCATCGCTCTCCTCTCGCGCTGATTTATGCCTGGACACCACTCCTTTCTCACGCTGATTTATGCCTAGCCCGCCAGGCATTTTTATACCTAGTCGCCAATCTCCTCTCGCGCTGGTTTAATCTGGATCAGCCACTCTCCTCTCGTGCTGATTTATGCCTAGTCCACAACTTCATCTCACGCTGATTTATGCCTAGTCCGCCATTCTCAGCTCATGCTGATTTATGCTGGGTCTGCCACTCTCCTCACGCTCTGATTTACGCTTGCACCGCCGCTCTCCTCTCATGCTCATTTATCCTAGGACCACTGCTCTCCTCTGGCACTAAGTTATGCCTAGTCCGCCACTCTCCTCTCATGCTGATTTATGCTGGGTCTGCCACTCTCCTCTCACGTTGATTCATGCTGGGTCTGCCACTCTCCTCTCACGTTGATTCATGCTGGGTCTGCCACTCTCCTCTCACGTTGATTTACGCTACATTCAGCGCTCTCCTCTTGTGCTGATTTACACCTAATCCGCCGCTCTCCTCTTGCCCAGATTTATGGTGGGACCGCCACTCTCCTCTTGCACTCATTTATTCCTAGTCCGCCGCTTTTCACCTGCACTGATTCATGTTGGGTCCGCCGCTTCCCTTTCATCCTGATTTATGCTGGCTCCGCCACTCGTCTCTTGTGCTCGTTTATGCTGGGTCCGCCACTGTCCTCTCGCGTTTATTTATGCTGGATCCACCACTCACGTCTCACACTGACTTATGCTGGGTCCGCGCTCTCCCCTCACGCTGATTTATGCTGGGTCTGCCGGTCTCCTCTCACACCGATTTATGCTGGGTCTGCCGCTCACCTCTCACATCGATTTATGCTGGGTCTGCCACTCTCCTCTCACACCGATTTATGCTGGGTCCGCCGCTCTCCTCTCACACCGATTTATGCTGGGTCTGCCCCTCTCCTCTCACACTGATTTATGCTGGGTCCGCTGCTCTCCTCTCACACTGATTTATGCTGGGTCCGCCGCTCTCCTCTCACACTGATTTATGCTGGGTCCGCCGCTCTCCTCTCACACTGATTTATGCTGGGTCCGCCGCTCTCCTCTCACACTGATTTATGCTGGGTCCGCCACTCTGCTCTCGCGCTGGTTTAAGCTGGATCAGCCACTCTCCTCTCGTGCTGATTAATGCCTAGTCGGCAACTTCATCTCACGCTGATTTATGCCTAGTCCCCCGCTCTCATCTCATGCTGATTTATGCTGGCTCTGCCACTCTCCTCATGCTTTGATTTACGCTTGCACCGCCGCTCTCCTCTCACACTCATTTATCCTAGGACCACAGCTCTCCTTGTGCGCTGATTTATGCCCAGTCCGCCACTCTCCTCTGGTGCTAATTTATGCTGGGTCCGCTGATCTCCTCTCATGCTGATTTATGTTTGCTCTGCCACTCTCTTCTCGTGCTGATTTATGCGGGGTCCACCGCTCTTCTCTCACGCTGATTTATGTGGGGTCCCTCTCTCTCCCCGCACCCTGATTCATGCTTGGTCCGCCGCTCTCCTCTCACGCTGAGTTATGCCTAGTGCACCGCTCACCTCTCGCACTGATTAATGCTGGTTCCAACTCTCTTCCCGCTCCCTGATTTATCTGGGTCCACCACTCTCCTCTCGCACTGATTAATACTGGGTCCCTCTCTCTCCCTGCGTCCTCATTTATGCTGGGCCTGCCAGTCGCCTCTCGCGCTGATTTTGCTTAGTCCACTGCTCATCTCTCGCGCTGATTTATGCTGGGACCACTGCTCTCTTTTGCTGATTTATGCCTCATCCGCCACTCTCCTCTCATACTGATTTATGCCGAGTGTGCCACTCTCCTCTTGCGCTGTTTATGCTGAGCCCGCCACTCTCCTCTCACGTGATTTATGCTGGGTCCACCACCCTCCTCTCACGTTGATTTATGCTTGGTCTGCTACTCCCCTCTCACACTGATTTAATCTGGGTCTGCCGCTCTCCTCACGCGTTGATTTACGCTGCGTCCATCACTCTCCTCTCGTGCTGATTTACACCTAATCCGCCACTCTCCTCTCACATTGATTTACGCTACGTTCAGCGCTCTTGCGCTGATTTATGCTGGGTCCGCCACTCTCCTCTCACGCTGATTTATGCTTGGTCTGCTACTCCCCTCTCACGCTGATTTAAGCTGGGTCTGCCCCTCTCCTCTCACGATGATTCTTGCTGGGTCTGCCACTCTCCCCTCATGCTGATTCATGCTGGGTCTGCCACTCTCCTCTCACATTGATTTACGCTGCGCCCACCACTCTCCTCTTGTGCTGATTTACACCTAATCTTCCCCTCTCCTCTCGCCCAGATTTAATGTGGGACCACCACTCTCCTCTTGTGCTCATTTATTCCTAGTCCGTTTATCACCTGCACTGATATATGTTGGGTCCGCCGCTCCCCTTTCATCCTGATTTATGCTGGCTCCGCCGCTCACCTCTCATGCTGATTTATGTTGGCTCTGCCATTCTCTCTCGCTGATTTATGTTGAATCTGCCACTCTCTTCTCTCACTGATTTATTTTGGCTCTGCCGCTCTACTCTCACGCTGATTTATGCCTAGTCCACCGCTCTTCTCTCTCGCTGATTAACGTTGGCTCTGCCATTCTCCTCCCGCGCTGATTTATGCCTAGTCCGCCTCTCAACCTCTCGCACTGATTTATGTGGGCTCCCTCTCTCTCCCCACGCCCTGATTTATGCTGTGTCCGCCGCTCTCCTCTCACGCTGAGTTATTCCTAGTCCACCGCTCACCTCTCGCACTGATTTATGCTGGGTCCCCTCTCTCCCCGCGCCCTGATTTATGCTGGTCCTGTCAGTCTCCTTTTACGCTGATTTATGGCTAGTCCACCGCTCACCTCTCACGCTGATTTACGCTGGGACCACTTTTCTCCTCTTTTGCTGATTTGGGCCTAGTCCGCCACTCTTCTCACATACTGATTTATGCCGAGTACGCCACACTCATCTCATGCTGATTTATGCTGGGTCTGCTGCTCTTCTCTCACGCTAATTTATGCTGCGTCCACCACTTTCCTCTCGCGCTGATTTATGTGGGGACCCTCTCTCCCCACGCCTTGATTTATGTTGGGCCTGTCAGTCTCCTCTCGCGCTGAGCTATGCCCAGTCCACCGCTCACCTCTCACGCTGTTTTATGCTGGGACCACTGCCCCCCTCTTTTGCTGATTTATGCCTAGTCTGCCACTCTCCTCTCATACTGATTTATGCCAAGTGCGCCACTCTCCTCTTGGCGCTGATTTATGCTGAGACCGCCATTGTCCTCTCGCGCTGAGTTATGCCTAGTCCGTCACTCTCCTCTCGCGCTGATTTATGCCTAGTCCGTCACTCTCCTCTCGCGCTGATTTATGCCTGGACACCACTCCCCTCTCGCGCTGATTTATGCCTAGTCTGCCACTATCCTCTCACGCATATTTATGCCTAGTCGCCACTCTCCTCTCGTGCTGGTTTAAGCTGGATCAGCCACTCTCCTCTCGTGCTGATTTATGCCTAATCCACAACTTCATCTCAGTCTGATTTATGCCTACTCCACCACTCTCATCGCATGCTGATTTATGCTAGGTCTGCCACTCTCCTCACGCTCTGATTTATACTTGGACCTCTGCTCTCCTCTCACACTCATTTATCCTAGGACCACTGCTCTCCTCTGGCACTAATTTATGCTGGGTCCGCCGCTCTCCCCTCACGTTGATTCATGCTGGGTTTGGCACTCTCCTCTCACCTTGATTCTTGCTGGGTCTGCCACTCTCCTCTCACGTTGATTTACGCTGCGCCCACCACTCTCCTCTTGTGCTGATTTACACCTAATCTTCCCCTCTCCTCTCGCCCAGATTTAATGTGGGACCACCACTCTCCTCTTGTGCTCATTTATTCCTAGTCCGTTTATCACCTGCACTGATATATGTTGGGTCTGCCGCTCCCCTTTCATCCTGATTTATGCTGGCTCCGCCGCTCTCCTCTCGTGCTCATTTATGCTGGGTCCACCGCTGTCCTCCAGCGTTGATTTATGCTGGGTCCGCCACTCTCCTCTCACGCTAATTTATGCTGCGTCCGCCACTCTCCTCTCGCGCTGATTTATGCCAGCTGCTCTCCTCTCGCCCTGATTAATGTTGGCACTGCCACTCTCCTCTCACACTAACTTATGCCTAGTCTGCCGCTCTGCTCTGACGCTGATTATTGCTGGGTTTGCCAGTCTCTTGTCGTGCTGATCCCACCACTGTACTCTCGCACTGATTTATGCTGGACATAAATGTGAATCTCACAGAGGGAGACTATCACAAAGTTGGAGGATGACTAAACCTCGAAATTATAGGATTCAAATGTACATAATCCCAACACCTTCAGTTGACCAAGCCATTCACATGACCATCAAATGAATTAACAAAGGTGCAATATTTTTACAGTGGTTGTCCATCAGTGTTTAAATATTTCTTAATTTTTCTAACCCTAACAGTACGCCTGGGTACAGCCCCAACATCTGCAGCAGAGGTGGAAGCAACCTGCTGACTGCTACATCCTGATGTCTGTACTGACCTTGGAGGGCATCTGTTAAGAGTCTGCTGCTCATGTGCATATGCACCCTCCTTGACCTGAGCAGCTGGAGTGGATGGAGTCATAGGCAGAGGGGATTCGGAGCGACTGAAACCCTTGGAGTGCCCTGAGTATAGGCCTTTGGGGTGTCCGTTTGATACTATCCTCCTGTTATTCCCCAATGGCCTCCTCCCTGACTCCTTGAGGAGAAGGAGTACCTGGAGGGAGGTCAAGGTGCCTCACCCCCCTCTTGCCTAGACATTGTTGGTCCAGGACATTGTGGAGTCCAGGGCCAAAGGCAAATCCAGCAAAAACTTGCCAGACCTGGTTTTCGCCAACTTCCCATAGTGACCTCGAGGAGCTCGTATGTCGGAGCCACGACATCAAACAGAATGCGAGCGGCCTCCTTTATCCTTCTCACTAGTTGGCTGAGTGACTACAGAATCTCTGCCTGATGTTCTGCCGCCTGTTGTTGCATCTCCAGCATTGTGTTGTGACTGCTCACAAGGGCTCATCATCTGACTTGGATTCAGTAGATGGCTGGTCTCCAGCAGCGCTCCGAGTGCCAGAGACCTGGCTGTTCCTGCTCCAACTGCTGCGGGACTTGTCAATGAGGTGTTGCCCTGTAGGTGAGCCCGAGCCTAATCTAGAGAGCCCCATCTAGGTGTGTGCCTCTGCACTGGTGGAAGGTGTGGGTGAGCGCAGTGATATACTTCCTCAGCTTCCTCATACCACATGGTCTGGGGGCTGGGACTTTTGTTGGCCAGCTTTGTGGGGCTCGATCTGCTGGTGCCTATAAGAGAGAGAAGAGAGTTTTAGTTCATGAGCAGGCAGATTACAAGATTGCACGTCACTCATTGTGAATGTCAGGATGTGACGAACTCATGGGTGAGTGATCCATACTAGGTGGCTGAGACAATTCGAATTCCCATTCCCCACAGGAGTGATCCCTGTCCTCCCCACTGTACTCAGCGACAGCCTCCTCGAACTGAGTGAGGGAAACTATGTCGGCCGTCCCTCCCCTTGCCCAGGAACTTTCCCATCTCTTGTGGGGAACCTTGCCCTGGATGAAGACAAAAGGAAGGCATGTGATCAGAAGGGATGAAGCAGAGGCTGGGTGAGATGCATGCCCCCTGTGTGTGGTGAGCCGTCTCCAGAAGGGTCTGAGGATGGAGTGTGAGCAGCATGATCGATGAGATGGTGGTGATGTGAAAGTTTCCATGATACAATTACTGTTGATATGTGTCCCCTCTAATAGTTGTGTGAGATCCTGAGGGGAGTAGTCCTTTGAGTACATGATGCCATGATGACAGCTTGATATTGGAGGGAGCCAAAGGATACCTTATCCTGGTGAAGCGGATAGGACCATTCATCCCCTTCCTGCAGTGGATGGCGTGGGTGCAGTGGCCAGCCAAAGTGATATCCTCTGCAATGGCCTCCCAGGTCAGAGAGGTGAGGCTGGTATGCTTTCTGGAGCTGTCCCTGGGATAAAGCACATCCCTATGCTCCTGCACTCCTCGGATCAAGACCTTGAGGGCGTCAGGCAGAAGCAGGGTACAGCCTTCATCTTGTGGCTTGCTGCCTTCTTTTTTTGATCACCAGAAATCTCGACACATCTCCTGAAAACAAATAGGCTGGAAAGAGCGAGATGTGTCTGCTTGGGTGACATTTCAATATGGCGCCTGGACCATCGACCCCGTCAGGTAACAGAGGGGCGAACGAATCAGCTCCAAACCCAACAGGTGATTCAAAGCAATACTCACCTGTGCATAATTAATGAGCTTTCACCCACTGAATCGGATGCAATTTTCCAACCTCTGAGCAGCGGGAAACGCATTGCGGAACTCTGCCCACCACCGCACTTAGCTTCAAAAATGAAAAATTCCGCCCACATTGTCAACATAGGGTAAAGCCACAATCTGGGGCATTGGGTGCTGGCACAATCTGGCGAACATCATGATTGTGCAGATACTGGTAGCTCAGTCAGACACACAGTGTGGTTGCTCATTTACAGCCATGGTTCCACATAGTGTGTGCTAGCACATCTACAGGTATGGTCACAGGCACAGCATATTAGCACAGGTATAGACTCATTGACCAACACAGGCCGTTAGAACAATTACACACACAATCACAGGCACAGTATGGTAGTGCTGTCATGGGCACAATACAAACACTGGGTGTTAGCACAGGCATGGTGCTGTAGCACAGTCAATGGGTGTTAGCACTGTTATAGCTAACAGGAATGGTAGCATAATCAGAATCTCACTAGACCAGAAATCCAGTGGCTCAAACTAATGCTCCATGAGCTGGGGAATTTGAATTCAGCTGATTAATAAACCTGGAATGCAAAGTTAATCTCAGTAATTGTGATCATGGAACTACCACTTCTTGTAAAAACCCATCTGGTTCACTAATGTCCTTACCTGGTCTGGCCTACATGTGACTCTTGGTTGATTCTTAACTGACCTCTGAAATTGCCTAGAAAGCCACTCAGTTGTATCAAACTGCTACAGAAAAGTCAAATAAGAATAAAACTGGTCTGACCACCCAGCATTGATCTAGGCATTGGACGCAACAAAGGCACACCCTGCCAGTCAACTCTGCAGAGTCTCACTAACATCTGGAAATTTGTGCCAAAATTGGGAGAGCTGTCTCACAGACTAGTCAAGCAACAGCCTGAACTCATAGAATCATACCTTACAGATAATGTCCCAGACTCCACCATCACCATCCCTGGATATGTTCTGTCCCACCGGCAGGACAGATCCAGCAGAGGTGGCAGCACAGTGGTATACAGTTGGGAGGGAGTTGCCCTGGGAGTTCTCAACATCGACTCCAGACCCCTGAAGTCTCATGGCATCAGGTCAAACATGAGCAAGGAAACCTCCTGGTGATTACCACGTACCAACTCCACTACCCCCTCAGCTGATGAGTCAGTACTCCTGCATGTTGAACATCACACTGAAGAAATACTGAGGGTGGCAAGGTCACAGAATGTACTCTGGGTGGGGACTTCAATGCTCTTCACCAAGAGTGGCTCAGTAGCCTACTACTGGCCA